>NW_004797282.1:1062974-1065452 GCF_000002075.1 Aplysia californica | reverse complement strand
TCTCTCTCTCTCTCTCTCTCTCTTGGTCCCTCTCTCTGGAGTTAGGCAATATCTGCCTGTTCTTGCATGCAGAGGTAATACATGACATGCTGTCTTTGTTGAACTTTATTGATCACAGTGCATGTAGTAATATAAAAAGTCAACGAAATTATTAATTTAAGCTTTTATCAAGTTTGATGGACGGCTCGTATGATTCGACCAGCGCTTGTCAACTCTTTTATATCGAGCACACACATTTTTTTCTCAGACACAGCAGGGGGAATGAGTATGACGAACTGAAGAAGTAGATACTAGAAGCTAAAGCCTTTAGAGCGCTTTTGATACTCTTTATCCCCACGCTAAGAGTAATATTATTATTCTATGATGAAAAGTTAAATCTTTTGTTCAACTTTATTTTTACTTTTTTAGCTGCCTCGAAGACTGAACTGTTGCACGGAGAGTAGCGGCTAGGGGCCTCGTCATCCCACGCATAAGACCTGAGCTCGATTACCCATATGAGGACAATTATTATCGAGCATCTCGGTACTTGTGCTGTGACGTTGTATTCCTGTTAGCTCTAGTTGGCCCTGGCAGGCAGGAATGAAGCCTACCTCTTATTTGTTTTAAATTATTCAAACATACATAAAAGGAATACGGAGGTTGCGCGACAGGCAAAAGAAAACCATTTAGACTAAGAGGAAGTCCGTTTGTGGAGACAGACTTTCTCTACCTGTTAGAAAATATTCTGTAAAATAATCATAAACTCTCCATATATCTTCTGTTCAGAAACATGAACAGAGGTTTGAAAAAGAGAACATTAAAGGCAACAAAAGACTATCTAACATTCTTATTATGCTTTAAGAAATAGACTTAGGTGGGTTTTTATTTCCTCAGTTCGTCTGACCATTTATAAGCAATGATCTATTCAACATGGATCTTCAGATGAATTGAATAAAAAAAAATAAGTTTAAGCCATACACCCACTTTTTACTCAGTTTGTCTGAAGATCACCGGTGCTGTTTAGTAAGAGTTTTACGGTGCTCGCAACTGCATAAGATCACACGAGTGCTCACCCGTGCTAAAAAGGTCATTGCTTTTTATAAATGGTCAAAAGTTTGTTTAGATCCCCAAAATATATTGTTGATTCCTGTGTAAATTGCTGTTATATAACAAAGAGACATATAGTGTATTGTTCTTGTGTCTTGTCTCTTCTTTCCTCGTTAGGTGGTCGAGAAGTGAGATGTTCAGATTCTGTATTTTGTTGTTAAGGGCGCCACTGATTATTTGGCACCGGTGTATAATCCGCTTTTTTAGAGACGATTATTCCACAAGTGCCAAATGATTGTGTTGCCATTTTCACTTGGAGTACTGGTCTTGATCTCTTGGCCAGTGGCTCTGTCATGATGGGCTTCGTGGTTGAAGCGTCACCGTTAGGGGATTGAGTTTTAAAAGGAAGAGAAACTTGCTCGTCTTGGGATTCCTGCTCAGTCCTAATTCAATTGTACCGACCTGAAAAAAAAAGGTCAATCATTAATTTGGTCACCAAGAACATTGCTTATGATAGAATATTCGATAAAGAGCTTCAGTTCAAAAACTAAGATTGCTCTAAAAGATGTGACATTAGTAAAAGAGACAATGGTAGCAACACGATAATCTGATTGGAGAGGCATCGCGAAGCAGGCAAGCCCAGCCTTTCAACTAGACCTACATGTATCGCAAAGTCCTTCTGTCTGCCGATCATCTCTCCATGAAAGGAAACTAGATTATGTGAAACGGAGTGAGTCTGAGAAGGAAAATAAAGAGCGGAATTCAAGAGGGGATACCAACAATTTGTTCTGTACCCTCCCTCCTAAATGGCGTGAATGTATTAATGATATCACACCAAAATGGCTTGATTTTAAGCATGCTGTTATACCTGAAACTGAAAGGCCTGATTGTTTGCTTGATGATGTATTGTGTGAGTTTACATAATATTAAGTCACATTGCTCAAATATGGGTTTTTTTCTGCTAATCACTTCACGGATATGTTGTGATGACCCGCACTCCCTCAAATAGCTCTCAAGGGGTTCACAGACTAAATTGTCAGCGCTCATTCCATATTCAAAATGCCTTCGGTGTCCTTGGAGCCAAACTTGCAGGTAGGACATAACGGGTTTCGATTTTTACCACTTCTGAAGCTCGCTACTGGTCACTCAAGATGAAAGGGAATGTCTAGCGGAAACAAAAGAATTGGTCGTGGCCACCCTGTAATGAACAATGTGTGGCATCTGGCAATCCTGGTACACTGTACAACAGTGGGCAAAGTTTGAAGCAACGGTGACACACAATAGCGACAAGAATTGTGAAAGGACTAGTGGACAAAACGGTTCCATTGTCGGGAACACGTCGACGTACTGCGGCGACGACAAAAGAGCTCACAGACCATGATATGTCGCACAGGATCGAAGACGATGACGATGACTGAGAGACAAAGTATCCAGATAGTGGGTAAAAGGGGG
>NW_004797282.1:1061027-1062204 GCF_000002075.1 Aplysia californica | reverse complement strand
GACAGAGAGTTGGGGGAAGGGGGTTGTGAGCGGGGTGACAAGAGAGAGACTAATAAATGAAAGGGCGGAGAAGAAACGGGAGTACTTATTCGTCTCAGCTCACTGACTCTACTCTCGCTCCGTGTGAAGCGCGGTCATATCAGGACTCTTGTCTTGAGATGGTCCGATCTATTATTCATGCCGCGCCCCGTCGCAAAGGCTATATGTGAGACATCGTGGTAAAATCAGGCGCTCGTCAAAATAATGAAATCTATGAAATCGGCATCTTTTTGGCGACCGGGCAATTTTTTTCTCTTTTTGTTTTTGTTTTGCTCTATACCTTTTGTGCCCATTTAAAAACACATTTCTGAGTGGATCTTACCAAAAAATATTGATGAAAGACACGAAAATATGTAAATTTTCAGTTTTCAAGGACTCTTAGGCTATGGAAGTTACCAAACTTTGGCGGCCATTTTTTCGATAATTTTACCTCTTCAATCGCAGATATTTCGACTTCTATTCAACATAATAGATCAATTTTTCCCCCAAAAGGAGGGCAAATGAACAGGCTTTAAGATGATACAAATAACCCCATATGCCCAAAAACTGTCGAGCGCCTGGTTCCACCACGTCATAACACATATTCATGAACTCCGGCGTGATGCTAGGCAGCCCCAGTCATAACGGAATGATGTTGGCTCGCTCACGGATATGACAGTTTATGTACGCTACTGGGGGAGATGTATAGGTGAGGCAGCGTGGCGGAATCAGGCCCTCGTCAATTTTAGGGCATGTACAGTTATTGGTATCATCTTAAAGCATGTTCATTTGTTTTTATTCGGGTGGAGAAAATATCAATGTATCTTGAATACACGTCGATATATTTGCGCATAAAGGAGGTGGGGGTCACCTGTTTTCAGAGGTAAAATAAGTGAGAAAATGGCCGCCAAATATTAGTTATTTCCTTAGCTTAAGTACCCGTGATAACTGAAAATTTACATTTTTGTGCCTTTAATCGTTTTTCAGAAAAATCCAAACGGAAATGAGTTCTTTCATGGGCATGAAACGTGTTGAGCCAAAAAAAACCAAAAATTGATACAAATTCACAAACCTGCGGAAAAAGCAAGTTTCTTCACTTTGATCATTTTGACGAGAGCCTGATTCCACCACGCTGCCTCACAATAGACTAGTGTGAGGG
>NW_004797282.1:1056803-1058057 GCF_000002075.1 Aplysia californica | reverse complement strand
GTAAGAAAAAGCAACAGCAGCAACAGATAGCACTTACTAGAGCCTCAAATCCATACCGTTCTCTCTCATTATGTGTGGGGTTTTTTTGGTAAGTGTTTTATGGAGCTCGCAGCTGTATAAGGTTATATGAGTGCGTAGGACACATAATAATTTTCATTTGGTAAGAAATTTTGATATCTGCCCGGGTGACAGCCGAAGCCTACTGTTATCGATTTTAGACCACCAAGGGATCTTTATCGTGCGCAACTTGCACACGGGACCTTCGAGATTTTTTACCCTTGTCCGAGAAGGCTAGGAGTAGATCTTTCGTACCAGAAGATAAGGGGAGTGGCTGAAAGACAACAGTAAGAAGGAGCCAAGGAGTAGCAGTAGAAAGGCTGTAGAAAGAGTCAGGAGCCCAGAGGAGGGGAAAGGGATGTGAGGGGTAGGGGCGAAAAGTGGAAACGAAAGCAGACGACAGAACATTGTTAGAGAGCAGGAAAGGAGGGGAAAGGAGACAATTTTACATAAGAAAATGTTTTCGTCGCTACCCAGATTCGAACCCGGGATCCTTGCTTGAGAGGCGGAAACCTTAACCTCTCTGCCACGAGAACCCCCTTCTTATAAGGTGCGCTTGAAATGGTTTTGTTTAAGGGATTAGAGAAGGGCATGATCTTCTGAAGAATATATTTGCAGTTTGGAGGTAGAACAATGATTATAAGAACCAAACGGAACTGCATAAAATCCTTTATAATTATGATAAAGTATATTATTCTTATATCTGCCTCATCTTTTCGACTTGCACCCACTATCAGCATGGACACTTGAGCAACAGTTTACACAGTCAGTCAGAGAGCAGGAGTCAAAAAGACGAGTGGTAACAGATGGGTCTTTAAACTCTTAGCTTCAAACACAGAGAGATGTGTAGTTGCGAGCCTGTTTAGTTGCACAGTACATTCAAAATGGCATGGTGACAGTGAGATCGTCTAGGTATTTCAGAAGTATGTTACTTTCACCCGTGTACACGCGCGCACATGCGCATGCATACTTACACACACGCGCTCTCACATACACACACACACACACACACACACACACACACACACACAACGCGCGCGCGCGCACGCACGCACACATGCATACATATACACGCACACACAGGGACAACATAGACGCACAGACTGACAGAGAGAAAGAAAGAAAGAAGGAAAAGAGAGAGAGAGTGAGAGAGAGAGAGACAGAGAGAGAGAGAGAGAGAGAGAGAGAGAGAGAGAG
>NW_004797282.1:1050865-1052832 GCF_000002075.1 Aplysia californica | reverse complement strand
AGAGAGAGAGAGACTAAAACAGAAAGAGAAGGAGAAAGAAAGAAATAGAGAGGGAGAGAGGGGAATGAGGAAGAGAGAGAGAGAGAGAAAGAAAGAAAGAAAGAAAGAGAAAGGGAAAGATAGAGAGAAAGGGAGAGAGAAAGAGAGAGAGAAAGAAAGAAAGAAAGAGAAAGAGAAAGGGAGAGGGAGAAAGGGAGAGAGAGAAAGGGAGAGAGAGAGAGGGAGAGAGAGAGAGAAACAGTAGGACACCAGGCACTATGGCGTGAACTATGAAGTGCACTGCAGACAGCAAAAGAAACCTCCTTGAGTTGAGCTCTGCGCCCTGACAAAGAATGAAACCATCTGCCTCCCCCGCCACCGCCACCACTTGTTTCATCATGGCACAGCCCTAGGACAGACAGACAGACAGACAGACAGACAGACAGACAGACAGACAGACAGACTGACAGGGAACACTCAAAGTTGATAATGAGAAGCGGTCCAAATAACGAACCACGGACGGCCAGAGAACGAAACTAATGTATTTAAATTGGCTCATTACAGATTCAGCGGTCACACTGTGTGCAAATTAGCGAAAAAAGTACACAGCTGTGCCATGGGTAACACAAGGTGGACACTCCCCTCTGCCGCGCTTAATTATTATAGTAATTTATTTTATTTTTAATTTTGAGCTTTTAGCACATCTCTTTGAACTGAGCTATACGGGAAAAAAGAGAACAAGTGGATTTACCCCCCCCCCCCCTTTTCCCCTAATCCAAATAGTATTCCAGTGACTACAGAATAATCTGGTCTAAGTATTAATTTATTTTCCTACGTAATTGAATGCCATCTATTATAATGTTGTATGTTAGTTTCTTTTTTAAAGTTACATACGGCGTTCGAAATATAATTTAGTTGATACAGGACTCAATTCGTGTGGTTTTACAAATTATTATGCTTGATTGATAGAATATAGGGGAGTGGGGGTTGGGTGGGAGGAGGACAAAAAGTGGAGAGAGTGGAGAAAACCAGAAGGGGGGGGGGGGAGTATATTTTACTTGGACGATTTTACATTCACTTCATGTTACATTATTGTACAACGTATCACATTATCCATAGAAACGATTTTAACTTTCGATGGTCTTTCAGAACAAATCTAGAATCTTAACACGCTTCTCGAAATATCTTTTCTTGGAAATCAGTAGAGATACAATTTTTCGTGTTATTAACATTGGGTGGCACTTAACTGGTTTTGGCGCTGTACATGATATTATCCCGTAAGAGATCTGGAGGTTGGGTGTTGAGGGTGCGTGTATATGAGGGGGGAGGGGGGGGGTTAGTGTGGGTATGGATGTCTTACACCGTGTCATCAGAATGTGAAAAGTCTTGCAAGTTAGAAAATGGGAAGTGACCGTTTGCACAGGTCATATTTGTGCACGTGACTGCCTTATACAGGTACATGTAGTTGTTAGAACAGGTTGGACTACTCGTAACATGATAAACGCCTTCATTTTCAAATCTTTATCGTTTTCACACTTTCGATAATACAGTTTTTTTAAGGTTTCAGTTAATCACGATTCCCAGTTATTATACTCGTAGTACGGTTTCGCTGGAGGTATCAGTCCGCTTACCTGTCGGAAAGCACTCGAAAGAAATATCAAACCGTTAAGATATCAATGTGTCTATTCTTTCCTCGTCATCATCGAACAATTTTTTATTGCAAATACTTGTCGTAAGCCTGCCTTTGTTGCAGCATGTAAAGAGAGTAAGAATGAAAGACGTTCGCTCGTTGTATTTGATTGAAAACTTTCGCCTTTTATTGATCTACGCGTGTTTGATTGTCGCCCCTTGCAAGTAATACCCATCATTAACAAGTCTTGTGACATATTATTATGGTGTGTTCGCTGTGGCGAAGGCCAACAACATGTACGAAGCAATATTATGTATTATGCCGTATGACACACATACACACACACACACACACACAC
>NW_004797282.1:1048821-1049783 GCF_000002075.1 Aplysia californica | reverse complement strand
AGAGAGAGAGAGAGAGAGAGAGAGAGAGAGAGAAAGAGATTGCAATATCATATAAGAACACAGTAAAAAGTGAATCAACGCAAACAGAACAACATAATAAATTAGCTTAAAAGTTAATGAACTTACTTGAGCCGACAAAGTTCTACATAAAACTGACTTAGACAGTGCGTATTACTATTTTATAATCCATATTGTTTAAAGACAGTACGCTGCCTTAGAATAGTAAAGTTCTACCTAACATTTCTGGCCGTTCTGAGTTACTAAGACCAGGAAGTCAGAAACCAAACGTTTTATCTTCTCTATCAAAATGGTAAGATTATTTTGAGTAGTTATCAAGATGTTCAATGAATTGCATTCGAAAAAGCTTGACTTTTGAACCTCAACATTTTTAAAGTTAAATTTCCCAAAACTAGGTACGGAGAACATTGAACTTTGTAGTTCTAGGGTAGCGAGTAATCAAAATAGAAAGTATTCTGGTTAGAAATAAAGAAAGGTTCACCCGTATATCATTATTATAACCATTTTCCTAACGTTTATCTTCCATCACAGAAACCATAATAATAAATTATCAATTTGATGTGTTACTTTGAAAAGTTAAAACAGCGTAAGAAATAGGAGAAGCGAGAAAAAAAAGGGGGAAAAGCAGGACCTACCAGCAATGCCGTTCAACCATCCTCAACACAGAAAGGAGAATGCAACTTGTCCTTCCGAGGCAGTAGCATCTTTTTTTCTATTACGTCTGTCGCTTCCCGTCATTTTATACGGTCTTGTTAATTAGAGAGCTCAGAACCAATCATCTGTCTGACTGCTGTGAACTCGTATCTCATTGGCGGGGGTGGCTGAAAGGGGTGGGGCCTCGAGTCCTCATCAATGGTAGAGCAAGCGTGAGTAGGGGCACGCGAGTATGTGCGAGTATGCGTGAGAGTGCGAGTATTGTGTGCGTGGAGGGGAGGGGTGTGTGT
>NW_004797282.1:1046383-1047856 GCF_000002075.1 Aplysia californica | reverse complement strand
TGTGTGTGCATATGTGTGCGCGCATGCGCGTGTTTGTGTGCAATGTATGCGGGTTCCAATTCGAGCGTATGTGAGAATGAGTGTATGAATGTGAGTGTGAGTGTGTTTATGTAAGTGCGAGTGTGTGTATGAGTGTTAGTGTGGGTATTTGAGTATGAGTGTATGTATGTATGAGTGTGTGTATGTGAGTGTGTGTATGTGAGTATGAGTGTGTGTATGTGAGTGTGTGTATCTGTGTATGCGTGTGTGTATGTGAGTATGTGTATATGAGTTTGTGTATCTGAGTATGAGTGTGTGTGTCTGAGTATGAGTGTGTGTGTCTGAGTATGAGGGTGTGTATGTGAGTGTGTGTATATAAGTGTGTGTATGTGAGTGTGAGTGTGTGGGTGTGAGTATGAGTGTGTGTACGTGAGTGTGTGTATCTGAGTATGTGTGCGTATATCTGAGTGTGAGTGTGTTTATGTGAGTGTGAGTGTGTGTATCTGGGTATATGTGTGCGTATCTAAGTGTGGGTGCGTGTATGTGGGTATGAGTGTGCTTATGTGAGTATGAGTGTGCGTATGAGAATATGAGTGTGTGCATGAGTATGTCCAGTTGTATGTGTGTGAGCGCGCGCGCGTGTGTACGCGTTTGTTTATGAATCTGTGTATATGTGTTGTTGTTTGTGTAAGCTTGCACATTTTATATTCTCTCGAACATCTATAGCATAAATCAGTAAATTTTGTGAAGTCGGCATGACATGAGTTAACTCAATATCTTTAACAGGTATACCAGTGTCATCCATACTTTGCATAGCAGTTTGTATCAATTCGTCTCAACTAAATCATATTTTTCTAGAACAATTGGGGCTAGATTATACAACTTTTCTTCATAAATTTATATAAAATACTTGAATTCTCTGTCACACGTAAAATGGGATTATTCACAGAACTTCCCGCTTCTCACACACATTTTGATTACGCATATGGCCTACGCCACAACTTATCAATGACAATTTTAAGTTGCAAAACTTATTACTAGAAATTATTTTTAAACTCAACACACTTTTTTCCCCTAATGATTCTCAAAACAATAAACACAATGTCCCGATAAGAAAAACAGCTGTAAACATTTTAAAATCTGTAGAAACCACTCGCTAGAATTTTTTTATCAGTATTTATTAAGGAATTCTCTAGAATACTGCTAGCACGTGTTTACCAAAAAAATGTTGATCTGTTAAACAAATTGTTACAAGTCATTGTGCAAAAATTGGAGAACCTACGTTTGATAGTTGAGGAGATATTTGACAATAAGTTACGCTAAGAATTTTTTACTGCCTAGACTCTGTTTGAACTGCATAAGAATGTGCCGCACAGAACATGCCTTTAAAGTACATTACATGACATGTCATATCGTTGGGAAACTGCTCACGGGCTGATGAGTTTTGAAAGAAGAGGATTGGGTGGGGTGGGGTGGGGTGGGGTGGGAGAGAGA
>NW_004797282.1:1044509-1045421 GCF_000002075.1 Aplysia californica | reverse complement strand
CCCCTTTCCCTCCTCACCCCACACTCCTTTTCTCACACCTTCTTTTAGTTCAAATTGAGTCAAATGGTGCTATCCATTTAAAGAACATAAAGAAACGGATATACGTTGGGGTACATAATCTAAGATGTAATAATAAAAGGTCTTTGTAGCTAAAATAGACACGATAGGTAACGTGAAACTAGTCATTTAAAAAGAAATATTTGGTGGGGGTGGGGGTGGGGGTCAAATGATTTCAAAATGAACATATGGGTGCTTATGGGATTATGGCAACAGTAAGCTATCAGAACGCTCTCTTCTCGATTTTCTGTTTTCTGAAAGGAATCTAGAACAATTGGCAAATCAAGCTAATTTAGCAGGCTGGTGGGGCACATAGAAATCGTGTTTTGGGGTCAAATTATGCAAATTATGGTTATTACATATTATAGTACCTGGACATTTCCTGAACAATATCCCGAAACGAATGTAAGCCTTGCTACACCTAACGCTGTGTTTTTTCTTCAAGTTTTTCCAGCGAAAGCACATGTTTTCCATCTTTTTCTTACCTTTATGGCTGATTTCTTTCAATTCTATTTCTTCACACATTATCCCCTTTTTCTGCTCTGTTTCTTGTTCAGTTTCAATGTAACTTTCACAGGATACCAACAACACCTAGTTCTAAATTTTGGCTTGTTGAAACGTTTGATTTATGGGCTTAGAAAGCATGAATTTTCCTTTTTTCAGTTATTTTGCAACAACCCATTTGCAAGTGTCATAAAATAAAAACTAAATCATATATCAGAAATTCAACAAGCCAAATTTAAGAGCTACATATTTACTGTTGGCGTGCCAAATTAAAAGTGAATTAATGAATAAATAAAGGAATGAAATGGGATTGAAAAAGGTATACAAAGTCCAATATGGCCGCCGTTTCCA
>NW_004797282.1:1043139-1044338 GCF_000002075.1 Aplysia californica | reverse complement strand
CCCCCCCAGGGTAGAGCTACTGGGTGAAGTGTTTTAAGACATTCCCAAAAGGAACTGTAAATGGGCAGATTAACCAATGTCATACTCATACTGTTCCGGAACAACATGCTGCTATTTGTTTCCTCATTCATGCTATCGTCATTTTTCCTCTACTTCTTTTGTATGTTTGTCTTGTGAATTGCTATTTAAGGGGTGCCTTGATAGTCGAAGCAGACTTTGTGCTGTTGAGGCTAGAGAGGTGAACAGAGTAAGCCGGATTCCCCATAATATGGTCATAATATGACTTTATGTAGTTGCGAGCGCCGTAAAACTTTACTTAAACTAAAACTTAAAAACATAGTGTGTACGTTGTTAGGTGTCTTTTAAAGTTTCAAATAAAGAAAACAGAACTGAAAAAGGAGTATGCATAACGGAGTCAACCTCCTGATTTTTTAAAGAGGCTCAAAACAGCGCGCCGTCAATGAGGTAAAAACATAAAGCTCGCATAGTTCTCGCTCCAAAAAAAAGTTTTAGCGGACTGCTTCACCAGGACCACGTAAAGAAATAAAAGAAGACTCGTTTGTCTTGGGTGTGGGGAAAACACGCTATTCTTAGTCTTTACGGTGCGTTGGCGGAGCGGTTACTGCGCTCGTCTCCGAAACGGAAGGTCTGGGTTAGAGCCTCGGTTCGGACACGGATTTTTTTCGCCCCCTCCAGCCCATCCAGCAGTAATGGATACCTGACTTCGAGTTGGGAAGTAAAGGTGGCGTGAAAAGGAACTGGCCACCCTACCACACTGTGCCAAAGGCCCAGGAAGTTTTCTCACTACTATAAGGCAATCACCAATGTCCGGATTGGATGCGGGAACAACTTTACTTAAGTCCTTACGGAAGATTGGAAGTCACGTATGAGTGGCGCCAGGCCTGCGACCGCCAATCTGAAAGTTGTTTTAGTAAGAGTTTTACGTCACTTGCAACACATTAAGGTCATATAATAAGTGCCGAAGATTAAAAGTGTTACAAGAGAGTAACAAGCACCGAAAAGAAAGGTGGAGAGATGAGGACGATAGATGTTTGATAGGAAAGAAGAAGCAAACCACACATGAGCACCCGCCAACCACTCACTCAATCTGAAAAGATATCCTTGAAGGGTAATAAATGCATTGACTTTGTATAACATCATCTTTCTTTTTTTCTTCGCTTTGAAAAACTGATCGAAGT
>NW_004797282.1:1039038-1040242 GCF_000002075.1 Aplysia californica | reverse complement strand
ACAGACAGACAGACAGACAGACAGACAGACAGACAGACAGACAGACAGACAGACAAATAGATATATAGACAGATAGATAGATAGATAGATACTCCCATATCCATGAGCCCGCATCAAATAACACAAAGGCATAATTAAAATACAGAGGTCATTAACTATCATGAACACACACAACTTACGGGTGAGGTGACTGGTCGACCCATTTAAGGCAATTCGATTTGTGAGACGTTAGTGTGGGATATCTAGAAAATAAAGAAAAGAAAAAAAAGCAAAAGACAGGACCATTTAAAGGGTAATAACTCGGTCATCTTTAGAACATTTCCAACAAAGTTTCGCACAAGGGGGGGGCACTTCATTTGTCAGTTTAAAGAAAATCAACTTAATGTGTTTGCAAAATATCATTAAAAAAAATTTTTTTTGTTTTTAAATGTCAAACAAAACTGAGTGAAGCTTTGCAGCATTTAAAAAACCAGCCGTATTATTCTGTTTGAAATAGTCACCGTCTGTGTATTGAAGAAAAAATTTATATAAGTCTGATGATGCCAAATAAACCCAGGGAAGATGGTGGTAATCTGAATTGTATGTCTAGATGATGATAATTTCTCTCCATTCAAGCTACAATACGCCACTGGAAAATGTTAATCACCCTTTCGCATGTTTCTGGGTCGATTCTTTGGATCTACTATTCAACATTGACTTTCAACTGTTCAGTTCTAAGTGGGCTGTTTCCCTAGGACGTCTATCAATAAACACAAAGGAAATACTTAAAGACGTTCTAGTGGAGTGAATGCGGTGACCATTCATTTCTCCCCTGCCGGCTTATAATGCGACCCCCAGACCTTTCATGCGGACCATACAGGGGCCACTCTTGAAGTATAGGATGCGGTCCCATCCCACTAGAACCAGGCATTTTCAACAGCATAACGCCTCTTCCTCCCCAAACTTCTAAACTTTTTCAGCACGGTGAGGTAATCATCTGATGTGACTGTCGTGGTTTTACATTCCTTGTCCTGAAACCAAAACGAACCGACCATACTCCTGTGAACAGTTTAAAGATATAAAGTTTTGTGTTTTACCTAATTTTGGTTGACATTTTTAAAAAAAATATTTTTTTTTAGCACATTGACTGTTTCTTTGTTGGTTTGTTTGTTTGTTGTTGTTGTTGTTGTTGTTGTTTTTTGGTGTTAAATTTTGGGGGTTTTTT
>NW_004797282.1:1037545-1038876 GCF_000002075.1 Aplysia californica | reverse complement strand
GGGGTCATATTTACTAAATCAACGTTCTCCTGGTTGAATTTTATATCGTGCAGAGATGCCCTTTAAGTAGGTCCTTTAAAAAAAGACAAAGCTGCACGTGACTCCACCTTATAGATAACAGACAATAATTCAGACTTCCCTTCTCTTACTTAACGGGTTTTTGTGTGTGTTGAAAACAAGCAAACATTCTTGCATGAGTGGTTGGTATGTGCTCTGTTGGGATTTGCTCTTTCTTTCCTATCAAACATTTATAGTCCTTATCTCTCCTCCTTTTTGTTCTATATTACTCTCTCGTAACACCACTAGCTAATCCTAGGCACTTATATGACCTAATCGTTTTGCAAATGCCGTAAAATTCTTACTAAACAAAACGTGTCTCACTCAAGCCCAGTTGATGATACCCACAGACGCAGTTTTTGAGATTTTGTTTTAGTAAGAGTGTTGATGCACTTGAAACACAATAAGGCCATATAAATGCCGATGATCAGAGATGTTACTAGAGAGTAACAAAGACAAAAACGAAGGAGGAGGGATAAGGACCATAAATGTTTGATAGGAAAGAAGGAACAAATCACACCAGAGTACCCGCCAACCACCAAAAATGCAATGATGTACCTGCTTGATGAGCATCTTGGAAAAGAACTTTGACGTGTATGCCGTCCCAGCTCTTGTACACTGTGAATGAGGGTCCCGCAAATTTCTCTTAGCGCATGTCCACGTGTCATTATTATTTGCATTATGAATGTAAGTATTTCTTTTAAAATCTTTCATATAAAGGCGATTGTGGTGTAATAATGAAACTATTCGCCGTTGTTCATAGAAGGCGTGAGTTCGATTCCAGGATGGAGAAATCATTCTATCGAGTATTTCCTGAATGTCTGTTGGGACGTTGTATCCCCCTTAGCCCAGGTTGGCCCTTCCAAAGCAGGGTCGAAGCAGCTCTTCTCTTAATTCAAATGATCTAAATTTGTGTTGATGGGAATGTGAAACGTTTACAGTAAATAGTCGAGCCTGCTCTAACGGCCACCTGTATAAGTCAATCACCTGTACACACAGCCACTTTTTTCAATTTCTTGATCGCACATTTCTGACGTTATAATGACAGTGTGTGTAAGACGGTGGCCTGTCTAATACGGCCACATTTTTCCACGACAGCGCGTGGCCGTCATAGGCAGTGTCAATATAATGTAAAAAAAAATGTACAATCAACACGATGGACAGTGGCTGCATTTGTATCTAGTACCAAACCTTTGAAGGGTTTTAGTAATGTGGGTAGCTTTCAACTCCTATGACACGAAGCGCTCACTATTTCAGACATATAATATTATATA
>NW_004797282.1:1035055-1036081 GCF_000002075.1 Aplysia californica | reverse complement strand
ACTCTTTCTAGCCTCTCTACTGCTACTCCTAGACTCCTTCTTATTGCTATCTTTCAGCCACACCCCTGACCTTCTGGTAGGAAAGAACTATACCTAGCCTTCTCGGACAAGGGCGGAAAAATCTATGAGGGACCGTGTGCAAGTTGCGCACGTTAAAGATCCCTTGATGGTCTAAAATCGATAAGAGCAAGCTTCGGCTTCACACCGGGTGAAATCCAAAATTCCTTACCAACTGAAAAAATTTCATGTGTCCCGCGCGCTCATATGACCTTAGGCAGTTGTAAGCCCCGTAAAACACTTCCAAAAAACAAACGAACAAGCAAACAAACAAAAAACCTTGACGGTTCAATGTATGGGAAGGTGGCGGAATTGCACACCCGGAGTAATTCCACACCCGGAGTAATTCCATACCCCCACTTACAGCCCTTAGACCCAATAGAAATCTGTTTGACATTCAGCTTTAATTATTTGCTTCTGTCTGCCTTGTTTTATTTTTCAATTCAGCTTTAATTTCTTGTATGTCTGTCTTTTTATTTTCATTTTGGCATGTGTGCTCATGTGGGTGTGGAATTGCCCGCAATATTAAATCTTTAATTACGTTTTAAAAATGAAAGTATGGAATGGTGATATCGTAGAATTCATATTATGTTTTGTTTCCTAACTTATCAGACCCAAAGTAAAACTGTAGTGGAGGATGTGTCCTCTTCCTACATAAAAAGTAGCTTCTATAACACTTGTCTCATAA
Organism: Aplysia californica; assembly: GCF_000002075.1. Taxonomy (NCBI): domain Eukaryota; kingdom Metazoa; phylum Mollusca; class Gastropoda; order Aplysiida; family Aplysiidae; genus Aplysia; species Aplysia californica. The sequence continues at coordinate 1,035,336 of NW_004797282.1, read as the reverse complement.
TCCAATTGGAAAGTATGGTGTGGAATTCCCCCATTTTACTATACATGCATTGCAGTTCCCTCTCCCAATCCTTCTTTTCAGCGGACCCACACAAAGAAGTGAGCAAGACAGCTCAACAAAACGACAACTCGTGAGGGTTTCATATCAGAAAATGTCTTGTCTCTTCACTTTTCTGACTTTTCATCAAAACTACAGCAGTGACTGTTAATCCTGTTCATCCGTTTAGTCAGTCCATCCTTCCGTCCTTTCAACTAACCCGTTTTCCCTTCCTCTTTCTCAAC
>NW_004797282.1:1032306-1033313 GCF_000002075.1 Aplysia californica | reverse complement strand
TGCGTGCGTTCGTGCGTGCGTGCGCATAGATAAAGAGACATACAGACAGACAAACAGACAGACAGACAGACAGACAGACAGACAGACAGACAGACAGACAGACAGAGAATAATAATATTAATGTTTATGGGGTGGGGGTCTAATATTATACCCATCCCACTTCTACATGACGAAGCAATTCACATTATTTTGCTGAGAGCTCAGTCTATCCATCAACACTGTTCGATGCTGCGACCATTACTGCATGGGACCCACTTTTTGAATTAGCTGTACATTTAATTTCGCTCATTGCTCTCCCGCGGGCTTCTCAGACCACAGGCTTAATCCGCTGGGACGCGACCCTCGAGCGTTGCTACCCTTCTCTATATTTTTGGAGAGCACGCACACCGTTCGCACACTGGTCTCACCTCTGCACTCACACTCATAGACTTTCTCACGATAGTAAGGCGCACGCACATCATGTACGTTTGGAATGAAGCCGCTTCAAAACGTAAACTGTTTTACTGAAATGATGATTTTAATGGCGATCGTCTTTTGTGGTTGTTGTTTTGTTTGTTCTTTAACTATTTCTGTGGGTGGCTGGCAGGGGTTCTGTTGTGGTTTGCCCTTTCTTTCCTTTTAAAGATCTGGTGTCAAATCTCTCCTCCTTCTTTTCCATGTATTACACCTCTAACCATTGTCACTTATAATAGTGTATGACTTATTTGTGTTGCAAGTGACGTAAAACTCTTACTTAAACTAAGCTATTTCTCACTACTGCCTGGCCACTCGTCATCTTTCCACGAATCTTTTGAAAGAAAACCTGAGTGAAGAGATTGGAAAGATAATCCTTTCTTCTATCATAATATGCAGGATGGAAACCAAAAAATAAAAACAACAACAACAACAACAAAATAACAAACAACAAAAACATGTGGAACAGATAGAAAACCTACACGTTGTATTATGAATTTTCTGAGCGCGTAATAACTTTTTGTCTAAGGAATGACCCGGACTAAGAAAGAAAA
>NW_004797282.1:1028315-1030711 GCF_000002075.1 Aplysia californica | reverse complement strand
GTGATCCAAAATCGATACGAGTAGGCTTCGGCCGCCACCCTGGCAAAATTCAAAATTTCCTACCAACTGAAAATTTGGAGTGTCCCGCGCGTTCATAATATAACCATAAAAATTATGCAGTTGCGAGCGCCGTAAAACACTTACCAAAAACAACTACAATAACAACAACAAACAACAACAACAACAACAACAACAACAACAAAAAGCCAAGGAGTCGGAGTTACTCAAAGATATCACCCATTCGGCTTGCGATATTAGGGGCGTATGGCAGGGGAGGAGTCAAGGCATCATCTAAAACTATCTGAAAGACCACTGGCATCCTCCGAGACTACGACGTGTAACCAGGCGCTCGTCAATTTTTGGGCATATAGAGTTATGAGTATCACCGCAAAGCGTATTCATTTGTCTTGCATTTGACGAAAAAATACCCCCTCTCAGTCCTGACTTAACCCCGTCAGATTATCACCTTTTTGGACCAATGAAACGCCATATATCTGGACAGCGATTCATCGACGACGAAGACCTCGTGGAAGTCGTGAAAGATTGGTTGAAGTCCCTTGATGAAAAATTCTCCAGGGAGGGTATCTTCTCCCTGTTCCAGCGATGAAAAAAATGCGTCCAGCAGGATGGTGATTCCATTTTGAAATAAAACACATGTTGAGGTATGATGTGTTACATTTTTAATATAATAGGACAAAGATTGTTGCTTTTATGGACCTTTTACGGTTTTCCGTGGGATAGCCCTCGTATCTATCTTGAATTGAAGTCGAGATATTATATAATGCGATTGAAAGTGATGGGGGTCGCCTGGTGTCAGAGGTAAAACTATCGAAAGAATGGCAGTCAAAGTTTGGTGACTTCCGAAGCTTGAGAGTCCTTGGAAACGGAAAATGTATATTTTTGTGTGCCTTTAATGAACGTTTTTCGGTAATATCTACTCAGAAATGCGTTTTTAAAAGGACGTAAAAGGTGTTGGGCCCAAAACTTACCTAAACCAAGAAAAATGCCGTTTTCTTTCATTTCATAGTTTTGACGAGCCTCACTAATGTTTCATACATGTCCGTAGTTTTCTCACCTGAACACTGTGCCGCCAGTCTCCAGCCTAGTAGACAAGAGCACGGTTGTCTTGAGGACGATTATTCTTAATTATTAATACTAATTGGTCTCAGTTCCTTTTCTTATTGAGCATGGATTTATTTCCAATCTCTCAGAGTTTACCGACCTAGCTTTGCCTGTGCTATTCTTTACCTCTCGTTCCCCAAGGTGAAATGAGGAGCACGATAAAGGTGCAACTGGACCGCTGAGATTTTATCAGAGACGACTTGATTTTTTTTTCTCTCGTGTACCCACGCCCCTACTTTCCACAGGTTTTTATTATTTTTTAAAAGAATCTTTACGTCGAAAGGCAATCAATAACTTTGCCTCTTACCCTGGAAAAAATGAATAGTAAATTTTAACAATTCCAGGTAGAGCTGTGTAGCCTCTTAAGTTTCTGCATTAATCCGCGACCCCCCCCCCCCCCCCCCCCCTCTCTCTCTGTCTCTGTCTCTCTCTCTCTCTCTCTCTCTCCTTCTCTAGGTAATTCAACCCTCCCCACCCCTCCCCACCCCTCCTCACCACACCTCACCCCCCCCCCCTCCCCAGGGCAGTTACTACTGACTGACGTGTCTTTAGGCCATCCTCAAAAGGGAGATATTAACACGTTCTTATACACAGTAGAATTGTAAATGGGCTGATTTACCAATGTCATGCTCATACCGTGCCGGAACTACATAGGGGGAACGGATGCTTTTTCTGTCCTCATCCTTATTATCGTCATTTTCCATCTACTTCTTTTGAATGTTTGTCACTCTCTTGTGAACTGCTATTTGCAGGGTGCCTTGATAGTCGAAGCAGACTTTGTGCTGTTGAGGCTAGAAAGGTGAGCAGATTTTAAGCCTGATTCCACGTTTGGACTTCTCTGTTGACATCCACCCATTGGCGCTCATATGACCTTATGCAGTTGCGGGTGCCGTAAAACCTTACAAAAACTAAAACTAAAAGGAGACAATCTTCTCTTTGACGCTGGCATTAAACTTGAACTTGAGCGGGTTTCGGATTAATACGCAACGCTGTTCTTAGCTAAAGATTGAATAATTCCTTCTCTTTTTTTTCCTTCACAATTTCATTTATTTTAGAGAGTTGATACGAAGTAAGTTTATGTGTGTATCGATATTTCCTGCAGTAGCTGTGGTCGTAGATGTCTGTGTTTGCTTTGATTGGTTTGAACTTTTCTGTCCGAAGTCTGAAGATTGTTATAAATGTTTTGTCTTCCAGAATGTGTGTGTTTTTTTAAGTTAGCCTGCTGTTGCAACTTATTCTAACATGGCAATATGCAGCTAAAATACCCCCCCCCC
>NW_004797282.1:1026889-1028215 GCF_000002075.1 Aplysia californica | reverse complement strand
CCCCCCCCCCCCCCAAAAAAAAAGGAAAAAAATGAAAGAAAGAAAGAAAATTAAAGAAAAACAAGTGGAGAAAGAAACAAACAAAAACAATTAAGAAAACAACAAAGAAACAAAGAACAAATAAAAAAACACAAAAAACACAAAAAAACAACCTCGAAGACATCGCTGCCTCTTTGGATCAGAAGGCAAAGGATTGATTTACGTGTCAATCAACGAGGGGACTTTGGTTAAGTCAGGACGAGAAAGTGAGCGGTAACCTATAAATCAATAGGTTCGAGCACCTCGGTATTGCCGGTAATCGATAGGAATGAGAGCATCCCGAAACTGGTGGCGTGTTTGAGGTATCCTCTGTGTGAGTGCCTCATTAGCTATGCACGTGTAGGGAGCCTGGCGATGGGCGGTGGCTATGAAATATACATAGCGGTCTTCTGACGTCTGTGCCATTACAGGGAGCCGACTGATAGACCGGCGCACACTACACACAATGCGGCTCATGGATTATGCAGATAGCGCAGCTTCGACATGTCTACACACGTCCTCCTGTGCACGCACGTGCTACTGACTGGCCACGAAGCGAGTGAGCACGGACGGCCTCTTCTGCTCACACGAGGGTTCGAGCTACAAGAACACGACAAGCACAGTGTGTTCGAGATTTTAGGGATAGATTTCACTCACGAAGGATCCGCTGCACTGTCGATGGAAACACAATATCTATCTCTTTTGTTCGCTAACTTAGAATTTCAAAGTTCTATCTGACTTTTTGCAGTTTTTAGTTGCTAAGACCATGGGGTCAGGAAAACAGGAAAAAAATGTTGTATCTGCTATATCAAAATCGTAATATTATTCGGAGTCGTTATCAAGATATTCAAAGAATTGCATTAGAAAAAGCTTGACATGTTGCGAGACTCAACATTTTGTACGTCAAATTTCTCAACTCGTAGGTACTGAGCAGATCATCATCATCATCGCCTTTCTCACCCTGGATCAGGATATAGGCCACGAACAAACACCTTCCACCTTTCACAATCCTGGGCTAGTCGCTTGATGTCAATATGTCTTCCCATTTTTCTTCACATCCATTTCCGTGACTCTTCTCCAGGTTCCACGTCGTGGTCTCCCCCTTGATCTTTTACCCTGTGGGTTCCAATCTAACACTTTTCTTGTTATGCAGCTGCTTGGCAGAGCTGATAGATAGAACGTTGTAATTCTGAGGCAGCGAGTTGTTGCAGACGCTCATCAATACCAGAGATGGGTGTCTGTGGCATGGCGGGAAGGTACATCATCTTCGGACTCCGGCCAAAGACGCGAGCTCGATTCTCGTGGGGG
>NW_004797282.1:1023294-1024279 GCF_000002075.1 Aplysia californica | reverse complement strand
ACAGAGAGAGAGAGAGAGAGAGAGAGAGAGAGAGAGAGAGAGAGACACACACACACACACACACACACACACACACACACACAAATAAAACCACCCTAATATTACGTACATTAGAGAGGCGAGACCTGTCATGGTTATTCTGTGGTTCGTATACGCCAAAGTCCTTCACTTCGAGACCAGACAAAAACGTGCATGCATGTGGGAAAACATCCTAATATATTTATTTTCCGTCTTCTACAAGTCGAGGAATTCGTAGGTAATCAATTTTTTAAAGTTTAATTGTTTTTTGTTTAAAAAAATTGCGTCACTTGAAACACAATAAGTCATGTGCCGAAGATGAAACATTTTGCTAGACAGTAACATACACATGATAATAGATGAAGGGTAGCAGATAAGGACGATAGATGTTTGAATGATATGAAAGAAGGAACAAACCACACCATAGCACCCCTCAACCACAATGTTTGTTCGTTCGTTCGTTTGCTTGTTTGTTTGTTATTTTGTGTGTTTATTTGTTTATTTGTTTGTTTGTTTGTTTGGATCAGAAATAAGTTCGACAAGTTTTTAAAGTTCAAAATTCTACCTGTTAAGGCTATCGAACTTAATAACAGTAAAAAGCTATTCCGAGAGCTCGTGAGCATAGCCTGGTATCTTTCCAAAAGTTCTACTTTGTTAAGACCACCGATCTATTAAAGCCTCTCACAAAACGCGTACAAACCAGACGGTAATTATATTACATATCTATATATCATCTATTATAAGTAAGCCCCCATCACCTGCATCGTGTGTTTGGGTGGAAGAATTCATGACACTCTTTAGAGCGGGTCAAAAGTGTTCCCACAATAGGGAAACATTAACATGACAGTGTGCGCTTTGGCTGCCGTGTGCTGCTTCTGACGCCAGATGTGCTGCTGCCAATTCAACTCAGACAACAGGTGTGTGTGTGTGTGTGTGTGTGTGTGTGTGTGTGTGTGTGTGTGTGTCT
>NW_004797282.1:999298-1021167 GCF_000002075.1 Aplysia californica | reverse complement strand
CAGCCCAGAGACAAAAAACAAAACAAAAAACAAAACCCCTACAAAAAGACCCAAAACTAATATAAAAAACAAAGAAAACAAAAACATCCCCCCCCCCCCCACTCCTCTCGACCAGGACGTATGATGAAGCCTGCCCAAAAACGTTTTGTTTTAGTATGAGTTTTACGGCACTTGCAACACAATAAGGTCATATAAGTACCGAAGATTAGAGGTGTTACAAGAAAATACATGTAACAAACTCAAAATAGAAGGAGGGGAGATAAGGAACATATAGATATGTTTGCCAGGAAAGAAGGAGCAAACCACACCAGAGCACCCACCAACCACCCACAAACATGTTGCAGCAGCTATGATGCTATGACAAGCTGTGCACACCACACCACACCACACCACACCACACCACACCGACCCACCCACCCACCTGTTGCACCTGCACTTAGTTTATTCAATTGTCTCTCTACGTATTTATTGTTTCCGCGTTCAGTCTATCTATCTTTATTATATCCCATTCGTCCTCGTCCATTTTAAAATTTTACTTTCGGGATTCTGGATACAGACAATGTACTAAAGCAATACTTACAATACTCATATCATTCCCTCCCCCCCCCCCCAATGGTATTGACAGCAGGCCCCGTTTCACCTCTCCTCCGTCCCTGAAACACTCTACCTCCGAAGAAAAAACTAACCGTTTAGTTTAGCTTAGTTTTAGTAAGAGTTTTACGGCACTCGCAACTGCATAAGGTATTATGAGCGCCAGAAGATTAGAGGTGTTACAAGAGAGTAACAAACACAAAAAAGAAGGAGGGGAGATAAGGACGATAGATGTTTGATAGGAAAGAAGGAGCAAACCACACCAGAGCACCCGCCAACCACCCACAAACTAACCGGATTTTTTAAAAACCCAACAACACATAAACATTAGATCTAGACTAAATAAAACAAACGACATCATCAACAACTACCCACCCTCTGAAAAAAATAACAAAAGGAGCCATGGCCGAAGATTAGGTTTTTTTTAAAGAGAGTAACAAACACACACAAAAAAGAAGAAAATATAAGGACGATAGATGTTTGATAGGAAAGAAAGAGCAAACCGTACCAGAGCACCAGCCAACCACCCACGAAAGTAAGACAACTGCACAAGGTCATAATATGAGCCCGCGTGACACATTAAACACTTTAAGTTGGTGGCAGAAAATTTTGAATTCTGCCCGGGTGGCGGCCGAGGCCTACTCTTATCGATTTTGGACCACCAAGGGATCTTTAACTTGCGCAACTTGAACACGACACCTCCGAGATTTTTCGATTTTTTGTAGCAGTAGACAGGCTGCAGAAAGAGTCAAGAGCCCAGAGGATGGGGCAAAAGAGGTAAGGGGGTAGGGGCAGAGAGTGGAAACGAAAGCAGACGACAGAACATTGCTAGAACAGGAAAGGAGGTGAAAGGAGACAATTTTAGAGAAGAAAAATTTCTGTCGCAATCCGTACTCGAACCCGGGACCTTATTGAATGAGAGGCAAACACCTGAACCTCTTGGCCACGAGAACCCCCACTGACTCTCTACGCTGGACAATAAATGTTATTTACCTCTATTGTTGGGGAAAGTAAGACAGTTTTTATAAGAGTTTTACGGAACTTGCAACACACTAAAGCCATACAACAAGAGCCGAAGATTAGGGGTTTTACCAAAGATAGTACATAACAAGATGGGCCACTTCTCTCTTTGAGCCAATTAAAAAAGTGTCCTCAAAATTTGGTGGCGCCCTCTTCACAAAAGCGCACTCTTTGCGAACAGAGTTACCCTACTTGAGTTTTAAAAAATCAAAGTGAAACTAGCAAGTTTTGGGATAAATTTCGGAAGAACGCTTTTTTTTAATGGTTACGCTGACAAAAAACCTCTTCCGGAGGAAAGGGTGATGGTTTTCTTCGTTTAATTTGACTTTAGAATGAAAGGCGAGAGGTCATTAAAATAAACAAAACTAAAACTCCGCACTGAACGTACCCAAACTGCTGATGAACAGCAGTCGATCTGCGCACGCAAGGAGGTGCTATTCCTATTCTTCTTCTGGAAAAACGAAAGAGAGCTTCAAAACAGACTGCAGCGCCATCTGCAGCAAAGAGCATACTTCCTGCGGACACTTTTTTGGCTGAGTGGCCCATCTTGTTATTTACTATCATTGGTTTTACAAGAGATTAACAAACACAAAAAGAAGGAAATGTAAGGACGATAGATATTTGAGAGGAAAGAAAGAGCAAACCGTAACAGAGAACTAGCAAACCACCCACGAAAGTAAGACAGACTGGCAGAAACAACAGAGGAAAAGAGAAGAAATAGGACCTAACCGAGGCGCCTTCCAAACACCCGCGTTCTTTCCGGATCCATACAATAATATAATGACACAGGATGGCGTTTCAAAGGAGGAGAGTGGGTGATTGGTATATGATCTGGTGCGGTTTGCTCCTTTCTTTCCTTTCAAACCTCTATCGCCCATATCTCTCCTTTTTATGTATGTTACTCTCTTACAACACATCAACTCTTCGGTACTTATATGACCAGTGTTGAAAGTGCCGTAAAACTCTTAATAAAACTTGAAAAACAACAGCAACAACCACCATGGGTGGAGCAATCAGTTTCCACAGACAACATCACTTTACTATATGGTGGGTGGGTGGGAGAGTCAGGAGGAATATTGCAGGAAAGACGTGACAAATTCAGAAACCATTCGTTGACAAGTTCCTTACCAACAGTACCACGTAGAGCACCCAATGAAGAAACGGTCTACCCCCCACAAGGACAGTGCTACTGACTGCAGAAATTGTCTTTAGGCCATTCCCAAAGTGGGGTATCAACATGTTCTTATGCACAGTAGAATTGTAAATGGGCTGATTTATAAATGTCATGCTCATACTGTGCTGGAATAACATAGGGGGAACCGATTCTTTCTCTTTTTTCATCCTTACAAGTTGCTATCGTCATTTTTCCTCGGCTTCTTTTGTATATTAAAATGTGTCAATCTCGTGAGAACTGCTATTCTCGGGTGCCTTGACAGTCGAAGCAGACTTTGTGCTGTTGAGGCTAGAGAGGTGAACAGGTAAGCCTGATTCCCCGTTTGGACTTCTCTGTTGACATCCACCCCTTGGCGCTCATATGACCTTATGCAGTTGCGAGCGCTGTAAAACCTCAATAAAACAAACAAACGAAGAAAAGGTCTGGATAGGTTGTATATTATTGTTGCAGGTCGTCTCTCTAAAATTAAAAACCCTGAAGTGGCAAGAAAGTTGGTTTACTACATACAACGTGATCTTTTAGTAAGTCTTACGGCACTTGTAACACAATTAGATCATAATAATTGTAAGTGCCATGATCACGGCATACTGAACAAAAAATACGGCTGTTTCACCCACAGTATACACTTTGACAGCAACACCAACAGTGATAGCAACAGAAGACAGAAGTGGGTGGTTGGAGGGTGCTCTGGAGTAGTTTGCCACTTCTTTCCTATCAAACATCTACTGTCCTAATCCCTCCTCCTTCTTTTTTGTGTTTGTTACTCCCTTTTAACATCTTTAATCTTCGGCACTTGTATGACCTTATTGTGTTGCAAGTGTTGTAAAACTTTTAGAAAAAAAAAAAGAAGACGGACTGCTGTTCTATAGGCCACACGAGACTACAATCATAGTGAGCTAGAGACATAACTAATAGCAGTTGGCCAGTTTTGTTTTGTTAGGTAGTAGAGAAAATGATGTCTTGATAAAAACTTAATAAAGCCTTCTTTACAAAAACCCCCATGGATTTATTGTATCTTTTATCAACCCATCTAGATCTATCCATTGAATTATGAAAGCATTCTATGACTAGATGTATTCAATGTTTTCTTATTAAAATAAATGTTTTACACTCTCTGTTGACACGATTAAGATCAAGTAGGAGACCAGCTGCTTTGACCCTGCTTTCCTGCCCTATCCGGGCGGAGATGTGTACATTCTAGCAAACAGAGATACTGTACAGGATAAAAATCTTCCTACTTAGAATCAAACTCCTGCCTTCTGCATGCATTTTGAGATCAAACTCACATTTTCTTCACGCAACGGAAAAGAGCCTAAATGCATACTTCATCATTATTGTTTTAGTAAGGTTTTACGGCGCTCACAACTGCATCGGGTCATATGAGCGTCAAGGGGTGGATGTCAACAGAGAAGTCCAAATGGGGAATCAGGCTTACTCTGCTCACCTCTATAGCCTCAACAGTACAGAGTCCACTTCGACAATCAAGGTACCCAGAAAAAGCAGTTCACAAGAGAGTGACAAACATACAAAAGAAGTAGAGGAAAAATGACGATAGTAAGGATGAGGAAAGAAAAAGCAATTACAAAGTACAATTCAGATACACAAAACATGCAGCTCAAACAGTGAAGCACACAGTGAGACACAACATGAGTCTGAAAGATGAACTAAATGTCAGTTATAATTTAATTACAATGCTTACATTTACAAATAAAAACATAACTACAAAATATAGTATCTTTACATATAAATAGTAGAACAAACAACAAGTTTTTTTACACTCACAATTCACTGTTTAAGTACAACAGCCACACCAGTCCTAGCCTTGACAATAAAAGTAGCACTCAGATCATTGGGCAATGGCAAAGGAATAGCGATTTTTAGTTTGTTTTGTAAGCTTGTGTTTCAATTCACAGCAGTCGGTTACGTTGGTCTTTCTTTGTAACATAGATGTATTTTCCAAACAAACAAAAAAGAGAAAAAAAAAGAAATGTAAGTCATACAGAAATTACCATAAAAACTAGATACATTCTACCCATGAAGAAAATGACATTGCAAAATTAAATATGTCACCTTTAAAATTAAATCATCGCATTACAAAATTACTGATAACTTCAAAGAGGAAGCTTCCCTCTCCATCCAAATTTTGGTTTAGAATCAAATATTCGAATATCATATCTTTTGCAAACAGCATGATCTTTTTTGGTTGGGAAGCATGCAGAGAAGCAAGAATAATAACCTAGAACTAATAAAACAACATAATAGTCTGTAACTAATTATACGAACCACACCCAGTAGTATTTTCAAGCATCGAATTTGATTTATTTGATTTTTAAAAATGAATTTATCATTGACCATATACTTATGATGGACAGCTCAATCGATCTATATTACAAAAGTAGCGGCAAATAATATTCTTCAAGTAATTACAAGCGAACTGTACCATGAGAATGCAAACTCTGCAAAAAATAATACACAGCTTTTTGAAGATGTCATATACTTTTGTAACACTTTTAACAGTTTTTGCAACCTCTGCAACATGTGAAAGAGGAAAGAACCGGTAACTTCCTTTTCAGATATTACCCGAACAAAGTGCATAGCATGTAAGGCAGGCTGGAGAAAGACTCGATGCCTCGGGCAGCGCACAACACTATAAATATTATTTACAACACAGGACATGGTAGGATAATATATAATAAATGTCTACATATATCATAAATTACGGCGTAAGCACTATGGTGCTATCACAGTTGAGTGGCCCCAAACCAAAGATTGTGTTATTCTAAGATCAGTTACTCAGTTCTCATTGTAAACACAATTCAGCATAGAGATCCGAAAGGAATTCACTTTCCACAATTCACAGAACTGTTAATTTTACTTCACATTTACACCGTTGTACAGACACTTAGCTAACTTGGAATTACAAAGTTGTATCTGACATTTTTTTTACCATGAGGTCAGAAACCAACGTATGTTGTATCTGCTCTATCAAAATCATAAGATTATTCAGATTCATTTTCAAGATACTCAAAGAATTGCATTAGAAAAAGCTTGACATGTAATGAAACTCAAATTTTTAAAACTTTAAATTTCTCAAAACTAGGTACTGCGCAGATAGAACTTTGTAATTCTAAGGTAGGGACTTGTTGCTCTTCAGCCTTCTCACTAAATTATTTCAATGCAACACAAGGGACCTTTCTTAGAACAAGACTTCTTTGCCAAAAGCAGCAGGAAGACGGACATAAGCATATACATTACAATGTAAGTCAAACAAACAAAAAGTAAGCCTTCTTAACAAAGCAACTTTTATCTCGTTTACTTTTCCTTTCTTTTTCTCCAACTTCTTTAAGTTTTGAGTTTAACGCTCTAAAATATTTCTATAATCACAAAACTAGATCAGTGTGCGAATCTTAAGAGGGAGAGTAAAATTGACTTTTCAGCCCACCACTACTAAGAATCAGAAATGTTTAAAACAGGTAATTCATCGATTAAGAGGCCCAACTTTGGTGACAGAGCAAGTTTTTAAGATAGAACTGAGATTTATTTTGTACCCACTACAAGGTCTACAAAACTTTATTCCCTGACCTTGTACAAGTTGGTATAACTTACTTTTTATATCTCACAGACTTTCAACAACATAAAAAGTTGAGTGTGAAGGTCATGAGATATAAGGTTATTAATATTATCTAAAAAGGAATTTGATATTCGGATGAGATTCTTGATACAAAGTTAATTTGACATAAATAATTGCAGGAATAATTGTTCTGACAGCTCATGTGACATAAGTCCTAATTAATGTACAGTACATTACTTTGAAATTATGGGCTTAAAAGAATCAACCTCAATAGACAACCTTTTTGTTTTTACTCTGGTTTCTAGACAGACTCTAGATATCTAATAAAATATAAGTAGTCAAACCTCTGAAATATTATAAAGACTGAACAGTGCAAAGACAAACAAGAGCTTCATTGGCAGATCCTGAGTTTGGCACGTAAGTGGAGAAAAAAAAAGCTGTCTTTGCTCAGAAAAAAACTGGCACAATGGACAATGGATTCCATTCCCTCCTCCAGGAACATGATTCTCATGCCATGGACTCATACTCATCCAGCAACTTTTCGATGCTGTCGTTGAGTTCCTGCACACCAGAGGGTCCTCGTCCATCACCGGCAGAACGTACATCGACAGCTTTCTTCTTTTTATTTCTGGAGAACAGAAAAATCAAACCAGATCTTCCTGTTATGTCGGCAGCACACCAGAGACAAAGATAGGTAAGAAAACAGCTTGATCGCAATACAGAAAGTCCTTCACGAGAACAGATTTTATACACAATCAGCAGCATATCAAAAGAAGGGTTGTGTCTCCATCTCAGATGGGATTTTCATTTTTAAAAACTGCGGAAAACTATAAACATCTTTTCCTTTTTCATTGTCTGACTGACTTCAAAACAGACAACATAAAAATACTGGATTAAAACCAGTTCCTTTAGCAATCTGTTCATGACAATCACTTGTACAAACGACCACTTCCCATTTCCCCTTGCGTTTTTACAAAGAATATCATAATGATACATTCCAAGATATCTACTTGTCTGTGACAACCTCTTTTCTCCTTGACAACGGGTAGCTGTCACTTTTCGGTTTTGTACAAACTTTTCTTGGTATTACAGTCGGCCAAGACTAGGATAATCACTTTCCTCCTCAACAATGGGCGGCCGTCTTGGACAGTTTTTGACTTTATTAACATCTCACATCCCCCCTGATTGTGATTGGGAAAGGAGTACAGCCTGGTGAAGGCAGGAGGAGCAGCCTGCGCGACTGTATCAGACGCTACAACAATCAGTTGATGATGGAGACAATCAGCCTGCCCACACTGAAAGGACCATTATGAAGAAGGGTGTGGAAGCATGGAGCGCCCCGTTTTCCAAGGACCCCAGTTCTACATTCAAGTATTCAAGTAAATATTCAGTCCCCCCTCCTCCCCATAATAAAACCTCTCTCTTACCCAGTCGTTTCTCCATCCGAGTCTTCTGCTCCTGACAGGAACTTGAGTTCTCCCGTCTTGGTCTTGACGGCGGTCAGTGTGCCACTGCTGCTGACACTGGCTGCCCGACTGCTGCGCTGTGCAACACTGGGATCATCTGGAGACAAACAGGTAAACAACCACAATAAAGTGTTTGCTGTGTAGCTTTGAGTAAAAAGAAACAGGTACTAGAGAGTTCTTGTTCTTGAAGAAGAAAAAAGAACTAAAAAGATTTGGAATGCCATCATCTTGAACGACTTCGAGAGCTTGGGGTTGGATGGGGCGCCTGCAGAAGTTCAAGACTTAGTGGGAGCAGCAGAAGGCTAGGAATCAAACATTGCTTGGAACCGTCAGCATCTACACACTTCGAGATGTGCTCCTTCAGGGGACGGAGCGCTTATGGGGATGCCCCTTGTGCAGTGATGTCGGTCCTTCACACAAGTAACAAGTAACTAGTAACTAGAGAGTGACAAACACAAAAAGAAGGAGTAGAGATAAGGATCATTAATGTCTGACTGAAAAAAAAACCCCACAACCCTATCATTTCTACATCTGTTGCTCACATAGATATTCTTGTACACTCATAATGGAAACAGAGAAGGAGGAAAATAAAAAGTAAATGAAACAAAAGTAGCTGACAAAAGTGGAGGGGAAAGAAGCAAAAGAAAAGAAAAGCAACACTACTGACCATCCTCTGTGACATAGTTGGCCGGGAAGAAGCCCTGTTGTCCATCACTGAGCTCCCCCATCCACCAGTTCTCGTTGTCTTTGTACAGCAGTTTGATGACGTCGCCCTTGTACAGGGTCAGATCGTCCGACCTCTGAGCCCGGTAGTCGTAGAGGGCCACCACATGCTTGTGTTTCACCGTCTTGCCAACAGGGGACTCAAATGAGAACTGTGGCTTGTTCAGGGACTGAGGAAAGGGGACAAAAAATGAGTAAAATGCATTTACGTGTTTTTGTTTAAGTAATAGTTTTATGGCACGTGTAACACAATTAAGTCATATGAGCGCCGAAGATTAGAGGTGTCACAACAGAGTGACAAAGACATTGAAGAAGGAAGAGAGATAAAGAAGATAGATGTTTAATAGAAAAGAAGGAGTAAACCACACCAGAGCACCTGCCAACCATTCACTAGGTAAGTGTAATGGCAGACAGAAAGAGAAGCAGAATAAAAGAGAAGGAGATGCAATGTTTCAAGTTTTAGCCCATGGCAAGTCAGCATGAAAACAGATTGCATTTTGACACCACATCACAGCTTCTACAACCTGCCTGCAAATTAACAAAAAAAGAGACAAGACTAAAAGACTCATTTGCTTGAGTAATCAAGCAGAGCTTATGAATTGACAGTGTGTGGCTAGGTACGAGCAAGAAGGCAGACAAATGAAAAAGGTAGATGACTACCAAAAGAAATCAGACATGTTAAAGATTGACTGTTTAGTTTAAGACTCCACCATATGCCATTTTGAAAACTGCTGTATGATGGAGCATTAAATGATGAGGGTAGCCGAATACCAATGAAGTCAGACGTGTCCTCTTCACCCATTAACACTTACAGTACTTTTGGTAACTTAAGTCGCAAGGCCGTAGTATATGCTCACTACCACTGGCGACTTCAGTCGCCGTCACAACCAGGCATAATTCAACAACGAATGAACACACTGAACTGAAGTAAATACCTCTGTGAATTTTCAAAGCAGGTTCCTTGGGCTGTCAATATCTTTTTTAATTGAAAGAAATTCAACTACGGTTTCAGCGTTCTACACTGGTGCAGTACTTGAGGGTTTTTCACTATATGAGCCTTCGATACCGTAAGTGTTAAGTGCATGAAATCATAAACAAAAATGGTCAGCACTATCTTCATCTACTGTGTACAGATCGGTGTGTACTGCTGCAACAAGTGGGTGGGCCTACACTGTGAAAAAATCACGAAGACTCTATGGCAGCACTGAACAACATGTGAGGCAGCGTGATGAAATCAGGCGCTCGTCAAAATAATGCAAGTAAAGAAACTGTTATTTTTCAGCTGGTGTGGTCATTTTTATCGAAATTTTACTTTTTAGGCTCAACAACTTTTATGTCCACTTAAGGACCCATATCTGTGAGGATTTTATTGAAATGCGTTGATTAAACGCACAAAAATGCAAATTATCAGTTTTCAAGGACTCTCAGGCTATGTAAAAAACAAAACTTTGGCAGCCATATTCTAGTTAATTTTGCCTTTGAAACCAGGCAACCATACCTCCTTCAATTGCAAATATCTCAACTTTTATTCAAGATAAATGGGTATTTCTTTCATCAAAAGCATGACAAATGAACACGCTTTAAGGCAATACCAATAACTCAACACGCCCAAAATTTGACAAGCACCTGATTCAACCACGTCGGGACACATATCGAAATAAAAACAACCAAAACCCTTTCCAAGCCTCCAACAACCATCAGTTATGCTCACACAAAATGAAAATTCTGATCGCATTAAAAAAAACAAGACTCAGCCTCTGTATCAAAGAGAAGAAAAATTAAATCAAATCATCCAAGCGGCACATTTTCAAGTTTTAAAATGATAATTACAAGCCACATGAATTCTATACTTCTCAATATTCCCCTCCCACTCTGAGCGCACCCCCAACCTCCCCTCTCCTGGAAGGTTTTGGACTAGATTGACACACGTGACTGGCTGGCAGTATCTACATAGATGGCAGATGACTCACAGCGTTGAGAGACAGGTGTGGCGGCCGTCCATACACGCTTGGGCTGTGACTCCGTTGCCCGTGGCGACCCACTGAAAAGAGAGAGTTAAGTTTTGTTTTAGTAGAGTTTTTACTGCGCTCACAACTGCATAAGGACATATGAGTCCAAGGGATGGATGTCAACAGAGAAGTCTATACAGGGAATCAGGCTTACTCTGCTCGTCTCTCTAGCTTCAACAGCAGTCTGCTTTGACTATCAAGGCACCCTGTAAATAGCGGGTCACAAGAGAGTGACAAACATGCAAAAGAAGTAGAGGAAAAATGACGATTGTAAAGATAAGGAAAGAAAAAGCAGCAGTTCCCCGTATGCAGTACAGGCACAGTTATGAGCATGACATTGATAAATCAGCCCATTTACAATTCTACTGAGCATAAGAACATGTTAATGTCCCCCCTTTGGGAATGGCCTAAAGACACTTCAGTCAGTAGTACTGCCCCGGGGGGGTACAAAAAGAGAGACAGATAGGTAACTGAAAAGGGACCCATACATTGAAATTACTCGAGGAGCTGACATGCACAGTGCACATCTCATCCAGATTTATGTTTCATCCCAATCAGTAAGATCAGGCGATCAGTATCTTTTTAGAGTTCCCAGAAAAGGAAGTAAAAATTTAGCTGAAAGATCGTTTGCCCACATTGCTCCATCAGTTTGGAACTCTCTTCCACAACCCTTGAGACATACAACATCTGAGTCTAAATTTAAAATATCTTGAAAGACACATTTAATGGCATCATTTTTATAAATCCGTAGATTCATGTTCAGTGCAATGTTATGTAAATGACCATGTATCCATTTCTGCATTTTGATAATTGCACTGTGTCTATTATTTTATTATAATATATTTGTATATGCTCATTTTGTAACGTTGTGTAAGTGTACGCGTGTGCTGAGCAAGTAGACGTATGTGTGTATGTGTGTGTGTGTGTGTGTGTGTGTGTGTGTGTGTGTGTGTGTGTGTGTGTGTGTGTCTGTGCACATGTGTTTGGCGTGCGTACGTGTGTGCTTGTAATGTGTGTATGCATGTGTGAATATTGTTCGTACATGCATTGATGTAAAGCCCCTAGAGCTGTGTTCACAAGGGAGTGGGCGCTATAAAAATGATCATCATTATTATTATTTACATTGGGAGCACTATACACTCCCATGAGTTGACGAGGAAAACAAGCGAAAGAGTAAAACCATATGATTTGGGTGAAAAAAAGCGCATATATTATACTTTTTTCCCAAACATTGTACCGTGAATAAAGGAAGAGTATTAAAAAAAAAGAGTACAAATATAAATCTAGAAGGTATCTGAGTAGCAGCAGAGAAATGGACCACACTTGTACTGTATTTATGAAGAAGTAATCCTGTCTTTGACTATTTTGATAAGGCCGATGGTGCAGAGAAAAGCTACAAAACGCTTAAAAACATAATATATTAAAGACGATACAAACATACAGACACACCCATATATATACATATGTGCACATACACAAACACACACACACACACACACAGGTGCACATGTGGGCAGGAACACATAAACATGATAATACGAACATCCCTCTGTCAGCTTTTACAATGTAGGGCTATTCCACAGCTGACAGGACATTTGGACTATACTTTCTTGCAATGATAACACTGTAATTCAATATCAATTAATTTATTTCAACTTACAATTATCAGAACATTTGACAGACCTATTAAGAATCATATTAAATGCAGTCATTTGAAGAAAAAAAAAGTACTCTATTCAAATGCTGTGACATGTTCAGTTTCGGCAACTGACGGGACAAATGAGGTATTTTTTCAGTCCTGTCAGTAACCGTGGAATAGCGTCTGTGCCGAGCTCAAAAAGCAAAATTTTCATCAAGGAGAACAAAGCAACTGTACCTACGTTTTGTATTTCTTTCTTGCTTTTTTTTTTCAGCATTAAGTTTAGATTTAGTAAGAGTTTTACGGGACTTGCAACACAATAAGGCCATATAAGTGCCGAAGATTAGAGGTGTTACAAGAGAGTAACAAACACAAAAAAGAAGGAGGAAAGATCAGGATAACAGATGTTCGATAGGAAAGAAGGAGCAAACCACACCAGAGCACCCGCCAACCACCCACTTTCGGTATTAAAAATTCCAATTTCGACAAAATATTTCTTATACACTTGCAACAGATATCATGGATTAAGAAACTGCAATAAAACAAAACAAAAAATCAAAATTTCCTGCGTAGTACATTTTAACAGCCGGCCGACAGTAAACTGAACGATGGAAGGGACATTGTGTGACAGGTTGCACAGCATACGTCATACACATATAGACAGGACACTCAGACATAACAAATACTCCAAACACATATGTGAGGCAGCGTGGTGAAATCACGGGCTTGTCAAAATAACCAATTCAGAAAAATAGGTATTTTTCCGCCAGTTACGTAATTTTTATCGACTTTTTATTTTTTGGCTTCACCTCTTTTAGGCCAATATAAAAACACATTTCCATGTGAATTTTACAGAAAAACATTGATTGAAGGCACAAAAATATGTTTTTCAGTTTTCAAACACTCTTTAGCTATCGGAGTTACCAAACTTTGGCGGCCATTTTCTTGCTAATTTCACTACTGACACCAGGCGATCTCACTTCCTTCAATCGCAAATATCTTGAATTCTATTCAAGATAAATGGGCATTTATTTCATTGGAAGTAAGACAAATAAATCAGCTTTGAGATGATACCAATAACTCCACATGTCCAAAAATTGACGAGTGCCTGATTCCACCACGTCGTGACACATATATAATATTCACCACACACTCATATATAATATGTGTCATGATACGATGAAATCAGGCGCTCGTCAATTTTTGGGCACATGGATTTATTTGTATAGTCTTATAGCCTCTTCATTTGTCTTGCTTTTGACGGAAAAAAATGTCAATCTAACTTGAATAGAAGTCGAGATATTTGTGATTGAAGAAGGTGGGGTTGCCTGATTTGAGACATAAAATTAGCGATACGTAAAATTAGTGATAAAATGGCTGCCAAAGTACGCCCACTGCCATTCCTGAAGAGAATACTTGGAAGCTGAAAATATTCACTTTTGTGTCTTTAATCAACTTTTTCCAATAAAATCCAGACAGAAATATGTTTTTAAATGGAACTAAAAGGTGTTGAACCATTTTTTTTAAGTCGAAAAAAATCCCCAAACCAGTGGAAAAATACAGCTTTCTTTGATTTCATTATTTTGACAAGCGCCTGTTTCTACCACGACTCCTCACATAAAATATAATATTCACCATACACTCATATATGTTAAGCGTGCTGACAAATTGAGTTACTTCGTGTCTGGTGGAAATTAGGGATGGGCAGGTACCGGTACCCAGTACCTGAACTCCCGGTTCTACCGAAGGAGGTGTCAGTACCGACACTTGGCCTCCAGTACCGGCTCTGGGAAGGAGCCGACACCAACGGTTATACCAGCTCTGAGAAGGAGCCGACGTGACGGTTGTTTTTTTCTAACCGGGCAACGGGAAGTGTGCAATGTGTAGGCCTTGGCCTAGCAGCTGTGACGTCAGATGCACACAATGCAGCGGGTGACCTTGATACAGGACTTCAGATTCAAAATTGACAATCAAAAACGAAGTTTGCTAAAATTTATAATATGGCTTCAAATCAGGTTCCACGCGAGCCACTTTGCTTATTTTGATACGCTGATTCCGAAAATGAAATCAATTTTAAGCGGCGATAACTATTTTAAAAAATCTGCTTGCAAAGTTTAATCCCACGCGGCGGCAAACTTCAAAGGTATTTTGCATCACAGTTCGCCTCTCCAATTCTGACTGGTGTGGGAGGGGGGTGTGGGCGGCGCTGATCGTTGCGTTAGACGCAAGACGCGAAGTCTATGATGTCACCTACTGGTGTCACTCCCGGTACCGGTGCCGGTACTGGCGGTTCTGGTGCCGAGAAAGTACCGAGACTGGATTTTGCCGGTACTGCCCACCACTAGTGGAAATAGATGAGTCATGCTCCCCAGTGAACTTTCTACAATTTATAACTATGAAATAATAACAGGCATGTTATAGTTAAAGAATATGGCATCAATAGAAATTCAACAAACTTGACACTAGTGTGATTTTTGGCCAATATCTCCATTTTTGGATTGCGAGAAGTAACTCATTTTGTCAGCATGTCTCACATATATATAATAAATGAACCATTGCCAAAAGGTGGAGCCTCGTATGTGTGTCATGGAGGCTAAAAATAAACATTGATCAATTTGAATGTACCTTTGTCCATGCATGTACGCCTATTCTGTGCATTTTGACATCAAATAATATAGATTGTAAAGCACATAGAGCTTGCTATAGAGCAGGTATATGCGCTATGCAAATGCTATCTATTATTATTATCAAATTCCAGAGGATGTCGTCAAACGCTTACTGAGATATGACAGCATCTGTTGTTGAAATGTTAATTGACTTGTACATAACACTGATGAGTAACTGTTATTTTAAAAAAATAAATTAAGAATAGCATGATAGAATGTCAATTTTATTACCAGAACCAGCTGCAATCAGACACAGTAAAAGTCAATTAAATAGTGTTTCGTATTTTTGAAAACTCCACGTTGTGTCCTCATAGCTATGTACAAGACAAGAGGCGAAAAGTATTTAAGAAACTTAGTTTATTTATAAAAAAAGATATTGTTTTCTTCATTTTCAATTGGAGTTAGGTCCACATAGCATAGCTATGAGGTTTAAATTACAGATTTTGCAGAAATTTGAATATTTGGAAAATTATGCGAGTTTAAAGTTTGGCTGGTACAGTGCAATGATGAAACACACACAAAAAATTAGTCTCATGGCATTCGTCTCAAGCATGTCTATTGGGTAAACTTAATAAAATTTAGTGAGCTGAGGGACTGATGAGTTCAGTGTCCAAGTGGATAGTAAGTTACTTTTGTTATTTTACTTTACAGTATTTTTCCGATCCAGCTGCCATTTGACTTAGAGCCCTTCAGGCTGTCAATATGACAAAAAAATTAAAGTTTTTTTTATCAGCTGTGTTTTGCCATTGTATAGAATATTTCCATTGTCAGGGGAGACAGGGAGGTAGGTACTACGCAGGTCACTAAATGCAGGGCAGGTAAAGAGGTGGTGTGATACTGTTTCATCCTGGCAGTCACATAAAGGGCAGTCAGGTGGGGTATCCTCGCGGATCTTATTTAGGTAGGAATTCAGTGGGAAGTGTTGTGTTCGCAGGCGTAGATAGTGCCTTGTTCTCTTCTACTCAGGGAATTTAGTGCATCTTTTGAGTTGGGAGCAGTCATGTGTGCAAAAAGGATAGTACGTTCAGACTCACAATACACACATCTGTGACACAGCATTTAAGCGGGTGGTCACTGAGGTGTGTCCTTGAGCAAGACACGATGACCCTAGCTAAAAAAGCCAGGGTGACCAGAAATGATGAGTTTCTAAAATATTATCCGTATGTTTCGCTGGGTTTTTTTTAGTTTAGTTTTAGTAAGAGTTTTATTGCACTTGCAAAACAATAAGGTCATATAAGTGCCGAAGACTAGAGGTGTTACAAGAGAGTAACAAACACAGAAAAGATGTAGGAGAGATCAGGACGATAGATGTTTGATAGGAAAGAAGGAGCAAACCACACCAGAGCACCCGCCAACCACCCGCTTCTTTATGTTGGTATCTTATTATTCATGTACTGTACTTGTCGCCTCAGAACTATTTTGTCCAAAGTGCCTCTTTACTTAAGTACACTTTGAACAACATAGTTCATGATATGCCGTGCCATTGTAAACCAAATTTCCCCACGAAGATCAATTTTAAAAAATGGAAAAAGTGGAAAGGAATGAAGAGATTTCAAATGTGATATGAAAATTGTCTCGAGACAGGTTGGGATCACTCACTTTCCGAGAAGCCTGGCCTCCAGTCACTGTCGGCGGCCCGCATGTACCCGCGGTGGGATGTGATCTGCTGGGACAGCTGTGTGCCGCTGCCCGCAGGGGCATGAGGGGACAGAACTCCAGGGGGAACAGCCTGAAAGACAACAAACAACACTGCATTATGCGGTAACCCAAACGTCTTATTGTATCACTATATCTGGGTTTTTTAAAATTGCAAATGAAAATTGTGACTTTTTGTCAAATATAACCACTCTTTGTTTTTTCTCATAGTGCTGTTAAAATTCATAAATTTTGGCAGTTTTTGCTCTTCAGACAATATTTCTTTCAAGGCGTCAACACTTGTGAGGTTCATGCTTTTCCAGTGAAGAGAACCACCATCATTGCTGATCACACAACCCCCCCCAACATAAATAGAAAACAGCAACACAGATTTGAATTGTTGTGTATGCTTGTTTGAGTAAATAGGAGCATGTTGACACAATAGCTGTCATTTCATCATCATCATCATCAATGCCTTTTACCCCTGGCAGGGTATAGGCCACATACAAGCTCCTTCCATTTATCTCTGTTACTGTCATTTAGTGCAGAGAAAATGTAAGACAGACGGACAGAAACAAAAGACGGAAAGAAAAGAAGTAGGTTTTACTGAGCGCTAAACTACAAGCCAAAATGCAGAAAATCTTAGTAAAGACCATGCTCTGGATAAATCTCAGGACAGATACTTGGGCGAGTGAACAAACAAAAATGACTGGATTCAATTTTTGCTAATTTTATGCAAACTGGCATTGTATTGGTGATTTGGGGCATTGACCTCTCTGAGGTGCTAAAATCTCCCCTAAATTTCCTAACTCACATCTAAGTATAAGAGTTTTCAGTGCTGAAGGTACGCAATGGATTTTCACAAATTAGTAAAGGGGAAAACCTTTCACAGGAAACGTTTAGACAAAAAGTTTGTTTTTTAAGTAAGAGTTTTACGGCACTCGCAACACAATTAGGTCATATTAGTGCCGAAGATTAGAGGTGTTACAAGAGTGTGACAAACACAAAAAAAATGAAGGAGGAGAGATAAGGACAATAAATGTTTGACATGAACGAAGAAGCAAACCACACCAGAGCATCCGCTAATCATCCTCACAAAAAGTTCACGTACAAATTTCAACCACTTAACATAACATGACAGGCAAACCACAACAATCTTCCATCAGGAGCAGACTGCTACTTAACTGCCTCCCAAAAAGTCAAAGATTGCAACTTATGACAAGGGTAACAATGTACATTCACTAATCTGGAGGCAATTTGGCGCTGATTCTCTTTCAGTGCAGGTCCAGCACAATGACAAAATTCAACACCCCACCCCAAAAGTAAAAAAAAAACAAAAAAACTCCAACAAAAAGCAACAAAACCACTAGAAATTTTTAAAAAACAAACCAAGCAGAAAAAAAGGCAAAACAAGGAGATACCCAGGTTAGACTATGCCAACGGCTTCAATTCATATTACATAACTGTTGGGATCAGATAACATCTATTTACATGCACATCACTAATCGCTCAATTGTCACGTCAGCTTGGAGCTGTTGGTAATTGATCCTGATCATCCGACAACAACAAAAGTTTGTTTTAAAAGTTTTATGGCACTTGCAACTGCATACGCTCATATGAGCACCAAGGGGTGGATGTCAACAAAGAAGTGCAAACGGGGTATCAGGCTTACTCTGCTCACCTCTCTAGCCTCAACAGCAAAAAGTCTGCTTCCACTATCAAGGCATCCCAGAAATAGCAGTTCACAAGAGAATGACAAACATACAAAAGAAGTAGAGGAAAAATGACAATAGTAAGGAAGAGGAAATAAAAAGCAGCAGTTCCCCCTATGTTGTTCCGGCACAGTTATGAGCATGACATTGAGACCCATTTACAATTCTACAGTGCATAAGTACATGTTAATATCCCCCCTTGGGGAGTGGCCTAAAAAAACTTCAGCCGGGGGGGGGGGTGTGTGCAACAACAAAAGTGTTCATTGTCAACTCAACAGGAAAAAACACAAAAAACTCACGGCTGAGCGCGGTGTGAGAGAGTAGTCTGTGTCAAACTGCATCTTCCACGACGACTGAACACCGGAACGCCCGATGGAGTCCATCCGAGAGCTGAGCAATGACTCCGGTACCACCATACCGGGCACCTGGCTCATTTGTAACTGAAATAGACGCAAAGTAATTTAAGAAATGGCACATCAGATTTAGTTTGTTTAGGTACACAGTCGAAAACATTTAAATGAAACATAACAAAACGTAAGAAACACTAGGGAAAAGAAGTCTGAACAGCAGCTGGGAAATATTTGCGAAACTTCTAGAAAAAGAGAATATTTAATTTAAATATTGTAAATATAGATGTTTTACACCCCCCTCCCCCCCTCCCCCGAACACAATTCTGATAGTTTAGGAGACCGGCTGCATCAACTTTGCTTGACAGGGCCAGCCCATATTAAGAGTGATAGAACTTCCCAGCACACAAATGGAGATATTCTACTAAAAAAAAACAACCTCTCAGCATGGGAATCAAACTTAATATTATGTCCTCTAAGCCCAATGGGGAAGTTAGTATGTAACCAAAGACATTTTCTAAACTACCAAAGTTACTTAACCCTTCCAGCCCCAGACATTTTTGTGCATTCCCTCACCCCTGTCCCAGCCAATACAGCAGTATTTCAGAAAAAGAGGTATGCATCCTAAAATGAGAAGTAGTATCTTTGTAATGAGGTTTAGATAATAGCATATAACAATATTTAAAGGTAAATGAACAAATGTTATGGAAATTAAAGTTTTATCAAATTCGCTAATTTTTTTAAATGCACAAATTCGGTACCTCCCTCGAAACAGAATATACGGTCTTGGGACGGTGGGAGGTACATGCACTGCTGAATATATACGCGCATAGGACTGGAAGGGTTAAGAGGAGGAAACTCCAACAAAAATAAATGTGTCGCAGCGCTCGTCAATTTTTTGGTATATGGAGTTATTGGTATCATCTTCAAGCCAGTCCTTTTGCCTTACTTTTGACGAAAAAAATATCCATCTATTGTAGATACAAGTCAAGACATTGGCAATTGAAGGAGGTGGGGGTCGCCTGATTTCAAAGATAAAATTAGCGAAAAAATGGCTGCTAAAGTTGAGTTAGCTTGAAAGCCTGTGGAAACTGAAAATTTGTATCTTTTAAGGTTTTAATCAACTTTTTCAATAAAATTCACACAGAAATGTGTTTTTTAATTGACATGACAGGTGTTGAGCCAAAAAATAAAAATTTGATCAAAATTCCAAAACAAGCGGGAAAATGCCAGTTTTTTCACTTTCATTATTTTGATGAGCGTCTGATTTCACAAATATTCCCTATAAATAGCGTTAAGCCAAATGGCCAGTCAGCATATAAAATAAAACTTCCCAAACAACTATAGATCAATACTGGCCTTTAAGAGATTAGAAGTAGAGCAGCATGCACCAGTCTAGTGTAATATTGACCCACATCCTTCATGAGTTAAATTGAATGTGACGAGAAACTGTTACTAACCGTAGCGGTCTCCAGCTTTTTCATGACCCTGTGATACCGGGCTTTTTCTTGTGTCTCAAACTCTTCTTTGCTCATCACTTTTGACCTTGCTGTCTGGAGGTCAAGTTCTTTTAAGGCACTGAAAATAAAAGCCATATCAAAACATCATTTAACTCCTTCAGTGCATTATATTGATGTACTAGTACGTGAACTTAAAAAGAAAAAGCAGCTAGCAACACGTTTCTTCAACTATGAAAAACAAGTTCAAGCTAGGTGATAAAATAATTTCAATTTTGGATGGCTGAATGCACACAACAGCAGAAGCAACAATAAAGTCAGGAAATGTGCATTCACATGAAATACATGGAAATATAAGTGACATAAAAATCAGAGTAGTGGCTTGCAGTTTTATCACTGACCTTGCTCTGGCTGTTTCTAGATCTTCGATGTCTGTGGTTTCCACTGGAGACATTGGCCGGGGAGAGGCGGCATCTGCTTGAGCGACTGAATTGATGATAATGAAATAAATTTTAGAGCTGGAATGGATAAGTACTCACATCATGCCCTTTTTTAAAACACATGATACGGTTGGGAATCTAACCAGTTAGTTTAATTAAAGACCAAGTTAATAAGCTTTTAAGAATATTTCATCAGAAGATTGAAAAGCAGCAAACAAAAAAGCACCTTGGGCTTCGATATTTTAAAATTTAAAACTAAGAAGTAAAAAAACAGCAAAATACACCCCAAAAACCGTCTTTATTCATATCACACCTTTGTCTGGAAACCAGCAAAAATTGATTTGGGCAAATGCAGAATGATGCCACTGATACATATTGTAATTATTGTATACTATGGCATAAGCTCAATAAGAGCCAGTATAAAAAATCCATTAAAATTTCAGGCAAAAAGACTTCTCAGGATAATTTCATGGAACAAATCTAGGACCTCTGGACAAGAAAACGAGAGCCTCACCCATTAAAAAAAATCCTTTAACAACTTATCTAAACCTTGAACACTTTTATCTCATCGACCTCCAAAGCAAAAGTGTTGGGCACAAATATTCATCCTTCATCGAGACCACGGTAAACTCACTGAGTGGGTCATACTTGTACAGATAGACCGGGTGGTTGCTGCCTAATGAGCACACGGCTAACATATGGTCACGGGGGTGGTAGCAGACATCGGTGACTGGCTTTTGGTAGTTCAGTTGTGTGTAGACAGCCACTTGGTCACCTATAAATATGTGTCAAAGGAACGCGTGTAAATGTCAAAGTAAATGTAGATATCGCATGATTTGTTCATTTTAACTTTGACAAATCTGACATAAGAAACCTAGATTTTGAGTAACATTCTTATTTAGAGAAGAATCACAACAAAAAATGATTCACTACACACTAATAAAGTGTTCTTTCTTTTTGTATTCCCCAAGCTAAAGCCTTTGCTAGAAAACAAAATACAATGAAAATTTGCAAGCTCAATTCCAATCTTCAAAAGTAGGCACTTATCACCAGAAGAGCTGGCATTTCCTATTAAATTCTTTATGTTAAATCATTATTTTTAAGCACAGCATGGAGAACAACCTATTGTTTGTTTGAGTAAGTTTTACAGCGCTTGCAACTGCACAAGGTCATAAGGTCATATGAGCGCCAAGTTGTGGATGTCACAGGGAAGTCCGAACGGGAAATCAGGCTTTCTCTGCTCACCTCTCTAGCTTCAACAGCACAAAGTCTGCTTTGAATATAAAGGCACCCCGGATATAGCAGTTCAAAAGAGAGTGGCAACCATGCAAAAGCAGTCAAGGACAAATGACTATAGTACATGTTAATATCCCACTTTTGGGAATGGCCTAAAGACACGTCAGTCAGTGGCAGGCACTG
>NW_004797282.1:976446-999198 GCF_000002075.1 Aplysia californica | reverse complement strand
GGGGGAGGAGAGAACCCATAACATGCAACAGTGGAGTTAATTTCTGAAACTGAAGAAGAGGAGAAGTACGAAGATGGCAAGGATAAGAAGAAGAAGCAGACAACAAATTGGCTCACCAGTGTCAGTATTCCAGGCGTACAGTTTACCATCTTCACTGCCCGAGAAGACAAAGCTGCCACATGGAGTAATGGTGCTGCAGATTTTCTCCTTCAAGTTCTCAGCACCAAAATATTTTTGCATCACTCGTTGCCTGATGGGGGAGAGGGAAGGGTAGCATGGAACAAGAGAATGTTATTGATGTCAATATATATATATATATATATATATATATATATGAAATAAATACTTAATCAACAAAAAGATTATTTTTTCGAAAACATAAAATGAAAAAGGGGTTCTGGCTCTTGACAACAAAACTCTCAAATACAGGACCCAAAATGAAAATCCTTTCAAAAGGAAATTCCTCTCAAAGCTGCATCCAGCTAATGAATTCAGTAGAATCCATTAAGTCACACAATCAAACAATTAAGTCACACAATCAAACAATTAAGTCACACAATCAAACAATTAAGTCACACAGTCAAACAATAGTACAGACCATGGTCTCCTAGATGCATCACCCTATCATCCATAGAAACAAACAAAAGTTCGTGTTTCTATAATTTGTAAATTATCAAATATATAAACAATCAATATAGATCGGATGAGCAGTGAATATTGGCGTGATTTTGGTCATATTAACTTCCACAAGTATTTGACAAATCTTAGGAACAATTTTACTACATATCTAGCATCTCCAAGTCCAGAAAGGACAAGAACGCGTGAACTCAGAAAGAAAACATTTCTCACTTACACTCTCAGGTCAAATGCGTGAACTCAGAAAGAAAACATTTCTCACTTACACTCTCAGGTCAAACATGAAGATGGAGTTGTTGCGAGCGTGCACAAGTAGCCGCCGCCCACTCGGGTGCATCTTGATGAAGTTGATGGGCGTGTCCTTCAGCTCCGGGTCTTTGATCTCCTGGTAGCGAGTCCAGTCTCTAACAAAATCTAACGCAGAAAGAAAAATAAAGAACAGACTGAGGCTTATGATAAGGATTCTTTGAGCACAATTTAAAAAAAAAAACAAGGTGTGAAAAAAAAGATATTACGAGGTAAAAAGAAGCACATGGATGCAATAACAGTGATTTCATGCTGAGAACTGCACCACACACACACACACAGAGAGAGAGAGAGAGAGAGAGAGAGAGAGAGAGATAGAGATAGAGAAAGAGAGAGAGAGAGAGAGGGAGAGAAAGAGAGAGAGAGAGAGTACCAAGCAGGACCTGTCCAATGAGTCTTTAAAAAACAAAGATAAGAACAAGAAGCCAATGTATTTGTAAACTGTAAATAATCAAATATATAACATGCACATCAATATATTATAGTGCTGATGAGCTGTGATTTTAGGACAATTTGCATTATTATGGTCCTGTTACACCAGGTCCTGAGGGGAACTCAGAGAACAAATTTAAGAAACATGGCCATAAGTTTGACAGGTTGCACTAATATGTGTCAAGACGTGGTGGAATCAGGTGCTTGTCAATTTTGGGGCATGTGGAGTTATTGGTATTATCTTAATGCCTGCCTTGCTTTTGATGGAAAAAAATATCCATTTATCAATTGTATATAAGTCAAGATATTGGCGATTGAAGGAGGTGGGGGTCACCTGGTTTCAGAGGTAAAATTAGCGAGGAAATGGCCTCCAAAGTTGCATTATTTCCTTAGCTTGAGAGTCTGTGGAAACTGAAAATCTACATCTCTTATGCCTTTAATCAACGTCTTTCAGAAAAAGCCACAAAGAAATGTGTTCTTCAATGAGCTTGAAAGATGTTGAGCCAAAAAAAAAAATTGATGAAAATTTCAAAACCAGTGGGAAAATGCCAGTTGCTTCACTTTCATTATTTTGACGAGCGCCTGATTTAACCACGCCGCCTCACATATATGTAAGTCTTGTTTCAAGAAAAGCTAAATATTGAAATGCTCAACACAAATTGTACAGTGAGACCTAACATAGAACCAGAACACAAACACAAAAAAAAAGATGATACTTTGTTGTTCCAATATGACATTTTTCCCAAAGAAAGATATTAAAAATAAGGTGAAGATAAACTTACGTTTGCGAGCAGCCTGCTCTGTGACAAAGACATTCCAGATGAGGATGGTACCAACACTGTCTGCCGAGTACATCTTCTGGCCGTCGTCCGTGTCGAAGCAGACCGAGTTGATGTGGCCGTGGTGCTCCTCCATCTCTTGTTGAAGCTGTGTTGGTGGGCAGCGGGTAGGTGGAAGGGTGGTGTTGGTGGAGAGGGTGGTTGGGGAGGGGGCAGTAGGGGTGATGGTGTATTTGGGGTATGGAGGGATGGTGGGGGGGGGAGTGGTTAGGGGGTGGGGGTGGAGTAGTGGGGGAAGGGGGAGGTGGTAGGAAGAGAGGGAATAATCAACAAAAAATGAAGTACCATTATTAAGTTTTTCAAAGTACAACTTTGACCTATAGCTGAGGTAAGGTTGTAGTTTACGATCAACAAGAGCCTCGTTCAATTACCCAAAGCAGCATTTTTTAACTTGGCTTGTTGGGGAAGTTTTCAAGGCCCGTAAACCTGTTTGGCTTTGTCCTTTTGGAGATGGACATAAAATTGTTAGAAGAAGTCAAGATAATAATCTGATATTCTTGAGTTTTATTGTTTTACTAAGTGTTGAATTGCACTTGGAACATAGTTAGGTCATACAGATGCTGAAGATTAGAGGTGTTACGAGAGAGTAACAAACACAAACAAAAAAAGGGACGATAAACATTTGAAAGGAAAAAAATAGGGCATTAAACTAATACCACTATCCTTTCCTTCCCTTCCATCCTCTTAAAAAAATAAACCTAAAAAAATCAGAAACATCAAGTACACACACACACATTAAGTCACTCATATACGACATAAAAATATGCTCTCAGGCAGGCACGCACACATGCGCACATGCACGCATGCATACAAGCACACACACACAGACACACGCATTAACAAACTCACATACGACATGAAAATACACACACGCGCGCACACACACACACACACACACACACACAACAACAATAACAACACATAAACAAACAAACAACGCACCATCCCATGCTCCTGGTCAACGCTGATGTCCCAGACTCGAATGACCTCGTCGTAACCCCCGGTGACCACCACACTCTCCACACGTGGGTGGAACTCGGCCGTATACACAAAGCCCGGGTGAGGCAACAGACGTAACTGTGTCTCCCCCAGCTTGTCAAGCTCCCAGATCCTGAGGGCAGACACACACACACACACAAAATTTTTAGTACATAGAAAGCTATTCCACATTTACACAAAACCAATTTCATCATCCAATTTCCAACCAACCTAAGTATCCCAATATCCCTATTTTAGCCCAAAAATAAGCATCAAGCTGAGTGAAATAAATGCTCTCTGCAAAACAATGTAAAGTTCTATTATAGATAACAAGGATTTTATGGGGTTTCATAGATTTTTGCGATGAGTATTTAAAAACAAGAGAACAATATCATCTGCCAGTTCAAGTGATGTACCTGGCAAATAGTACCGACTGCTTTCCAGCTGAAATAAATTTCTGAAATCCTCACTCAATTATTTCTGCGCAGATTGACTGTGAGAACAATTAAGTCGTCTTCTCTTATCACTGATGAACTATTTCAGAATACACAGAAAGAGCTCTTACATCAAAACGTCAGTCACAGCTTTTTTAATTAACAAAACAGAATACCACCACTCAAAAAATAATGCTTACAGCATGATGAACTGTAAAGTAAAATATCATTATCGTGACTTCTTCTAAAAATGTTATGTCCATCTCCAAAAGGACAAAGCCAAACAGGTTTACAGGTCTTGAAAAGTCCCCCATCAAGCCAATTAAAAAAATGCTGCTTTGGGTAATCGAATGAGGGTCATATGTTCCATACCCAGTGCCCATTGGGGGATCAACAAACTGATCGCTCTATTCGCGACCTAATTTTTTAGGCGGCGTGTCGGGCAATCGGTTTGTGCCACGACAGTCGCTTTGTTACCTCAATATGGCTAGCCCAGCCTACCAAACCGAACCGGACTGAACAAATCGTGCCAATAGGCACCCCCTATTACTAGCAGTAATACCCCATTTTTCCTCACCTGACTGTGCCATCTGAGGATGCAGACATCAGCTGGGTGTCACTCCTGGACCAGCTCAGGTCATAAATGATGCCAAAGTGACCTTGAAACTGACCCTTCAATGATCCTGATGGAATCTGGAAGCGATTTTTATGGTTACTTTTTTTCAGGACCATCTTTAAAAATTCTTAAAATAGGCCTACATCACAAAAAGTAGAAATGTAAATGATTCTTTTGGTCATCAGCCTTTTTCTGTGCTCTCCATTTTGCTCCAATGGGTAAGTCCTAATTATGTCTGTACGCCCCCGTCATTAAAATCAAACCAGTCACCTAATCAAAACAGAGATGAGTATCATACTGAAGACTGGATAATCATCCTTTTTTCTCATATCTCCACCCCCTTCCCCCCCAAACCCAGGGGGGTCATGACCCACCAGAAAAAAAACTCTCCTCCAGACGAACAAAACCCCAGTATATTTTACTGCATCTTTACTTAGCTTAGGAGAAATCACATTCAGAAAACAGCACTAAATTCATGATACAAGACAAAAATACTACATAAGGATCTGACATTTATAAAGTCCAAACAATCATTATCCACAACCTTACCTCGTAGACTAGAATGGGGTAGTCGGTGCCATCCTGACACGCACAGGCCAGATTTCTGTCCACAAAGAACAAATAGAAATCATTCAAAACAAGAGTCAAGTCATCCGGATGAGCAGGCTAGTCATAGTCTTTCTATTGCCTGCTATAATCATAATCTAAGAGCTTGTCTTTACTGCCTGCATTATCATCTAACATTATGAATTTTATCCTCTTATTACTAATGTATGTGAGGGGTTAGTGGGTGCTTTGGTGCGGTTTGCTCCTTCTTTCCTATCAAATATCTGTTGTCCTGATCTCTCCTCCTTTTTTTTTCGTGTTTGTTACTCTTGTAACAGATCTAATCTAATCTTCAGCACGACCACATTGGTTGCAAGTGCAGTAAAACTCTTTTTGATACTGAAACTATTTCTATTATCTATTTGTGGTGGCCGAATTTTGCTATTCAAAAGGCTTTTTAATGGCTGCATCTATCGACATGTAGTTTTCGCCAAAAGATTCTATAAAATATTCTCCAGATCATGACGGCCTTCGTTTTTTCAGTTTTGAGACAGTTTTGCTTGCAAAAAGCTAAATTTCTTTATTTCGCTGATCGCTTTTTTAGGCCGACGCTTCTGTCTCTGTAATTTTAGAAAAGGAGGTTTCCGTTCACTAACCGTGCGCACTGTTTTGACAGTATAAATCTAAACCTTCTAATGTTTGCACCTCTCAAGATTTATTGCTCCATTCCAGTAGAATGTAAATGTCATAGAAATAAGCCAATGACTTTCGGCTGACATTAATGCACCGATCGTTCCTTTCATCGAAAGGGGGCCCAGCTAGTAATATATAAAAGTCTTACCACCTTTGAGTAGAAAAAGATAAGGTATCTATAAATTATCACAGCCAAATAAACAGACAATCTCGGCTTATAGACAGCTAAATAATAAATGATATAAACAATCTCAGAAAACAGCCCCAAGGTGTCACATTCCCTCATCCCACTCACCTGCCATCGTTGGAGAAGCGGACGACAAAGCAACCTTTCTTCCCTGCAGTCAGTGTCCGCGACAAGGTATTTGGCACTCGGCACAGCTGACCAAACAACCTCGTCCATGTGGTCAGCGTGCGACTTGTCTGAGGACCTTTCTCGCGACCCGTCCAGTTCATGGACTTGAGATCTTTGTAACTCATGTGGCCCAGCTCCTGTGGATGTGAGCAACGTACTGCTATTACACAACTGGAGGAAAAAAACAAAGGTCCCATAAAACTAAATGGAGTTCAAATTGTCCAAGATGTCCATCCATTGTCGAGGAGGAAATGGTTGTCTTAGGCAGGTGGACGTTTTGGACAGTGTCATAATAACATGTGACGCAGCATGGTGAAAACAGGTGCTCGTCAAAATAACGAAATCGGAGAAAGAGGCATTTTCGGCTGGTTTGGAAATTTTTCTCGAATTTATTTTTTGGCTTAAAACTTTGCGACCACTTGGCGCAATAATGCCCAGGTGAAAATTATCTGTTCTGGTCACCTTGCGGCAGGCCGGAGAAGTTCGTAGCTTTCACTGAAATTAGAGTTACAAAGCTGATAGTCCAGAACTTCCTACAGTTAGCATGTGTGTACTTTTCATAGGAAGGTTATCTAATAACTGAGTTGGGGTTAAAGGCAAGTGACTTTGAACATAACACAAGAAAATGCCCACATTTCATTATCAAAACCTACAAAAAAGACAAAGGATATGACAAAGAACACCTATATTCTCTGAGCTTATGGTTGCATCTTTTCTAGACTCAATAACTTTATCTTAATTCTTGGAACCTAAAAAAAAATGTACTACAACATGATGGATCTTGTTGAGTGCTAGCATAATTACAGCTAAATCACATGAGAAACAACAGATGAGGACAAAGGATAAAATAATGATGAGGTCGTTTTTTAAGAAGATCTCTGTCAGAACTCACCTTTTGTGTAGCGAACATGGATCGCATGGCAGCACTCACTTCCTCCGGGGGCTCGATGCTCTTCAGTGTGACGTACAGCGTAGATGGGTACGGAGTCCTTGATGCCGTCCGCCACCATTGGTACACCTGATGGAAATAGTTCAGTAGTTTAGTAAATGAAACCTTTAAAATTACAGGATGTAAATCTTCCAGCTTTTTCCGTTTTTTTCCAGCCGACCTGCCATTTGGGCCCAGCTTTTTACAAAAGTGTACTATAAACAATAAGTATTATATATACTAAATAGAGATTATTTGTTGTAATAGAGGGAAAGAAACAAATATAATGATTTTAGTCTCACCGTATTCTTATTCCAGTCAGTACGTGTGCACCGTATATTTTCCTTTCTTTTTTCAAAATCTGTTTACATCCCTGAAATTAGCAGTCATGCAGTTGGCAAACTGCATTTAAAAGTGGTCAAATGATACTGCACAAAAATAGTGATTGAACGGGAAATTTGAAGCCACTTGATGAGGGCATCCTTGAGTCTATCAAACCCTAGATGAAACACAGCTGTGGTGACCAGCACTGATCTAGCTGCATCTGAGCTGGCTACCACCTTCACATTGAAGGTACAAAGTCAACTGTTGTAAAATTGATTTCAGAAGGGGGAAAAAAAAATGGTGTCTTTTCTTTTTTCTCATAGGTGACAAATGATGATGGCATCTATCTTTTCCTAATACACATGTCCCGGTAATATATTCTATATGTTGGCGTTGATACAAAAAGTTATCATAATGAATAGATGTGACCAAATGAAACCTTTGTGTCTTTCTAACACAAAACTGTAATGTATCAACCGTAATAGCTAAACAAGCATCTGCAAAAATGACAATAACCAAATAATGAAAGTCAGTCATATTGGCAGCCTGCACAACACTTAACTTTATCATAACAGGGGCCAAACCACTGCTAAGTAATGCTTATATTACAAATCTCCTATTCTCAGGATAAAACATTAGATCTTTTCAGTGACACAAAAATAAATACTTTTGTTCAGTATTATTAATAACATACAGTTACAACTGCAAAAATATCTTTCATATTACTTGAAACTGGGAAAACGAACTGAGTGAGAGGACCACAAAAAGTCCTTTTTCAGAATATATCAAAAAGGTACCAGCAATAGAGACAAGCAAAAAAACGAACCTCTGTCTGTCCAGGAACTCGGTTGTACCGGGAGGGAGGGACAAACAACTGCAGACGTAACTTGTTCCCCACATTGACTTTGTCATTCTTGCCCACAACCTGTCAACCACACAGACAAAAATACTTTGGTGTGCAAGTTCAGTTTCAAGTCGCTCGTTTTAACCTTAGTTTTAGTTGGAGTTTTACGGCACTTGTAACACAATAAGGTCATATAAGTGCAGAAGATTACAGGTTTTACACAAGAGTAAAAAACACAAAAAGGAGAGATTAGGACATTAGACATTTGATAGGAAAGAAGGCTTGCTTCTTAGTTTCAGAAAGGAGTAATTTACTCAAGGCGCAGCGCATAAGATGGGGTATTAATCTTTTCTGGTCTATGAAAAGAGAATGAACAATACTAAAAGTGCATTAACCAAATCATTAGTATCAATGCTATTTCTCTTGGCTTTTTCTTTAGCATTCATAAAAGATCTCCCCCCCCCCCACAAAATTTTTTTTTTTTAAATTCCCATCCAACAGAAGGAAGGAAAGGGAAATTGAGTCAGTAAGACTGTATTTTTTTTTGTACAATATGAAAATTCTTCCTATTTGGATTTACTTTTGTAAGATTTTTTCCTGATTCTGATCATCCAAACAAGCAGTTTGAGAGGTATTTAGCTTTATGTCTTTCCGTTATGAAAATGTGCGCTTCAATTAACTTATCTCAAGGAACTATTTGAAAATAGTATAGCCCCATTATTCAGCATGAGACACAAGAAACAGCAATCAGTTACGCTAGTTCACAATGTAATCAATAAATAAATTTACATGCCAAAGCGATCCCTTCTCAAAAGGGAATTAAACAGGGATATTTGTCAACATACAAAACAAACGAGTTGTCTACCTTTAAAAATGCCCAAGCAATCTTGTGCCAACCACCTTCCTCCTTCTGTGAACCAAACTGGCGGCTGGCTGTGTTCATGCTGACAAAGTCGATGAGCTGGCGAGATAATTACAAAAACCTGGTCACACTTGAGCTGGACCTTTTAACATCTTACAAAAAAATCCAAACACCTAGACAAATCACGCGGGTAAGTGACCCAGTACGTATGTTATTAATTGGGGACAAAACAAGTGCAAAAAAAACCCAACCAACTTCTATATCAAATTCAAGCTACATCACAATAATCTTCTAAATTTAAAACCACATAAATATATACAAGCTGGGCCCCCTTTCGATGAAAGGAATGGTCGGTGCATTAATATCAACTAAAAGTCATTGGCCTACTATATTTACACTCTCCTGGAATGGAGCAATAAATCTTGAGAGAAAAGTGACACATGCGTTTCCAGGTTGCCAAATATATAATAGACAAAGGAGTCCAGAAAAAGCAATGATGGGCATCAGACAAAAGGATCACAGTCGAATTTAGCACCAAGTAAAAAAAGAAAACATGAGGCTAGATCCATACGGGTCGCACACTTAAAATAGTGCTCAGTATTGCGTGACAATGCGCGATAGTACAAGTATCGAACGGAAGTACGACTTGAAATAAACAAACCTGAGGGATTTTCTAAAATTACAGAGATAGAAGCGTCGGCCTACAAAAGCGATCGGCGAAATAAAAAAATTTAGCTTTTTCCAGCAAAAACTGTTTCGAAACTGAAAAAACGAAGGGCGTCATGATCAGGAGAATATTTTATAGAATCTTTTAGCAAAAACTGCATGTCGATCGATGCTGCCATTAAAAAGCCTTTTGAATAGCAAAATTCGGCCACCACAAATAGATAATAGATACCAAATTGTTACTTTATTCTGGAACCAAAGCATGTACATTTTAAGAAAATGGACGAGATAAGCATACAACAATGGCATCAGTAATTACTGACCTCAAAAAGAAGCAAGACTTTGGGACGAGCTTGAACAAAGTAGTTGAAGTTCTCGTTAAACACCAGTAGATCTTCCCACACAGGGATGGTGGATCTGGAAGAAGAACACCGCACAATGAGTGCATCTATAACGTGGTACAAAGTTCATAAAGCAGTTCAAGAGATTCTGGGTTTTTTTTAAAAGAGAGAGAGAGAGAGAGAGAGAGAGAGAGAGAGAGAGAGAGAGAGAGAGAGAGAGAGAGAGAGAGAGAGAGAGATTCTGGGTTTTTTTTAAAAGAGAGAGAGAGAGAGAGAGAGAGAGAGAGAGAGAGAGAGAGAGAGAGAGAGAGAGAGAGAGAGAGAGAGAGAGAGAGAGAGAGAGAGAGAGAGAGAAAGAGTCCATTGCAGAACCATAAATTCTCACACACTAAACTTCTACTCATGAGTGATAAGGATATATTCAAGAAGTAGTGGATAAATCCCATCCAGGCCAATGACAAGTACGCATGAGCATGTATGCATTTATGTGAGGGGTGTAAATGTATTTGCATATGAGCAGATGGTGTTAAATTGGATTCACAGTGAACAATAATAGGCTGAATGCAGTCTCAGATAAAAAAAGAAAGAAAAAAACCCATCTCCCAGAGAAAAATAAGCAAACAAACTTTTCCTCAGCACCAAGATGGAGAACAAAATGTTCTCAAGCTGAAAATATAAAATGACCCAAATTGTGTGAACTTTCAGCCAATACCCATCAACTACTCACTTTCTCTCTTTGAAATCAAAAGGCTGCGTCATCATGGGGAGCACAGTTTTCACCGCCTCGTTTGACGTCTCAAAGAAAGAGGTAACAGCACGATCCCTGCGGACACAAATTTTGAAAAGTCATAAACAAATGTTTACTTTCAAATTTTTCAATAATTATGACTTTCTCAAATTTCACATTATAAAAATAATATGGGAAATACAGAATGATACAGACGTTTCTTATCAAACTAAAGGAAGAAGAGTTCTTTTTTTTAACTGCCACATCTTATCAGACATTGTTGGACCAATATGAATGCTATAAAACACTAAGTTCGGCGTAGAAATAAAAACAAGCAAGGCATGCATCTGAAATTGAGAATCAAATGGTAATACTTATCCACACTGAAAATATTCACAACCCAAAGACAAATATGAATAATACCACACACAGAAAACAAGTAAAATCATACACTGGCACACAGACAACAACGTAGACACACATTCATACAATGCTCATCCACAAACCCAGACACAAAACTCACTGATGCTGCTTAGCGACATAGTTCCCTGTCTCTTCATTCACAACATGGACCCGAATCACGGGATGCAGGATGCGAAAATCACTCTTTAGTTTGTCCGTCCGGTGAATCATAAGCCCCATCACTTCTCCCAGGTCCTCAGCATCTTTCCCAGCATCCTCTATGTCTGCGCTCACTTCTTCCTCTGCAGACTTGTCTAAATAGAAAGAAGAAAAGGCATGAGAAGATCTTGTCAGTTTGTTAGTGTTTGAGCGCTTAATCGGCTGCTTGCACTGTATGCTTCCCGGGAAGCTGAGAATGTTTCGGAGTGTTCTATGGTCTGCTGGGGTAATAATATAGACGTGTATAGTGCATAGAGCCTGCTGTTGAGCGGGGATATGCGCTATACAAATGCTATCTATTATTATTATTAATGGGTTTTTTTTCTCTTTAACAACTATTTCCATCAAATAGGAAATACTTTTCTTCAGCAGCCATAGCTCTTTCTTTTGCCCTTTTCATTTCTCCAGTTTTTCTTATTACCAAAGTTTTGTCACATTAACATCTCTATCTCTCCTTTTTTCCTTTTCATCTAAAAACACATATTAAAAGTACATATCCCTTCAAAACAGAGCATTCTAATAAGTACTGTAATCAACAAACATTCAGCTTGACTCAAGTTCTGCTACTTCAGCTATGGCAAGAATATGGCCAAAGGTCCTTAACCCTCTGTAGCATGAATATAAATGTTACAGTTTATTCACAAATGATCCTATACTAGATTTACATGGAACTGCATTTGTCCTTTCTTAAAGACTTCTAAAATGACTTGCATCATCTGATACACCTTATCAAATACACATTATCTGAAAGCAAATATAAAACGACCTCATGGATTGATAAGACGACATGCATGTTGTATACTTCAAGGCCAGCCAAAAACATGATAAGTCACTATTTGTTGATTACACAATCTTCTCATATTTTGACTTTGTGGGTACTACCATGCCCAAACAGACAAAAACAAACCAAACCCAGCATGCTGAAGTTTTAAGCATCAGGTACAAGTTGCCCTTTCCTTACAAACTACAACCAACTAGCAGTAAGTAAACCCAACAAAAAACAAACACAGAACTGTATTACAAAAACAAAGAGTCAACGCAGCAAACTCCTAAAATACATGACAAACAACTGAATATATGCAGCTAAATCAAATGTTTTATCCAAGTACAACCCATGGTTCCCAATGAAAAATGAGTACTTTTCTCCGTTCACTCTGTCATAACATTGTTGCCACCATGTGGCTCCATGTGAAAAATGGCTATTCTTTATTTACTACCACTTCCAAATCTTTTACATTTAACATGATAAACTGAAACAAATGAAGGAAAATTCTGATTATCTGAGTAATTCATCTGAATACGATACCCCAGCGGTTTTTTTGGGGTTTTTTTGACAGCTATAGATAAATTTTCAATACAAATTTTTATGGTTGTCTTTTGATTAAGCAAAATATCTGAAGTTTTAAATTGACTTTGTTTTGTCAAACTTTGAAGCGCTATGCAAGCTGTTCTCTTTAAGCCACAAACAAATGTAGTAAACAACAGTCTGTGGCTAGAGGGTATCACTTATTGTTTTGTTCTATTTAAATGTCTTATACACAAATCAGATCAACTATTATGTTTTGCCAGTTAGGTTTATCCCATTTTGTGCAAGACACATTGAGAAGAAGGGCGAAAAAAATGAAAAATATGTTGTCCTGGTGTGGGATTGAAGAAATACTCTGTCTTATCCCTTCCCATTACACCTAGAGCTGCCTTAGTCAGAACATAGGTAGAAAAAGAGAGCAAGCAACAGGTACTCTCACCGATGACATGCCGCAAGCAGTAAGCAGTTCCATTTCCAACAGACAGTGTTATGTTAAACATTCAGAAGCCAGTCTACAGGCTTGTTAACTCACTCAATCCCGGGAGTTCTTCCCAAAATTGTACCCAGAAACCGGTCATTTTGGCACTTAAAGAAGGGCCCGCTAGTAACCATAAATATTATCCAATTGCTTTGGCATTTGGCATGAAGTAAAACTTAAGATGGATCTTTAGACATACCAGATTTGAAGTATGTAGCTTTAGTAGTTTTGCTTTAGGGTGTTGTACAAATTTGGCATTTTTGGGGCTAATTTTTTTTTAATGGCCGAATGAGCAAGAGTAAGCCTACATTAATATTCAAATATGCTTGTGAGTGTCTAGATCTACATATTGTATGTCATGAACAAACGTGCTGAAAGTGCCTTCATAAAAAGCGTGATTTCTCCCTATGTAAAGACAGTAGAAACAAAATTCCACACCCTTCAGGGCAGAATTGGCAGTGGAATTAATAAATTGACCTCATACAAAACTTGAAGTCGTTTTCCGAAATGAAATAACGAGTATATGGAACAAAATTATAGAACCTAGTTATCTTGGTCGTGGGATTGAATGCAGCTCGCGAGCTGACCGAGATATTTCGGTCACGGGATTGAGTGAATTAGAAGACATGACAAACCCACGTTACATTACGGTATTCGAGTGTAAGGTTCCCTTAATGGCAATCTGAGCAGACTTACTAATTTCACATCCATCTCGAGTACAACAAATTATTCTGCTAAAAAATATGTGCATTCATGAGTAAACACCAAAATTGTCCTTGATACATTTTTTTTCAAAATTAAGGCCAGACACATTTCTGAGCAGCTGATTTCAACTTTACAAGTAAACCTAACTCACATCACTGACGTTGAAATTAACAATAATTCTTAACAAAATAAAGCCATGCAAACTTTAAAGGGAGCTACGACAAAAGAATAGTGACACACAATTGTTTGACAGTGGATAGTTTATTATTATGTTTTTGAAGTCATTCCTATACAAAATAGTATAGTCTATATCTTTTTCTTTAGCTATTAAAAATCCATGTCTTTTTCATTGATGAATAACCCTTGACACTGGTCTGGACTATTGTATTCAGATTCAACAAAACTGGAGTTGAACATTTTTCATCATTTAAACAATGTTCTTCTGGCTCTGATTTATATTTCAAATTATGAAATTACAGACAGCTTCAATATGTGTGGAAAATATATTTTTAAAATCAGTCCTAAAAAACATGAAGGGTCACTTGAAAGAAGTTTATCTAATGTTTAAAGAGAATTATGTCTGGCCTAAATTAACAAACACCGAAACCTGTCATGCAAATAAAGCCAATCACCAAAGATGATTATCAGTTGCCAACAATTACCATTTGAACTTCTTTTAAAGGACTGCAAGAAATCCACCACTGAAATCAAATCATTTTTTAGAAGAAAGAATAACCTATGATATGTTACCAATCATGAGAGGGACAACATACATAAGTTAAAAAACTGTCTCTTCACAGTAACAAACATGGGTGACACAAATTCTGCGTTTCCATTTCTTTAAAGAAGTTGTGAGTGAGCAGTTTATTCTAAATTAACTAAGAGTCAACTTGTTCTTTCTTATCATATTTTGGTGAACTTGGATTAATTGTCATGGTCATTTGTGAGAGAATAACTAACTTTGTATATCTATCCAATTACTATTTGTGTGTGTGTGTATGTGTGTGTGTGTGTGTGTGTGTGTGTGTGTGTGTGTGTATGTGCATCTGTGTATGTAGACATGTGTATGTGTATGTAAGTATTTACTACTTATCTTTGTGGAGATCAATAAAATGTTATCTTTTCTTTATTTGTGTCCCATTTATCCTAAGCATTATTTTAGACATTGTAAAGCTTCTTGGATTATGTCCTCATCCTACTAAGCCTTGCATGACGATCATACTCTTGATATTCATGTGGAGAAAGGAAAAGTATTTATGCTATGTAAATTAAATCTCATCAAAGATAGAAAAATCAAGGCCTTATTTACAAAGGGTCTATTACAATAGGTCACTTTTAAGCACAAGGCGGCTATCCGGAAAAATGTTGTTTAGAGATAATCAAAGGTAAAGTTTTTGGACCCTTGTTCATTTTCTTTAAAAGACAAGGAAGGTTTTCTCTATAACCAAATAAATATACACACCAATGAAACCAAACTTCTCCTATAGGAAGGGCAATGCCCACTTCGGTGCAGGTCAAGATTTCTGGAAACCCCCGAAATCTGGGTTAGCCCACTTGTCCTTAAAAGCGACCAATTATTGGGGACTTGGGCCCGTAAGTCCCCATGATAACATTTCTATGAAATACATCACGAGGAACAATGAAACTGGTAAACAGACCAACCTGCGTCTTTGAGTTTCTTCTTCTTTTTCTTTTTCTTTCCAGCCTTTTCTTCCTCTTCCTCCTCTTTTGTTTCGGGCTCCTGAATTGAAACCAAAATAAGACATCATCCATAAAATGTAACATAAATCTAAGAAAAAGATGAGCCTTTTATACCTGTATTTGCACTGTACCCAATACAAATCCTACGGAATCACAGAACTCAATTGGCATTCAAATAGAAACAGTGAAACCTTCAGCATAAAACTAGAGAAGAAGAAAATTCCTGCATTTTATCATTAGTGTGAAAGGACAATACAAAAGAGAAAGCTGCACAAGTAAAACATAATAACAAATAAAATTCTCAGTTTAAAAAAAAAACTTGGCAGAAATACAGAAAACTAGAGAGAACACGTCAGAAAATTGGGTGGGGTCAGTGTTAACAGTGTAAAAAAGTGTCAACAGAAGGTTAAGTACTGCTCCAGCATAAATACCAAAAGAGAAAATTATGCTCAATACTTTATAATTGATTTGACATACCATCAATGCTAACAGACATAAAAATGGCTGACCTTATCTTCTTCCTCAGCATCGGCCTCTTCCTTCCCTTCCACCTCTTCATCATCTTCCTCTTTCTTCTTTTTCTTTTTCCTGGGTTTAGTTTTCGGCTCAACGGTAGCTTCCTCCTTTTCTTCTTTTTCTTCAACACTCAGTTCATCTGGAGGCTCTGTCTTTGGTTTCTTTTTCTTCT
Organism: Aplysia californica; assembly: GCF_000002075.1. NCBI lineage: Eukaryota > Metazoa > Mollusca > Gastropoda > Aplysiida > Aplysiidae > Aplysia > Aplysia californica. The sequence goes on along the minus strand of NW_004797282.1, from coordinate 983,172 downwards.
TTACTTTTGGCTTGATTTGACTGTCACCTTCGTCTGAAAGAACTGTGTTTTGGGCAGATTCACTTTCCTCCTCAGGAGGTGGAGATTTGACCTGATGAAATGATTCAGAGAAAAAATAGTAGAAAAATTTACATAATACACTATTTCTCGTGTCCAGAGAAGCAATTCTCTAGCACCATATCATTGAAAACAAAGCTAGCTGAGTTTGAAATCTAGAACAAAATACTGTAATACCCTCCACATTAAATTTCTCCCAAAACAAATTAAGATGACAGGAACACTGAAAACAAGTTGAAGGAGGATATCACATCAAAATGCTTCTCAACAGTTCATTAAAAAGAAAGGTGGTAATCTTTAAACAGGATGATGACATGTCCCACATAGATCTACATCAAAATAAGACAAAAATAGTACACTTCCTCAAAGACAAAATTATCAAAACCTCTTATTTCTTGACTTTGACTGCAGGCACTATTACGATTTTGTTCCTGAGTAAATACCTACATCTCATCTAAATAGTTATGCTCTCTGTACTCTCTATTCTCAGTTTCTAAGAATGATCACAAATAAAAGTTTTACAAAAAAAGATCCTCGAATCGATCAATACCTTTTTCCTCCTTGGTGCTGCTGTGGGCTCTTTCTTCGGCTTGCTGTTGTCTTGATCGATAAGTTCTCTGAAAAACATGGGGTAGACAAACATTCTCAGTGCAAGGAAGCAGTCACCTATAATAACCGTGGGTGACATTCAGAACTAGTAGTAAAAAAGCCGGGATATTTCTACCACACTTTATTGAAGGGGATACATTTTTCAGTAGTATCATTTTACTTTGTTATGGACATATTTTTAAGTTACATGGGATGTGTGTCCGTGTGTTAAGGACATACTTTCAAGTTTTATAGGATATACATTTAATAATGGAAAGTTTGGAACCAAACATAGCACAACGCCTTTTCTTTCTATCTTATCTTTCTTTAAGTAATATTTCCTTTTCTAAAACTTTACAACAACTTGGAAGTGAACAAACAATATCCACCACACTGAACTTACAATTCCTTCTCAATTTCGTCTTCAATGAACTCTTCCTTCTTCTTTACTTTCTTCTTCTTTTTCTGTGTAGACTGTTCAGGAGTATTTTCATCAACATTCTGTTTTTCATCTTCATTGACCTTGTCTTTATCTGTGAAGAAGAATTGGTAAAAATACTTTCTGTAAATTATTGAATTTCTACTGGTTAATATAACTCACTGAAAGGGGGATTCAGGCACAAGATTTTTCATACTCATATTGAGATATGCATATCGCTATTGATTGTGCTGTGATAGTATGAATGTCTACAAATGTGTTAGCCTTAATCTAAAGAGCATAAGCACGAATGTTCATTCACTGTGTTTTGTGTTGAGATGAAGGTTTTGTAACATGCCTAGAGCTGTACTGAATGAGAGTAGGCAATATAGAAATTATCTCCATTATCATTATCATCATTACTTACTTTTATTTTACTTTTTCATCCTCTGTTGCCGACAAGCGTTGAGGGGAGATGCAGTTTTCTATCATTATCATGCATTAAATGCATAAGCTACTTGTGAACCTAGACCAGCATAAGGTCTTCGATTCTAAAATATATGGACTTACTTTTGTCCTTTCGTCTCTGCCTCTGTTTGTTGCTTTTCTCACTTTTGCTGTAGTCATCTGGGTCATATGTGTTAGCCAGAATAGCACTGTCCTCATCTTTGTGCAATCCATGAATACCTTCACCTTTCCTCAAAGATTCCAGCTGTTAAATAAAAATCCATTCACTGATACAACATAGTCACAACAGTAAAAACTTTAAAATGTGAGAGCTAACACACAGAAAACGTCTGAACGTTTTCGTGTCTTTAAATCTGCAGCACACATTAAACTTGTTTATTTAAAGCAGCAAATTCGTTTGAGCTTTTAGGAATATGACAAGATTTCTGACCTAAAAGTTCAATATTCCCAAAGGCCAATAGCATTTCAAACCCATGTGCAAATTCTAAATGCATATAGTTGAAAAATAACTAGGATGTGGCAGAGCAAACACGGCATGAAAGAGTCAACAGATATAAAAATTCACTTGCACACATTAGATCTGCTCTCCCACTTTCCCTGTGTCATGCTAAAAACCTCTAAAATATAGCAGAATGAAGTAATGGTTGTAAAATTATTCAACCTCTCAAGCCTTGTTTTCCAAAGAAACCTTCATGAATTATCTACCAAATAAATACAAAACACTTGTGTATGAGTTTGTGATGCAATTATGTAGTTCCCAGGGAAAACACAACAAAATGCAAAGCATTGTACCCCCTCATAGGGAGAAAAGAGTTAAATATTGATCACAAATTAACAAGAGGCAATATAATTTATCATTTAAACAGCTGTGTCTGTAATCCAAATAAACAAAAATGAAAGAAACTTTACCACATGTTCTTCCTCCTCATTCTTTGGCTTTTTCTTTTTCTTTTTCTTCACGTCTGTTGCCTCTCTAAAATGAAAGAAAAAAAAGAAGGAAAAATCAAGTCTTTAGCTTTAGCCATGGAGAAAGACACAAAGTCATGACGAAAGAACACATCAAACCCTACATAACTTCTGAATTCTAAAGATCCCTCACAATAAGCACAATTCACACCAAAAAAATTCATAACCCTAAGGAATACTCATGCCTTTTCTAAAAAATATTACTCTTGAAAATCAAGATTCAACTTTAAGATCTTTAAAGTGTAAAGAGTCAAAGCATTGTAACTTATGGTAACTGATACTCTTTTTAAATGCCCAAAACTGAAGAGGTAGCTTTGTGAAAATCACATTAATTATTTTTTCCTTAATAATAGAGCACATTTACAGATCTCACTGTCTTTTGTACCAATAAAATTTGCCTCAAGAAAAGGTGAACTACACAGTAAAAATAATAATTCCTTTTTAAAAAATTAGTAGGCTTTTGTGGCACTTGCAACACAATAAGGTCATATAGTGTCAAGAATTAGAGGAGTTAAGGTAAGATAAGATAAGATAATAATACTTTATTATCCAAGAGGGAAATTACAAGAGAGCAGCAAACACAAAAAAGAAGGAGGACATATACGGATGGCAGATGTTTGATAGTCCGGAAGAGGGAGAAAACCACACCAGAGCACCTGCCAACCATCCATTAAGAAGAAAAATTCGTTGATTATTAAGACAGCATCAAGTTTTCAAATAGAGATTCAGATGACAGAAAGAAATAGTCCAATACAATAACAACTGAAGGACAGCATACAGACACCCAAAAAAGTGGAGAACAAAAATCATCACTCACTTTGTTGATTGTGCAACAACTTGCTGCAATATTTGATCTACTCTCAACTGGGTATTTGATGTCGGTGTGTGTGCTGAAAAAAGAAAGACAGAATGATACAGTAACCGCAACATACAAAAGCTATGAACCTATGAGATAAGAGTAGCTGCTTCCTTTTTTTTTAAAACCTTGTTTGGGAAAAATTTAGTAGTTTCATAATAAGGGGGTGGGGAGGAGGCATCTCATTTTTTTTACTTTGAACACTACATTTCTGTTAGTAAGGGAAAAAAGCATTTAAGCACCAAAAAAAAAAAAACCCAACAAAAATAAATCAATTAAATTATGTCACTTTTGTAAGACTTCGCAATATCAGTGAGAGAAATAAGGTTTATGAAATGATTAAATCCTGAGCTTCAGAAGCAGGCTCAATATTAGATCATCCATACCATATGAAATCTTCTTTCCACACTTCACACAAAATGCTTACCCAGAAGGGCTTCATCATCATTGACAGTCTTTGGTTTTGCTCTTTTTTTACGAGGTCTTGGATTTGAAGCAACTGAAAAATTCATTATTTTAAATACATAAATTTATAAAATGTGTGTGCTTGTGGGGGGGGGGGGGTATATACAATACAACACACATTGTTGCAGGGTTTGGAAAAACTATTGTTCTCATGACATTCATTTAAACTCAAGACTTTTTAGGCCTCTATAGTTATCTATCTTGATAGCTTAATTAATATAAACTTATACATACTTCAGTTAATTTACTAAGCAAATTCAAAATTATTTGCTTACGATTGGCTCCTACACATAGACAGAAACTCACAACTGCCTTGTAAACAATTGGAAATCACTTCTCTACCGATTTAGAGGCTACAGTCAGTCAGTCCTGATTCATTATAGAGCAGTGTTCTAGACTATTTCTAACCTAGATCTACAACTTTACTTGATATCAATCAAGTATCTGGTCAGATAAGAACAATATAAACTAATCAGGCAAGCCTTGAGTTTCAAAGTGAACGTATGAAAGCAAAGTACAGGTTGGCACTCAGTCTTGCTGTTGACTTGGCTACAGGAAAGATTGGAGAAGATCAAAATGTAACATTTAAAAAAGAACAAAAGGCCTGCAGAAAGCTCAAAAGGTGTATCAGTTATCCTGGACCAGCTCCCCATTTATTCTCTAGTACAGTAGCAATTATGTCATCCCTCATTAAGAGTTAAAGGGAAATCACAGAAAGCAATTTTTATCTTTCAAGTATCCTGCATGGAAATTTATTGAACCATGATGGTTTTTTACTTTGATGGTCAACCGTGTTAAGACACTACTTAAGGCCAAATACATTTCTGATCAGCTGAATTCAACTTCACAAGTAAACCTCACTCAAATCACTGACGTTGAAATTAACAATAAACACCCAAAATGACTCTCCAAGCACTTGTTTCTAAAGGCTTAGTTCTATTTGCTAGGTTTGGAAAAGCTAGGTCCTGATCAAGATGTAGAGTTGAGGTAGCAGAATTTGAAAAAGGGTAGATTCTGACAAATTTGGTCATGGGGCAACTTTGACAGCCTCAACCTACACTTGGCTTTTACGAATCATTTGACCTCTGTTTTGTAGAATTATCAAAGCCCACTTTGTAAAAATAAAATTTGGGCTTCCTGGGCTTCCACTTGTTTCTATTATTAGTCAGAAAGCTCCAAAAACACCCATCCAAGTTCCGCGCTCCTTCGCCGCATACTTTTCGCTCTTGAAGAAAAAAATTGGTACTTCACCTGTCATTTGCTTTCTTATACACCCTTGTTTAGCAATGCCAATGAGAATTTAATTTTTCACTTTAAAATAGCCCTTTTTTATTTGGTACTTAAGAAAGAATTTTCAATTCTAAGAATTATGCTTCTTGAATTTTAAGAATCAGTTCATAAATAAAAAAGTTATGGGGTTGTAAAGGTCGGCAAAATATGGATGACCCATATATATAGGAAAATACTCCTAAAAACTGGACCACGCAGTAGCAGATTCTGTAAGAAAATCGACGATATCTCAACTGATCGGAGTGTTGGAGAGAAACTTGGCTACCCGATGTGTTTTTGGGTGTAGAAATCATTTCTGCAGTCAGATTTACTACCCAGTTCGTAGTTACTTTGTTATAATTAAAATGTTGGTGTACATATTACGATTTTGCAAAAAAGGGGTGTCATGATGAGTCCATTTTATTTATATTATAGCATAGTATCACAACATGGGATCTTTAAGAATATATGTCGGCAGCGTGACTAAATAATTGCAAAGCTTTTTATGATGACTTTAGACCATGCCAACCGTAAAAGATAAGTTAATTCAATCTAGCATGCCGTACAATTAAAAATTCTTTTTCCTTGTTGAGACGCGAACACCCCGAGACGAGATAAACCTCGCCTCGGAATACCCCCATTACGATGTTACAGGGGAACAGACAGAAAAACAACCGGATGCGCGCGCCCACCATTGCCTTATTTCAAGTGACCAATGAACGAGCCCGGAATAGTCATGCGGGGATTTGTAGGTCACATACATTTGCTGCGAGAGTGAGGGGAAAACGGCCGGTCTCCGCACGAAGCCGCTTTGGAAAGGGGGGTAGTCGTGCATTTATGATCGGGTCTAAACAATTGCTTGACACAGAACATTCAAATTTGAGCACACTATAGAGGATAGATGGATCTATTACCATCTCGGCGTTGAAATTCAAACTCCTTATATAGTTTTCGGTGTACACGATACGAAAGTGTTCCGGACAAAAAAAGTATAGTAAAATTTATGTGTACGAACTTCAATGTTCAAATATCATTAGTTTGCCCTATTTTCTGATTGGTTGCCGAGTTTCATTCGGATTGGTTTGGAAATAGAGCAGACCGAGGTTGACAAAGTTAGTCACCTATGCTTCAGCCGGGTCCGCAAAATCACCCGCAAACGGGGGCCAAATTTTCGCCGCGCAGGAAAGCCCGATTGGCATTGCTACCTTGTTTTCTTGCTTCAAAATATTCATCAGTTATATAATTTATTCTCACAAAACTTTGGTATCCTTAGGTTCATTTAAATCCATCTAGAATTAGCTGTTCAATATATGACTCTATATTTACATGATTATTTAAAATGATGGTGTGAGATTTTGGTGCTTGGTGGTGCAAATTCGACAGGGCGAAACGGGGCAACTTCGACAGGGGGTGGGCCAATTTCGACCTTACAGTATCAAGCAGAATCACCTTTATTTAACAAACTATCACATTTCAATTTAATCTTGTTTGTACTATCATTTAGCTATCTTGGGTTGAAATCTTTGACTGGTAAGATAAACTATCAGAAATTTAGAATTTAAACAAGACTGCTCAACTGTCACATGTTAGGAGCTAAACAAGTGTGTGTGTGTGTGTGTGTGTGTGTGTGTGTGTGTGT
>NW_004797282.1:948076-976103 GCF_000002075.1 Aplysia californica | reverse complement strand
CCCCGGTCAAAGTTGCCCACAGTCCCTGTCAGTACTGTCACAGGCTATGACGGTGTTGCCCCATGCGGGGGTCGAATTTGGCTTTGCACCAACCCCTGTCGAAGTTGCCCCAAGCGAGGGTATGCCACAAAATCGTGACTGGTTGAAAATTCGGAATGCAAATAAATCAAAATAGAGAATAGAGGTATAACATAATTATAATCGAGAAGAAGAATGGCTGCTTGACACAACGATACCAAGATGGTTTGTGTTCTTTTAAAGGTGGGAGCAGTATCGGTTACTTTTGCCACACTGCACAAACCTGTCCAAGTTGCCCCAACCTACCCTAGAAGTGGAAGTTGAAATGAAGAATGAAGTGATGTGAATTCGTTTGATGAGTTCAGACATGTTAAAAAAGAAGAAGATCAGTTTCAATTTTAAAGCAGATAAATTATATCACTTTCAAGTGACAATTTATACAATCCAATTTTGAGCACAAGAAAATGTACCCTTCGAGAAGGCATTGCATGACCACACACACAAATAATTGGACAAAACTCGACATGTTTTTGTCAGATTCCTACCTTCGTCCGCCATTATTGTTTATGTTCAGGAACGCAGTTGACAACTACGGACATTTTAGAATTCAAATAGAATAAATACCAAAAAAATCATTGATATGAATGATGGCAAAACATGCAAATTATTGCGAAAGAATGCACAGTTGTCGTTATTAGGATAAAACTATTCAATATTTTTTTCTTTGTTTTATGTTGGCTGGCGCAGGTTCCGCACTAAATACCTGCCCAAGGACCTGGGCCTGCCTGCGTTGTGGCAACACCAGACCGGAAGCCAGAACGGCGGAAACAGTCATCTTTCTTTTCTTCACTCCCTCAACAAAAAACCTCCGAAAGTCGCACACATTCTGCTGGTGGGTTTGGCTCTGGGTGAGGCTGAGAGAATCGATCATCCGACAATACGAAAAGGGAGCTGACGTGGAAAGTTCTGAAAAATGGAGCTGCCAAAGGGTCTTCTGACCTCTGTCTTCGTGTTTCTGAGTTTATTATCTTTTTCTTTTGCTGTTGGACGACCCAGGGGAGTGTCCCTTGAAAGTACGTGGACGTGTGTCTGAGATTGTAATTGGCCTATAATTTTACCCAAAAAAACCCCTCCTAAGACTACTTAGAAGAGCCTTTCTTAGATCTCACCGTGCCTGTCCCGCTTTGCTGCTTATTTTATGGGAGGACTTCCATAACGAGCGACCACTATGACACAGAGCAGAATTGAGGGCTAGGGTATGGGGTAGATCTAGAGACTAGACTAGATCTCTCTAGGAAGGCCACCTCTATTCTCACCCGGTGGGCGTTCACCGTTATAGCCTAGGCCAACCACCAGTGAAGCGTTCACCCTGAACCACAGAATTCTACACTGTGAAGTGATAACAGAATTGTAGAGTTCTGTGCCGTGAACAAACGTTCTAGATCTATTACTACTGTTAGTGTTGTTAGCAAGCGTGCAATTTTGTCTGTGGGCAGTGGAGAGAGAGAGAGAAGAGTAGCGCGAGAACTTCCGGGCAAAACAAAATGGCGACCCACGTAGTTCGGCTCGATTTGGAAAGTTAAATAGCCGTAGCATCTTTGTAGACGACCAAATTAATTTAGATCTAGATCTAGTTTTGTTGTTTAACATCATTTTAAAACTTTTTTTTGGTCAATTTGATCGTCCACACCGATAGACAGTAAGTATTCAGAAAGAGACAGAGAGAGAGGGGAGGAGTAGATCTTGCGAGAACTTCCGGGCAAAACAAAATGGTGACCCGCGTAGTTCGGCTTGATTCGAAAAGAGAAATAGCCATAGCATCTGTGAAGACGACCAAATTAGCTTACTTTTGTGCTATACGTAATTTTTTCTTGGCTTTTTATCAATTTGATCATCCACACCGATAGACAGTATTCCGAAATGAGGAAAAACAGGTCTTGTTTCACCCGGGGTGAGAGGTAGATCGTATTTTTATTCTCACCCCGGGTGAGGATAGCCACTTCCATCTAGGAATCTAGGGGTTAGGGTTTAGAAGGCCTCTTCTTTATTGTGTTTGATGGGGTGGTCGCTCGTTACAGAAGTCCTTCCTATTAATTAGCACTCGATGGTCTCCGTCACTAGGTTTCATCGCCGACTGCTTGGGCTGTCTGTGCGCTCATGTGTGTGAGTGCGTGTGTTTGTGTGTGTGTGTGTGTGAACAACTTTGAGGAGAGGATATAAAATTATGGAACGAGAATTGATGAGATTGTTTATTAACCTATAGATAGATCTAAATGATAAACACAAATTAATACAAAAAAGAAACACGACGAGATAGTCTTTCAACAGTTACTGGCGAGGGAAACCCAAGAGCTGATTTTGTGAGTGGAAGGTTAAAATATTATGTAAGACAATATAGACTGAGTGCCATGGTAAAACAAACACACGGGTTGCCACCACTACCACTCGAATAACGAGCAACACTTCTGTCACAAGTTCACGTCAACGTCCTTGTTACTTTGTAACAGATTAGGTAAACAAAACAGTGACGAACAATCTCGCATGAGTTGTGGGTGTATGACATATTTTTATAGGTTATGACGGATCACGTTTCCCTCACCAGCTGTTGAAAATGTATTGTTGGGCCTACCCATTGGTCAACTTGGGTTCAAACATTCATTGGAGGGACTAACAATGATGACAGGTGAATGAGGGTCCACAGCTTGAGGGGCCGATTCAAAATTTTATGACAAAGTGTCGGTCAATGAGTGACCTAGCCTGGCCGCCTGAGGCAGGTAAATTTGACAGTGATTTGATAAATAATTAATAAGATGGCCGCGGCCGTGTGGACAGGTGACCGTTTTACACAGTTAACTTATATAAAATGCTAGGGGGGGGAATGGAAAGTGGCCGTATTAATAAAAGTGGCCATCATGGCAGGTTCGACTGTATTTTATTTGCCCTGTAAGTGACATGAAAATACACATTTTTATTTTTGTGTTTATCATTATGTGCATAATTGTTGCCATGGTGGGGTTTGTTACAGATTTTAACCTGCGACTTAAATTTAAATGTTGAAGTATTCTTTTTTTTTCCCCAAACTGATTTTTTAGGAGGATTTTGGTGAAAGCTTACAATTTTTGGTCATTAAGTCGTTTGCAGATCTGACTGTGTCTTGTTTAGTAATAATCATTCATGCCTTTCAACTGATTTCCAAACTTAACGTTTTGAGGACAGACTCAAGAAGTTTGTTATAGATTCCTAAAAATTTCATCTTCCGTGCTTTGTACTTTTGTGATACAGGCACAATGTATGCTGTTTTCTGTGACAATGACTCTATTGAAGAGAATATTTTACTTTCCTTTTTTTTTTGCTTTCAGAGGCCTCTTTCTATGAAGGAGGCACAGAATTCAAGTGTTTGTCCAATGGCCGTATTATTCCAATGGACCATGTCAATGATGACTACTGTGACTGTGAGGATGGGTCTGATGAACCAGGTCAGTCAGTGTTTACTGGAAATAGAAGTAAAAAACAATTTTTGTTATGAATGTGACGGATCATTTTAAAAAGGTATTTTTCACTTTTGACTTTGCATCATGGTCAATAGTGCCTCCTTTATTTTAACTACCAGTTTTTATACAAATTTGATAAAAGGTACATTGTGTATGATATTTCAACAATGTAGAGGACATTTTTACGGCTCATAAATATTAAATATGAATGAGAGATACAGAGATGTGATTTTCATTATAATATAGTCACGTGGTAGATTGTTATACCTTAGGAATTGTTTTGTCTTTACAGCTTTAATTATTTATCTCTGTGATGGCTAAACCCACTACGCCGGGGCTCTTTTTTTATAATAAATCTAAAAAGGGCTAAAGCCTCACTAAATCTGCCTTTAAATCCGAAAACATGTCAACCTATTTTGATAGTTCTTCATCTAATGAATGAACTCCCTGATAAAAGCAGACTTGTTTCCAGCAATTGCCGAAAAGTAACTTGATGTGAAAAGTCATTATTAAAGAATGGACCCGAGCCGCTGCCAGTGGTTCCAACTGCGAGTCATAAGGAACGGCTTGCCGGAGATAAGGAGTTAATTTAGAGTGTTTGATTCCATTGCAATATGTTCTTGCCACATTTTCTTTTCTTTATTTTTACAGGTACCTCTGCTTGCAGCAATGGTTTGTTCTACTGTGAGAACAAGCCATACAAAGGCTCTTACATCATGTCTTCACGGGTGAATGATGGGATTTGCGGTGAGTAGTCAGTTTAACCCTATCCGTACGTCGTGTTTTACTATCGTATCCATACGACGTGGGGAACTCTGTGCCACCACTTTCCAAAGAGGAAATTTACTCTTTAATCCAATCCATACACTTTGCATAGCAGTCTGTCAAAATGATTTTTTGAGAAATACTAAAAGTTTGAAAGAGATCTTCATACTAGAAGTATTCTATAATTTGAAGAATACAACCCATGGGTACAAAATGACCCCAAGGCGTAAGGACAGGGTTAAGGTTTTTGTCAAATGTTGAGGTGTTTTGTGGCTTTAGAAAAATATGTGTAGGCCCTCCTGTCCCAGGAAGTCGTTTCGGATTTTGAACTTTCTATTGCTATTACTGGTGTGTTAAGAAAATTGTATTCTTACGACAATACACAATGTCTTCTGTGCAGAAGATTTTCTTTTTTTTTTTTTATTTATTTCTTGTCCTCACAATGTGTTGATGGGCTTTTGTTTACTCATGCTGCTGTTATTTCAGAGAGTGTCTGCTCCATTTCCATTTTTCTTGCCAACACTGCCAGTCTGATTAGATAATTTTTGTTTTGTGTTTTGTAAAAGTTGCTCTGAGGAGTGTAAAAGGGAGTTTCCTTGAAGAGTAAATGTTTCTAGTCTTTCATCATTGTGATGTTGTTGAAGTGTATTTTTTCATTTTTTTGTGCATATTGCCTGTTTTCATCCTTTCAGACTGCTGTGATGGTTCGGATGAGTATGACGGTACCATCTCCTGTGAGAACACCTGCGAGTAAGTGAATCAGATGTTGAATGCAAGTTTGTTTGTGCCAATGAGTCTGCATTTTCAGTAATTTTCAGGGGGTTTTCTGACATTTTACCTTTTTTAAATTTGAAAAAATGTAAATCCTGAAAGCATGCTTTTTGGGTTTAGAAAAAACAAAACAAACCCAAAACACTAACTGAAGATTTTTTATGTTTTTTATTTTTCAAGGGATGAGGACTTGCAGTTATCTTTAGACTAGTCCAAATTTCTTAAGTGCTAGATTTGACCTTTTATGCCTGAACTAGTGCTATTTATATTGAGGCAGAAAGTTCCTTTTATTTTGCATCTTTCCTTGTGCTTTGACAGTATGCACTTTGACAATAATATCAGTTATGGTCATTGAAATAAATAAATAAGCCTGGGGTCATACTTGTTTCCTGTCACTTCTGATTGTACTGCCTGCAGTCTGACCTTTTTCCAGCCCTAGGTGACTACAGTAGAACATGACTATAGCGGCACCTGCTGCAGCGGAGCCATCCCTTCAGCAGGACCTTACCTGAATCCCCTTTTTTGTCTCTGTAAACTCAGTTAACTGTGCTTGGGTTTATCGGGGCAAGGAAAGGCCCAAACTTGGATACAGCGGGATAGATCCAGAGAGCTTTAGCTGGAGGAAGGGGGTGGGGGCTGTAGGTCTGCTCCAAACAGGCAGTCAGTGGTGCGGCGTTGTGATTGGCCAGTCCAGTGATGATTGAGGTTGGGCAGGCGGCAGAGAGAGATGGTGTGGAGAGACGCGTTACGTGAGCCACTCCAAAAATGATGTGCCATAGCTCTAGCCCTAGGCTAGGACAAAAAGACAGTTAAAGAAGAGGAGAACGTGTAGTGTGTGATTTTTCGGTTATTCCCCTTTGCATTCCTACCGCGGGAACCTGCCTACAGCGAAATTTTTCTTCTGGAACTATAAGTCCCAGTATAGCCGTGTTCTACTGTATTATTATGTAGACAAGTTTTTCAGTAACTCAATTAAGTTTTGTTGTTGTTGATGTTATCGATCCAGGTTTTTGTAACTCAAAACATATTTTGTTCAGGAAATTGTTTGCTGAAATCCGGGCTCAGCAGGAAGCTTTCCGCGAGAAGCAGGAACAGGGCTACAAGGTGAAGCTGGAGTACATCCAGAAAGGCAAGAGAGCTAAGGATGAGAAAGTGGTAAGTCTCATAAACAAGAAGAGATTTTTTTAAAGCATAAATCCAGGGATCTCAGTTTTACGTGGATCCGCAATTTTCTGCGGTTGCAAGAACTTCACAAAGTCCGCTTTGCGGTTCGAACCGAGCCAGCAATCATTCCGCCCTGGCCTTAAGTCGGGCCTCGGTAGGCCTTGAGTAGCCTGAGATTGGCCCTAAAGCACACTACGATCTACGAGTGAGACCGCTCAGGGAAAAAGAAAGTCACGAACAGTAATAATAATAATAGATAATAGATAGCATTTGTATAGCGCATATCACCGCTCAGCAGCAGGCTCTATGCGCTTTACACTATATTATTACCCCAGCAGACCATAGAACACTCCGAAACATTCTCAGCTTCCCAGTAAAGAAAACATGCACTCTCCTTTGATTGGAGGTGAACCGGAACTGACCTTTCCCCTCTTCTTGATTTTGCATTTTTTTAAACTGCTCTGGAAAGGGGGTGGGGGGGTGCACAATATTTATGGAAGTCTATTGGATCAGCCGTCAAAGTTCAGGGGTTGGCTAAAAATTTCACTGTGATCCCTGTAAATCATCTGATTCAACTGATTGTTTCTATAAGTTTGAATTGTTGCATGTCCATGTGTTATCTTTTTACACTTAATCTTTAGCTAAAACATTCCATTATACTATTGACCCCCATCATCAGTGAAGATGTCATGAATGAGTTAAGACTCATTTTCTTTTGATGGGTATGCAAGTTCCATTGTTATTGTGATTTGAATTTTTTATTGTAATTTAAGAAGTCTTGGTTTTTCAAGTCGAATCTTTTGAAGATTTATTTATAGTGTTTTGTTACTTTTTACAGGCTCGCCTTAGTGAGTTGGAGAGGACCAAAGAAACTCTTGTTCAAGTGAGAAATGGTGCTGAAGGTGAGAGAACAGATTTTTTGTTCTTTTATTTCACATGTGTTATTTATCAGTTCAGGTCTACCTTAAGGAAAGGGCTTTTGTATGTGTTGCACAGTATTGTGGAAGGTTAGTTGGGTTGCACGCTGATTGTGATAGCTCCACTTCTTTCCTGTTCTGTCGCTCTTTCTCAAACATGCTGGATTGTGGCTTACTGCACGATCAGCATTTTTTGTGAGGAGACTTGATCTGTTTTTATCCAATACTTGATATTGATTTAAACTTGATACAAAATGAAAATGTAGAATGGCTTGTGTGTAGGAGAACTGGTTTTGTTTTTTCATACCCAATCATGGAGAAGGAATTTAATGAATGTCCTGTATGTTACAGTTGTGCATTGGAATTCAAAGTGTCTAAGTAGTATTTTATCCCCTTTACTGTCTATACTGAAGATGTCCTTGAATGAATATTGTATTTGGAGATTGGGACCAAGGAGATTGGTCTGTTCTTTTATTTGTTATTTTTAATGGGCATGGCAGCTTCATACTTCTCACTGCTCATGTGTCTCTTCATTAAAGGTTATAGATTCATCTGTGTCAGAAAACTTGAGACCCTGTTATTTGTTCTCATTGCAGAGCTGAAGAATGCAGCAGAGGAGCCCGAGAAAGAGGCTAAGGACAAGCATGAGGCAGCTTGGAATGGTAAGTACTGTACAATAACTACTTCTTTTGTTTGAATAGCCTTACTCATATTGATGCATTGAAAGGAGAATTTGCTATTTTTATTCTTGACACTCTGAAAGAAGGGCTGAATGTTTCTATAGATTGCTTTTCCTTGATAGGAGTGGTAATACCCATGAGGCATTCTGCAAATGTATTAGTGACTATGATTTTGTGCATTAAATTGTCTTTATTTATGGTCCTTTTTCATGTATATATGTAAATGTGGTGATTTCTGGTCTACTCTTTATTGATGTGATATCTTCAATGAATAAAGTAAAGAGCTTTAAGTGGGAAATCTTGTCATGGTTGTATACAGTCTACCCTACACTAATGATCACCTGTCCAAGACAATAACCTGTACAAAGGACCGCCTCCCACTTTCCCCCATGCATTTTTAAAATGGTGTAACAGCCCTGTTAAAAACACCTATCTACGACAACTGCTTTTGTCCTTGACAGTGGGTGGCTGTCCTAGACAATTTGGACTGTTTGTAGAGATATTTGAAGAGAGTAAAAATGTGCTTAATAAGATAAAGCAAAGTACGTTTTAAACTTTTGTGACATTTTTGTGTCTCCCAGCTGTCAAGGAGGAGCGCAGAAAAGCCAAAGAGGCTGTGGTAGCAGGGGAGGCCTTTGCTGAACTGGATGTCAATCAGGACGGAATGTGAGTCCTTCAAGAGTTTCTTTTGATTCTAATTCTCTCATCGACATATTTCACCATGGTTACAGCTGTGGTGATTTTGTTTTGTCTCCATTTAAAAGTGAGAGTTGGAGCTGTGGTGAAGTTTTTACTTAATATTAATAATGGACCACATTTGTGTAGTGCAAATCCCCGCTCTACAGTAAGGTTTATGCGCTTCGCTATCTATACTATTACCCCAGCAGACCTGAGAGCACTCTGAAACAATCTCAACTTCCTGGGAAGCAAACAGTGCAAGCTGCCATTTATAGGCACTAAAACACTAACATACTGACAAGATCTTTCGCAGTCCATGGCTGGGTACCCATTCCCACCTGGGTAAAGTGAGGAAAATTAGTGTAAAGTGCCTCTCCCAAGGACAACGTCAGGCCCGCGGCTCGGACCCCCGAACCCGCAACCTCACGATTACGAGTCCGGTAGCCTAACAACTAGACTACCGACGCTCACTTTTGATGAGTATACCTGGGTTAATGTAATGTAGATGACATATGACTTTCTGAATGTGTTTGATGAATTGGATATTCATGTAAGGTATGTTTTCTCTATTAGTTGAGAGCAGATGCCTGGACATTATTGTTGCTCTCCTTTCTTTTGAAATGAAAGATCATCTTTACGCCTTGCTTTTTCTTGGTGTGTTATGATTTCGTTTATCTAAAAGTGTAGCAAACAGACTAGTATGGATATTTTCATTTTCTCCCTGTTAGACATGAAATTTGAATAATAGGTACAGGCACCTTTTAAAATGTTATTTGTGTGGGGTTTTTTTTTTCAGAGTGGACATTCCAGAACTGCAGAATCATCAAGAATTTGATATAGATTCTGACGGCACTGTCAGT
Source organism: Aplysia californica (assembly GCF_000002075.1). Taxonomy (NCBI): domain Eukaryota; kingdom Metazoa; phylum Mollusca; class Gastropoda; order Aplysiida; family Aplysiidae; genus Aplysia; species Aplysia californica. The sequence goes on along the minus strand of NW_004797282.1, from coordinate 966,759 downwards.
GATGAAGAGGCCAAGGTATAGATACCCATTGTTTTGTGACTTAATTGTAGTTGGCACTTTTCAAAAATTGATGTGTGGGTGGTTGGCGGGTGCTCTGGTGTGGTTTGCTCCTTCTTTCCTATAAAAAAATCACTCCTCCTTCTTTTTTATGTTTGTTACTCTCTTGTAACACCTCTAATCTTCTGGCGTTCATATGACCTTATGCAGTTGCGAGCACCATAAAACCTCTACTAAAACAAACAAAAAATTGATGTATTGTGGCAGAAGTACTCTACAGTCACTACTTATTTTTCTTGTATCTGGCAGTTGGTAGAATATTGACAATAAATTAAGTGGGTGGTCCAGTGTGTTTTGCTCCTTCTTTCCTGTAAAACATATATCGTCCTTATCTGCTTTTTTGTGTTAGTTACTCTCTTGTAACAGCTTTAGTCCTCGCACTTATATGACTTACCTGTGTTGCAAGTGCTGTAAAACACTGACTGAAGCAAAGACAATAAATTTAAGCACTTCCATATTGCCATGGCTGTTCACCTCTTCACAGCTTCTTGTTTTTATCTTGGGCTGATGTTTCTTACTCGAGGAAACGTCACTAAGACCAGTTGAAAAATTTTAATTACCTCTTGCTTGACAATTTTTGGAACCCACTTTCTCAGTCCTCTTAGAAAATATGTAGCTTCAATTCAATGTGATTTTATGGTGTTTTCTTTCCTTAAATTGTGTTTTATCCTTTTCTGAACAATTTTTCTTTCTTCTACCCCTGAGCCAAGTGCACCGTTTTCTTAATGGTCTAAGTGATATTCTTTTGTGTGAGTTTAACAGTTTGTAATGTCCATCAAGGCTTTTGACCCCCACCCAACCGCTTGTTTTGGGGATCATGAATAAACCCACTACTCTACTACTCTAACCTTCTGTATCATGTAGTTTACCTTTTTGTGTTGCAATTGCTGTAAAACTCTTACTAAAACAAACTCCACCAATCCACAGGAGTACCTGGAGGACAGTGACAGTTGTGACTTGCCCACATTCACTGAGAAGATCTGGCCCAACATCAAGGAAATCTACAAGCCCCCATCTCCCCCAGAGGAGGTGCCAGCGGGAGAGGGAGAGGAAGCCACGGCAGCACCCGTGGAAGAGCAGCCGGAGGGGAGCGACCCGGTGAGCCCATGCTTAGTGTTGTAGTTGTAGCGTTGTGCTTGGGAACGTGGGGCTTTGGTTCCAATCTCTAACATCTCATCACCTTGTGCTGCTGCTGGTAGAGGCATCTCAGCTAGACGTGTTGACAATCAGTGGGGTCTATATTCTCGTAACTTCCAATATTTTGTTGTCAGACTATCACATAGCAAATTGGAATAACCCTACCTTTCCCCTCCTTTTTTTGTTTGCTCTCTTCTCACAAATTTTTAGATTTGTTTTTGTAAGGCTGTGTACCCAGATCCTCACCCCCCCCCCCCCCCCCCCCCCCCCAAGTTGCATCGAAACATCTGCGTATCCTCATATCTCACCTAATAGACAATAGCTGCAAATCACTCATTTTGCTGCGCTCAGTTCTCTGGTTTCCTTTCATTCCCTTTAATTGATATTAAAGCATGCTGGATTTCCTTACTCTCGTCATAATTTAGACTTACGAAGTTTAAGTTATCTCTAACAAGACTCGCACAAAAGATTCTGCTACTTTCTTGTCATGAGGCAGTTTTATTTAAGACATTGTAGTAGAAATAGATTAAAAACAGAGGGAGGTACCAATTACTGTATACATTTTTTTTTAATTTCTAGAAATGTTTTACTTGCATTTGTGATTTTTATAGAATTTTATGAGTTCAAACAGTTCATAAAAATGTTAAAAGGGGTGCTACTACATTAGGCTATTATCATTTCTGACACTCAGAGAATCAAATAGTGAATTCAAAACGTTCTTGGAAAAAACCCAACTGTGTTGAGTATACAGTAAATTGGAATGGTTCAAAAGATTTGCTTCTTTGAACTGGCTGCGAAGAGCTGTCTTGCATCTTGTAATCCTGTTCCTTTCAGTGAGTTCATATTTATGCGCTTGTGTGTTACGGCTGTGGTGCCTGTAAGAGTTTTTGTCTTGGTTTCTTCCGTCTGGCCATGTGTGAAGGCCTGTAAGGCTTGTCCTTTCCTTGCTTCCTTATTACGATTGGTGTTGGTAGCGGTCAGCATATTTAAGAAAACCTCAAGTTTACCAGGAGATGCAATATTACTGATATTGCTACTTTTCAAGTCATTAGGGGGTTTCTTTACGGTACCAATATTTCTGTATGTCAGCTTGCGTGCTTAAAAGTGCTTGTGAAGTATTTAGATGTAGGAAAGTCTCAAGGGCTTTGCGACTATAGCATTAAACTTTTGAGGATACTTAATCTTCACAGATTTGATCGAAGCTTTCCTTTTCTGCTTGAAAAGTTTCCATCTCTATGATGGTCCTTTGTGGTTCAACCGTGTTACTGTTTAAAAGTTAACTCATTCGCTACGTATTATTTTCGGCTTGTGGACGAATTTTTTTCGGGAGGGCGAAATGAGATGATGACTAGTGCGCAGTTCACAGGTCTTGGGGGCCATAAATTCAAATAAACATCAACATATTTTATACCAACATTTTCAGTATGGTTTGTAGAATACATCTGTATTGTTTATTTGAGTATTTTTCAGCTTTGGTTCCTGTAAGAGGCGATTATGCAACACAATTGTGATTGGCTGCGGATAAAATTTGAAAACAAAAAATTTATAATCTCAGATGAAACTCAAAAAATATGTTTGCACCTAGTCAAATTATACATCAAAATAACCATAACTGTATATAGAACAGGAAAATATTGAAAAATGAGCAGTTATTTACATACATTCCATAATATCTGTACATTTGGATCCTAACCTCCGATATTGAAAAAAAAATAATTTTTGAATAATTTTGAAAAAAGGATCCCAAACAGAAAAAAACACTCGTATCTTATATGGAATTATTCAGAATTGCATTTGGAATAAACCTATACATGTCTTGGGTGGTACTTTTTGAGAAAATTCACCAAAAAGTAGTGATTTTGGGGAGAGAAAAAATATTTAGACTGTTTAGATCTAGGCTTAGATCTAGCACTCAAAAATATTGATTTCTCAATTACAGTGCGCTGACAATTTGAGTCCAGTAGTATCAATATTAGTCCTACACTTCTTTAGTGAGCAAAATAATGATACATTTTGTTGTGTAAAAGTACTAAGACTGGTGTCTTAGCTATAATTTGGGCTTCGCGATAAAACAATGTTGCATAAACTTCGAAATCATGTTTCAAAACTGAATCAAAACTTCCAATTTTCGGTGGAAACGCTTTACCCGGAAGTCAACTTTATATTATGACCTTTATTTTAACATGGATATGTGGATTGGAATAGAAACCAAGCTAAATTTGAACTTCGGTTCTCGAGCCGCCGGGGGCGGCTTAGCGTACTGACAGCACTTTAGCCATGCCGCCCCCCATGGCTCGGCGTAGCGAATGAGTTAAGCAGGTCACTGATAATACAGGCAGTACATGTTTGTGTCAGAGACAAATGAAAGCTTTTGTATGGCTGCCTGATTTTGTCCTGTGGCTGCATGCAGGATTTTTTTTGTCTGAATGCATCCTTTCTCCATACTGACCTTCCATGTGTAAGGTCCAATTGCTTTTTTTTTCTCGTGTTGTATTTTTTTCCTGTTTTTGTAAGCATCTTCTTGCTTTGTACATTTGTTGCTTGCAAGATCTTTTTCAGATTGGATAATTTATTTGTACAGTTCATTTTTAAATGAAACTGGCATGAATTCAATTCTGCCCAAGTTTGTGATTTTTTAGATGATATGTGGTTTACTTGGACTGGATGTTTAGCAGACCGTCTTTCTGGAATAGATTTTTACTGGATGCTCAGATAAAATCCTTCACAGCTGCTCCTGTTGATGGACATACTCAGTGTTTTTTGTTTAGCTCCGTCGTTGAGACCTCAATAGATTGTAGACATCTTTCCAGTCTAGAGTTTGTAGTCTGTGGATAAACAGAGCAAATATAGTTGTAGAAGTGCATTTTGTTATTAGTTCATTTTGTCTAAGTAGGTCTTTTTACAAACGTGGCGTTGTCTTGAGTGTTTTTGGTAAAACGAGAGAGTCTTTTCAAGTAGCAGACTTGCCTATTGTATTCTCTAGATCCTTGCCATTGTTTCTGATTGTGTTCTTCTCCATACCCTGCGCTGGCAATTGTTCTGCATAGTGCACCCACTTCCAACATTTATAATGTCAGATGATACAGGCACAGAAACAGTTACTTTTCTTTATTCAAAAGTCAATGAAACTTTTGTTATCCAGAAATGGAACAGTGTATGAGTGCAGCAACACAGTGTTACCTACTTTCATCACATGATGTATGCCAACAGCTCAGGGAGCATGTGTATAGATATCTAGTCCTGTCTTCTGTAATTTCACACCTTTAAAATATCTTTGCTATTTCCTGTCACAGTATTACTATCAGTGCATTGTTGTATGTCCCCAAAGTAGACTTACCTCTGTAGATTGTTTCTGAAAGTAAGGCTCTCCTGTATGATCTGCTCCTTTTACTTCCTTTTGCTGTTACTTTTCTTCTGGTCTGTTTACTGTGTGTGCCAACTTGCTGTAGACAACAGCATAACTTCAAGCTCTAGTGATGTAGTTATTTCTCATGTTATTTTTCTGAACCTGGATTTGCTCACCAGACAAAGCCAAAAAATGCAGCATTTTCACTTTTACACTTTTTTCTTTCTCAGTTCTTCACCATCTCAGTGTTTTCCACAAAAATGTGGCTTTCACAGATGGTTTAGTTTATGCACCTTCGTCTTGGAATTGTAAATGTAATGGAAGACACATCTGCAAAGGATAACAAACTCATTTCCAAATTATTTTTTTTTATTCACATTTTTGTCTTTCATTTCATTTTCACAAACTTGAACTAACTTCTTTGTAGTAGAGGACTGAGTGAAATAGATGAATGAAAATAACAGTGTGTTCAATAAGAAAACACTGACAAAGCTAAAAATTTATACCAGATTTGTGAATCCAATTAATGCTGGTTGCAAACAGATGTTACCTGTTTCCTTGCAGATCTAAAAGAACTGACTGCGCTAAAAAAAAATTTTTTTCTTTCTTTTTTTAAAGCTTGAATATAGGGGTAATGAGTCCCTGCTTCCAATAAGTGTATGAGTTTTTGTGCTGAAGAAGCACAGTTGAGCAAAATCTACAGAGGTGATATCGTCAGTTAATGTGAATGTCTGGGTTATGAACATCAGACTTTAAAAAAAATTGATGCATTGAATAATACGCTTATCCCTGTTACATTTTTCCTTCCTGTGCACTGGGTATCAAGTATCACTATCACTGCCACTGATATTTTTCAGTTCGTTTTTGCTTACTGTATTAATAGTTAACCTTTGCGCACACTAAAGTTGTGATTGTGATGAGCGTTTTGAATGCTGCAGCCTGTGAGGTTTTGGTGCATCTGATGTACGTTCCTCCTGTGAATGAAACGGAGCTGACCAGTGGGTTGTTCACTGTCCTCAGAGGACTGTTCCTCCCATCCTCCATGAGGACGTGAAAGTGGTGGAGGGGGGATCCAAGGAGGAGGAGGACAAGTACAGATATTCTGATGACGAGGACCTCTATAATGATGAGGATGATGAGGAGGAGGAAGATGACGAACTTGAAGATGAGGATGATTTAGAGGCTGACTATGATATTAGTAAAAAGAGACGGGGTAGAAGAAATAAGTCAGTGAGTATAGTTGGTGTTTCTCACTACAACTCCTGCTAATGCTTGACTAACGTGAGCTACCGTGGTGATGGCTTCTTGCATGCTGTGCTCTTCTGTCATATTTCCCGCTCCGGAGTCTTTTTTTCCTGCGATCGACTTGCGGCTGTATCTGATGATGCTTTTTCTGGGGGTTTTTTTTCTTAAAAAGTAAGGTCTCTCTCGCTTGATGTTATTATGGGATTTTGCTGTGTTCTCATTTTTTTTTCCAAACTTTCTTTCAAGTAGCGCTGAGTCTGTGTTGTTTCTTACTGCATGAAGTTGATTGTGAATTTGCTTGAGGTTCATAGATGTTGTTATGCGACTGTATTTGCTAGAACTTTAATTACGATCATTCAGAAGGAATTGTGCAGTTAGTGGGCCCTTTGTGTGGTCTACTCTTTCTTCTTTTTTTGTCTGTGCATCTTTCATCTTGTTTTGCTCCTCGTGAAATTTTGTATCATATGATGCTGACTTGGGGGGGGGGGTGCTGTCTTTATTCATTGCTCATGATAATATGAAGAGCACTGTAGTTGGTATAGTTCAAACGCAATACAAAATTTCCTTGTAAAAATAATGTAAATTTGTAGTAACTCAAATTGATAAATTCCCAAGTACCTTTTAACTGTCTGGAGCATTTGAATGGATTGATCACCAGTATAGTTACTAGATTAGGTTTTCTGGACAGCTAAGCAGTAGGCTGTCCCTCCTTCCATTATCTCATTTTAAATGCCCTTGGGCAGATTTAGTTAAAGACCCGTGGCTCCTGAGGCTGTTGAAGTGGAAAATGGGCATGGTTCAGAATTGTTTAATTGTGGTGGTTTCCGTTGAGAAGAAAACCTGTGGACTTATGCAAAACACGTTTAGTCATATGTTCATTCGGTACATGTGCACTTGGTTTTATGTGCGTGCAGTTTTTAAAAATGGCCATAACATGTATGAAAAGAGGTGGAGTTGTTGATAAGGAGCTTTTGTGTAAGCTTACTTGGTTTTTATGCCAGTCTTTGTGGTTTTGTGAGTGATTTAGATGTGTGGGTGGTTGGCGGATGCTCTGGTGTGGTTTGCTCCTTCTTTCCTATCAAAAGCTACCGTCCTTCTCTCTCCTCCTCCTTTTTTGTGTTTGTTATACTCTTGCAACACCTCTAATCTTGGGCATTTATATGACCTTATTGTGTCGCAAGTGCCTTAAAACTCTCTAAAACTAAAAGATTTAGATGTAATTTTTTTTAAACTTGTTGCTTTAACTCCTTTTAAAGGTCTTTTTTCGCAATTGAATTTTAGGTTTGGCTAATTCTTCATATAGGCCCTCTACATTTGGCTTGCGACTGTACTGGATAACTAATATGTTTGATTGGGTGTATTTTCCATGGGCCATTGTTTCTGTGGAGGACGTGGGAGTTGAGAAGACTTGTTTCAGGGGGTTGACAAACTGTCAGTTTTTGTTGTTGTTGTTGTTGGTTTTTTTAAGTTTTATTTTTTTTAATGTATTTTGTTTTGTATTTAGTGGGGCATGCTATTGATCTAGTTTTAAGAAAGGTCTCAGTTGATGTGTCATCTCCTGAATTCATTGTCATGGTACAGTATAGAGATTTCATTTTTCAAAATTAGTTCTCAGCACAAATATATTTCTGAAGTAATTAATATGTCGCTTATGTCTTTTTTAACAGCATTGTTTTCTTTAACATATTTGAAAGATTGTTCCATTCATTGGACTGCTTGCATTAGAAGATAGTGTTTGCTTTTCTCTCAGGTTTATTTTCAGAATTACTCAGTCTTTTTGTTGCATGAGTGTGTCTTTTACAGAACAGGACATGCAGTTGGTCAATACATTTTGAGAACTGCAATAAGCATGTGGAATTATTTTTCATTATTGAAAACCAAAATTATGTAAATTGAGGGAAAGTGGAGATTGCAGAAGCAACACTTTATAATAGCTCGCTTTAAGCAAAAGGGGCCTATCCCGAAAAATGCTGCTTTGAGAAAATCGAAGGTAAAGCTTTTGCCCCTTGTTCAATTTCTTTAAAAGACAAGGAGAGTTTTCTCTATAACCAAACAAATATGCAAACCAATAAAACCAAACTTCTATAAGTAGGGCAGTGCCCACTTTTGGTGTTGATCAAGATTTCTGGAAACCCCCAAAATCTGGGGTAGCCCGCTTGTCCTTAAAAGCGACCAATTATTCTGAAGTGTGGAGTGATTACCATAGCTGCTTGCCATCTTGAACACACTTTGTTTCCTTGCTTTTTTTTTTTTACTCTACAGAAGTTTACTTTTGCAGAAATATATTTATCTTTGGTTTCTGAATTTATGCATGGAAGAATTAGTTATGTAATAATTCTGGTTCAAATGTCATTCAGGAGTTTTTTGTTTTGATCAGTTGGGAATTTTTGACTAACACAGCTGAACTACTTACTGTTTGCCCAGTTTTGTTTCATAATCAATAGTTACTCTCACATGTAAGAATGTCACTGGTAACATGCACTGTAAAGTTTTAATTTCTTGACTTTAATCCATTTACATGGACAAAGTTATGTGCACTGCTATATTTTTGCTCTTTATTAATTTTGTTTTCTTGGAGGGGGGTGGGGGGAGGAGAGTTTGTATTGCTTGAAGTTTGCCAGCTTTTTGTACTCCACCATGCTGGCTGCTGACTTTGTTTGTGTATAAATTATCACTACATGAAATGGTCGCTTTTAAGCTCAAGGGGCTATCCTGAAAAATGCTGTTTAGAGAAAATCGAAGGTAAAGTTTTTCCCCCTTGTTCAATTTCTTTAAACGAAAAGGAAAGTTTGTTTTCTCTTTAACTAAACAAATGTACACACCAATGAAACCAAACTTCTCCTATAGGTAGGGCAATGCCCACTTTTGGTGTAGGTCAAGATTTCTGGAAACCCCCGAAATCTGGGTTAGCCTGCTTGTCCTTAAAAGTGACCAAATATGCAGGATGAGGGAATGAATATTGTTCTGGTCTCCTTCTTATGTGTTCTTGGCATGCTTTTTTCATGTTGTGGGTTTCTTTTTTTTCCTATAAAAATTAAGTGTGCATGTGACAATAAAAAAAAAAAATGGAATTGAGGGAAGTGGCCAAGTCAGCTTCTATCCCCAATGCTCTATTTTGTTTTCTTTTACTTAGTCTGGTCTCACTGTTCCTGTGCTATTTATAACATAAAGCCTTTGTTGGGTGAATGCACTCTCTTCTTTTCAATTTGTTAACTAGAAGACACTTCATTTTGATGTACTTTTAATTGTTCCCTGCAGGAAAAGACTGAAGGTGAGGATGATGAGGAGAAGATGCCAGACTATGATGAAGAGACCAAGAAACTCATTGCAGGTGAGGTCTCAAGTTAACTGGGGGATTGAGAGAATACCGTTGGCCTACTTTCTATATGTCTCTCTGTATACAGTGTTCTTTCCGTATAATAATAATAATAACAATAAATAGCATTTACGCTATGCATTTCCATTTTCTAAAAAAAAAAATACTCAATGCGCATTACATAAATGGTTGCCAGAGGCTAGTCTAACTTTTCTGTGAGGTCATATATGTGTTAGAATGTGTGTTATGTTATACGTATACTGAGATCGTTTTTTGATTATTTGAAGCTAGATCCTAGTTGCAGTGTTCTGTGTCTGATCTAAAGAAGCCCAGGTGTTTTTGTCTTTTTTTTTAAAAAGTCTGTACCCATCTTTGTGAAACATTGCTTGGTTTCATTTAGTAAACTTAATTTTTTTCCCTCCTACAGTTGCTGACGAAGCCAGGAACAACTACAATGATGCAGACCGCAAAGTTAGGGACATGGAGACTGAGATCACGTAAGATTAAGATTGCTTTCCCTGTTTTAAACTGGCTCTGATGTTTGATTGACTTACACTATGTCTTTGTAATGTTCTTTTGTCAGTGCCTATTCATCGTACTCGGGTATTTTTAAGAATTTCCAAAGTAAACCTTTTGTTATGTTGTAGAGTATAAAGAAAAATGTTCATTCATCACTGAGAACATCAGCTCTGCATCATGTGCATGATCTTCACAATTTTCCTCTCCTGAGGAGCTTGTATTGCAAATGTTGATGTCGGAAGGCTCGGGGTCTTTGATTGTCTTTTATTTATTCTCAAATTTTTGGTAAGTGTTTGAAGGCGCTCGCAACTGCATAAGATTTGAGTGTCTGAAGGTAAAAAAAGGGAAAAAGAAAAGGTTGTTAGATGGAAATAAATGTGAACAATAAATGAGTTGTAGGTTATACAATAAAGTGGATCTCTTAACTGAACCATGTCTGCTCATTTTTTTATCTTTTATTATTTTTTAAAGACAAATGTGATAATCGCCTTAGTGTTATTGTGCTTTTGTTTCCTTTCATGCTTTTTATACAGCTTACTCAGTTTGATAAATCCGTTAAATTAAACTGATACATGTATAAATTTTGAGTCACAACACAACATAGGTCTATTTATGTATTGCTATTTACATGTAAAAGTTTCAGAACCTGTGCTTTTTAATCAATGTGGGTGGTTGGCGGGTGCTCTGATGTAGTTTGCTCCTTCTTTCCTTTTAAACAGATATCGTCCTTATTTCTCCTCCTTTTTTATGTTTGTTACTCTGTTGTAACACCTCTAATCTTTGGCACTTGTATAGCCTTATTGTGTTGGAAGTGCCATAAAACTCTTACTTAAACTAAAACTTTTTAATCTATATTGAGGACTATAATATATCTACAATAAAAAATAACGTATATGTTATTGTTTATAAATTTTATACTTCAACTCTAGTATGTGATATGAATACTTCAGTGGTATTTTTATTGTTCGTTTTCAGTGGCATCAAGTCTTACATGGAGCTAGACTTTGGACCAGAGGAGGAGTTTGCTGCCCTGAAAGGCCAGTGCTTCGAGTACACTGATCGAGAGTACACCTACAAGTTGTGTCCCTTTGAGAAGACTTCACAACGCCCTAAGGCGGGCGGCATGGAGACCAGTTTAGGGTGAGCTCAGGCAGTGTCTGTGTCTTACTTAAGTAGATTTGGGGAATTTTGTTGTTGTTATTTTTGGTGGGGTTTTTTGGTGGTTTTTATTGTTTTTTGTTTTCTGGTTTCTTTTCTTTGTTCGTTTCTAATGCTGCTGCAAATGCTGCTGCAGATTGTACCATATTGTCGGCAAGCTGCCGTTAAAATGTCATGAGCGCAGAAAGCAAAATTTTGGAGAGTAATAAAGCTGCTTTATTCTTTTAACAATTGTACCTAAATTTTATATTTTGTCTTGATTTTTTCAACATTTAGAATTTGAATGTGCCCTCTGTTTCTCTCGGCTAATAATTAGCACTCCAGGTGTGTAGTATTCTCTTAACCAGAACAAAGAAAATGAGTGTGTCGGAGTCGCTAGTCCAAGTTAGTTTTCTTTGTTTCATCAAAGCCGCAGTGGAATTATTTTGCAGTTAAAAAATATAATGTTTCAAAGGTATAGAGACTCTTTACTCTAACATTCTCCCAACCATTTGTGAGGCATTGTGGGGAAATCAGGCACTTATCAAAATAATGAAATCTAAATAATTGGCATTTTTCTGGCTGTTGGGCAATTTTTTTGTAATTTTCTTGTTTTTGATCAACACCTTATATATCCTTTTTAAATCACATTTCTGTGTGGATTTTACTGAAAAAATATTGATTAAAAGCACAAAAAATGTTAATTTTCAGTTTCCAAGGACTCTCAAGCTCTGGGAATTATCAAATTTTGGTGGCCATTTCTCACTAATTTTACCTCGGAAACCATATGACCCTCACCTCCTTCAATCGCAAATATCTTGACTTCTATTCAAGGTAGATCTTTTTTTTTCACCAAAAACAAAGGCTAGTGAACAGGCTTTAAGATGATACTAATAACTTTGTATGCCCAAAAATTGACGAGTGCCTGATTCCACAACGTTGTGACACATTTGTTTATATTAATGTTCACTATTCCATTTTTTAAAATCTTCAGTAATTGGGGTCACTGGCATGGCCCAGCGGAGGACAAGTATGACGCCATGAAATACGAAAATGGCCAGGGCTGCTGGAATGGGCCCAGTAGGACATGCCATGTAAGTATTTGTGGCTCAGATTAAAAGCCTTTCAATTGTTTTTGTCTCAGTTTCTTTTTTTCCTCTTTTTTTTTTCCTCAGCTGTGTGCTTCCTTTTTTTCTTCTGTAACTCAATCCAAATCCTCTGGAGGTGTTGTTTTTTTAAACCTTTAATGCTTCAAATCAGTATTTAGTATCAGGTATATAGTGTTTGTTCTTTGCCATAAAAGACTAGAGTACAATTTGCATCTATATCATATATTTTTTGTTGTTGGTGTTTGTGTTTTTCTTGAAAAATTTCGTAGCAGAACATCTGATCGATAGATCCCCTAAAGCATCTAGTGGTCCAAATGGCTATGGCTACTTCTTTTTGTTTGTTATTTTGCACATTTGCTGTTGGATTAACAATAATAATAATAATAATAAATTGCATTTATATAGCGCATTTCCACAAAGAAGTTCTCAATGCACTGTACAATAATACAAAACATATGCAGCGCACCTCTCCTATAGTAATCCTCTTTCTCTCTCTCTCTCTCACTCTGTCTCTGTCTATCTCTCTCTGTCTCTCTCTCTTTTCCTCACTCTCTCTCTATCTCTCTCTCCAGTACATCCTTGAGTAAAGACAATCCCAAAAAACTTACCCAGACACCCTCGTACACATTGATGACATCACACAGTCATAAAATGTTACAGAACAGCATGAATAACGATACTGAATGAACATAATAGATACTGAGAGAACATAATAATATTTGTATTTGGAATGTCAGAAATTACAGATTGAAGCTGGACTGAAACTAATGCGTTTTAAGTGCTGATTTGAATTTTGTTAAAGTGTTAGGCTCCCGTAGATGAGCTGGCAAAGCATTCCACAGGGACGGGGCATGGTGTGAAAAAGCTCTCCCTCCGAGTCTCTTGACTTTTGCTTTGGACAGGTCTTAATAGTCTTTTCTTCGCCGAACTTAACTGCCGAGATGGTATATATTCGATGACCATGTCTCAAAGATATGATGGTGCAATGTTGTTGACGCACTTAAAGCAAAGAACAATTATTTTGTACTGAATTCGTACTTTCACCGGGAGCTAATAATGTCATAACAATGGGAATAGTCTATGGCCCTTGCTGACTGTTAAAATCTCAACTTTGTGAAAGAATGTCCTTTTTGTGAAGGTAAATGTTGTGGCTGACATTCTCTGACAGTGGGTGGTTGGCGGGTGCTCTGATGTGGTTTTCTTCTTCTTTCTTTCTTATCGTCTTTGTCTCTCCTCCTTTTTTGTGTTTGTTACTCTTGTAACACCTATAATTTTCTGCGTATGTATAAACTTTTGTTGCAAGCGCCGTAAACTCTTACAAAAACTTTTGAAATCTCTGACACTAAAAGCGTTTTTCTTATGCTCAGGTCAACTTTCACTGTGGTGCGGAGAATGCCCTCACTGGAGCTTCAGAGCCGAGTCGCTGTGAATACCAGTTTGAGTTTACAACACCCGCACGGTGTGCAGCACCAGATTCAAGAGAGCATGCAGTGCATGAAGAATTGTAACGCTAGATGGATTTAAAACTTGATAGGTGTCCTGTTTTTCTGTGTGTTTTACCAGTTATTCGGATTAGGCTGAATTTGGTAATTTATTCAATACTTCTACTTTGAAGGAAAGCCCTTTTTTTCCTCCTTTTAGAATTATCTTGATTCCATTTGAATAGAAGTTATATTTGGTAAAGTTCAAAGTTTCTCTCTCTGTCAGGAACTGAGAGTTGAAGGTTTATAATATCGTGATTCATATCTGTATAAAGATGTGAAATTTTCTTTACGACATTATAGTTTTGGTTGTGACATATTTTTTTGGCCACGAGTGTAGAAGGAAAGCACACAAAAATGTTCAAGCATTGTTATAGTGATAGTGTTTTCAAACTTTGGGAAATACGTAAAATCTTGTTTGTGTTAGATGGGAAATGTTATTGCCAGTTATGATGATATTTTTATGTGTTATTTGTTTCCAGATATTTGAGATGTACATCTGTTTACATCTTATCTGATTTTTTGTTGTTGTTTATGTTGATTTGCATGGTTGAATAAAAGCTTCTTGTTGTTACTTTTAGAATTCTTCCTTGTGTCTCACTGGTAAGAAAGAAGACAATGTATGTGTGTCATGCAGATGAAAGTCTAGCTCAGATGGTCAGTGAGAAGTTTCATTTTTTGAGTTGGATCTGGATTTTTTTTTCTTCTAAGTATTAGGGGTTGCTTTATACTTATTACTTATTATACTAGAAAGTATACATTGAAAGTACCATAAATAATATTAATTATTCACAGGTGGTTGTAGATGCTTTTTCACTTCCATCAACACATTTTAGATCATTTAGGAGAATGGTTTTTGAACCTTGACTAGTGGCACCAACCTAGGTTGAGTGGTTACCACCAACCACCACGCCCCTTTTCCTCCCCTTCAAATTCAAATGTTAAAGTCTCCCATGCGTGCCAGGAGAGAGAGACAGAAAGAGAGACCGAGACAGACAGAGAGAAAGAGAGAGATTCATAGGTAGGAGTATAAAGAATTAAAAGTTTTTTGCTTCTGTAAAGTGACTAGATCTAGATCTACTCTGTCTTCTGTCTGCACGTTTGGCAGGATGTAATTTTAGCAAGCAACATCTGTTAAATGTCATATCAATAAGCTTTCTTTAATACAAAAACTCGAACAATCGACAACTATGAGGTGAGCAAGTACTTTTTAACTTTAAAAAATCGTTTTTGTGAGGAAGAGGGGGGGGGGGTTGAAGCTGTCAAAAGTAAAACACAAACATCAGCCAAATCCAAAACAAACACTGATTTAACTTTAAACATATCCATACCTTTATTTTACTTGTTACTCCAAAATGACTTCAATTAAGGTTTCGATTTTCCAAATTCATTCTCATGACAGAACATTAGCTGATACAATTCATTCATTCGTTCGTCGTTCATTCTTTGGTCGTGGAAAGATGGAGGAGAGCCACCATGGATGTTATTGGCCTATGCTGCTTCCCTGCAGTGGGACTATAGGCCTACAGCCTACTATAGTTCACATAGATGATGATAGTGATAGCCTAGAGTTGACACAATAAACAATAAAGGCCTCATTGTTTGGTAGGATACATGTTTGGACAATAACTACAGTGAAAAGGTCAGATGGAAGAAACAGATGTAGTGGAACGCCCAGCAGCCACCCCAACTCCAAATTGCTTTAGTAACGCAGAGAGAGAGAGACAGAGACAGAGACGGAGAGAGTTTCATAGGTAGGATTATAAAGAAATTGAAGTTTTTGCTTCTCCTATAAAGTGACTAGAAGACCAAGTACAAATTTATCAACGTTCATATTATTCATCCCTGTAGCACGCTGATGATACAAAAACACGGGGAAGTAAGGGATCTTTTAAAATGCATAATTTTATGACGTATCCATGGTTAAGTTAAGCCCCTGCCCTTAATTTCTGCAAACTCTAGTTGACACGGTTCTTCAAATGGTCCTGCAATTGACTGACGTTTTGTGTTGCGGAGTGCAAACCTTGGCGATATTTCTTTCTTGACCCTGTGATCTCAACAGAAAAAGAACGATTTTTTTATTTTGAAGTTTTTAAAATTTAGACTAGTTTAATTTAATGTTTAAAATTAATTTTATTGTATACATCTATTTTTTCCGGGGGGTGGGGGGCAGAGCGTCGTGGTATTTTAAATTTAAAATTATTATATTTTTTTATTTAAAAAAAATCTTTGCTCACTAGACCAAATGCCAAATATATAAACAAAAAGTTACATCATCTCTCTGCCGGGGGATAACTCTGTCGTTTGACTGATGAACAATTAATTAATGCCTAGATAAAATTACATAACGACGTTATCCTCTTGCCCAGTAGCAGCAGCCAACATTTGTGCTGAGGTTGCTGTAGATCTAGTTATGTCTTGGGAGAGCAGGGCGCGAACGCTATAGGCGGGCACTTCTTTTTCTTGTTCTTGTTCTTGTCCTTGCACTGGACCAGCGGGCAGTCGCAGTGTCCCTTGTGGACGACTTGACGTATACGGCGAACCTCCGGCCGGCACGGCTGCAACACGTAACGGCTCCGGAACTTTTCCTCTGGGGAGGTAGTTTTATTTTATTTTTTGTAAGAGTTTTACGGCACTTGCTGCAACACAATAAGGCCATCATTTAAGTGCCGAAGATTACAGCTGTAAGAGCAATGAACACAGAAAAGAAGTAGGAGAAATCAGGACGATAGATGTTTGATAGGAAAGAAGGAGTTTGTTTGTTTTTGTCCGAGTAAAGAGAACGCAACAATCTTTTATTTAGTTCTCGACGAGCTACTACATGTCTTTAGGCCATTCCCAAAGGGGGGATATTAACATGTTGTTTTTTTTTTGTTTTTTTTATGCACAGCATAAATGGTCTGATTTATCAATGCAATGCTCATATACTTGTGCCTGAACATCATCGGGGGAACTGCTGCTGTTTCTTTCCTCATCCTTACTATCGTCATTTCTCCTCTTCTTGTGAACTATTTCCGGGGTGCCTTGATAGTCGAAGCAGACTTTGTGCTGTTGAGGCTTGAGAGGTGAGCAGAGTAAGCCTTATTCCCCGTTTGGACTTCTCTGTTGATATCCACCCCTTGGCGCTCATATTTTTAACCTTATGCAGTTGCAAGTGCCGTTAAACCTTACTAAAACTAAAATAACAATCTTTTATTTAGCGGTTCCGGTATGCTCGACGGGCTACATGTACCAAGTGCTAAGTACCACCTTAACGGGGTTTTTTAAACTTAAAGCCTGTGCAGGGTAATTTTATACTTGTACTTTCACTCCCATATTTTGATGCACTCTTCAAGTGCCAGATCTGTGACAGACTTCCGCGACCATGACTCGCCAGTCATTTTTTTGTTTGGATGCTCGGAAAAAAAAGCAATGTCATTATCATCCATAACTTACCCCGCCGCCCATCTGTTAAGGCGTTCCAGGTAAGTTTCTCCTTTGAGACTACCCCTTTTGCGTTTGCCTTCGATTTTACCTGGGAGAGCTCGATACCACCAAAACTTTTCAAATAGGTCAATAGCAGTCACGAGAGTGTGCTACAATATGCGGCAGAGGGAAAATGTTAAGTAGACCGGTAGACCGTCGGGTGGAAACTGTTGTTGGACTGGTCAGGCGGCAGCCCGCCAAGAAGAATAGAAACCAGTGTGGTTGACCGTCAAGTGGGGTAGGGTTTACTTTTCTAAAACGTTCCATAAGATTAAGAGTACACGATCGGCGTGGCATCTGTGGTGTAGTGGTTACGCGCTTCACCTTAAAATGCAAGAGACCCGAGTTCGATTCCCAAGTAGAGAGACTTTTCAACCAAATATCTCGGTTTTTCAGCTGGGATATTGCAGTTGTATCCGTCTCAGTCCGGTTTGGCCCGGACAGACAGGGTTGGAAGCTCAAGTCCTAAATGATCTACAATTGTGTGGGCGTGGCAGAAAAACACCTACATTAACGCTTAGTATACAGTATATCAGTTTAGCTGTCTCCACAGCCACAGTATCACTCGGTTGTTTACAATCATAGCAAAAATCTACCAGACCTCATTAAATTCGTCTTATCTATGCAAGTTTTGTGTTGATTTTAAGCAAATAGACCTAGGTTCTTTACTCATCCTTACTATCGTCATTTCCCTCTACGGTACTTCTTTAGTATGTTTGTCACTCTCTTGTGAACTGCTATTTCCGGGGTGCCTTGATAGTCGAAGCAGAGTAGAGAGGTGAGCAGAGTAAGCCTGATTCCCCGTTTGGATTTCTCTTTTGACGTCAACCCCTTGGCGCTCATATGACCTTATGCATTTGCGAGCCCCGAAAAACCTTACTAAGAAAAAAAAAAGACCTAGGTTAAATAGGACGGGAGTTCTCGAAAAGTTTGTGGCGCTGAACAATTGGACGACAAATTTGGCTGCTCGCAAAGTTGGAACAGCCTTCCGTATACTAACAGTTAAGAGTACAATATTATGAGACAATAACGTGTGTCGTACCGGGACAATCGTCTCTCCGACAGAA
The DNA here is from genome assembly GCF_000002075.1 of Aplysia californica. Lineage (NCBI taxonomy): Eukaryota > Metazoa > Mollusca > Gastropoda > Aplysiida > Aplysiidae > Aplysia > Aplysia californica. Next base: position 948,880 of record NW_004797282.1, on the reverse strand, counting down.
CATCCGGCAGATTTTGTCCCCTTGTTCGTAGTACAGCAGGACGGCCATTGTGAGGAAGGGGAGGAAGTTGGCCGGACACGACTTGGCACGCTGGGATGGACAGGTTTGTTTGTTGTTGTTTTTTTTTGGGGGGGGGAGAAAAAAAAAGGAAGTGGTGGGGTGAGAGCATAGTCTTAATTTGTTGTTGGCATACACAAAATTAAATAGAAAAAACAATCAGACTGAGAAGCGCCAACGACGAAAGGAAAACAGAGGGGACACAGAGCTTCAATCCACTTCACTGACATGCAAGCACTGCGACAGAACCTGCGCTTCAAACATAGGAATTTAGCCATGAAAGAAGCTACATGAAGACAGCCTATTGACCGTCTGCATAGACGAAAAAAGCCATACATATACTTACACACAAAATAGATATTCATCTCGGTTATTGGCAAGAGTGATGACTTGTGCGTTCTTTAAGGTAACGAAAGAGGAGCATAGTGTTTTGTAGTTTTATTATAATATAGTCTACATGTATCTATACAAATCAATTACTATCCCCCAATTACGAAGAATGTACGATCGGTGAGCGATGACGACTAGGAGGCATACATGTCGTGGTTTAATTCCCGAGCTTAGTGAAAAGTACACAATTGAAACACGCAAATAACATTTTTCCATCAAGCTCATATTCAAGTCAGCTAATAGACCACCTCTGATTTAGAAAAAACACACACACACGCACACACACACACACACACACACACTCGCACACACACACATTTGAGCACACACACACACACACACACACACACACACACA
>NW_004797282.1:935597-946254 GCF_000002075.1 Aplysia californica | reverse complement strand
GAGAGAGAGAGAGAGAGAGAGAGAGAGAGAGAGAGAGAGGCAGAGAATGAGAGTGGGAGGGGGGATGAGAGAGAAGTAAAATTGTTTACATAATAGTAACTTAAATCCTTTTTAATGATCTTGCCTCTTCTACGGTTTTGAACGTTGCCATAGTTTGGGCTCCTACAAAGGCAGAACCAATGAGATGAAGCTGATGTCGACAATCAGATGGTAAAAGTAAAAGATGTTGCAGTGCTATCAAAGGTGCTATTTATCTATCGATCTGAATGAATGTCCGTTTAGGCTTGGGTTTCCTCGGTGCATTTTTCAATTTTTCACTGAATCCCAAAGAGTACAATGTCAGAAAGTGGTGTGAACATAGCATTAAGGTGGTATCGTATTATTATGTAAAATAGAGAAAAGGGGGGGGGGGCACGACGTAAGCATGCCAACGCGAGTGCCCTCTCCCCCTCTTTTACACACGCACATACACACACACATACACACAGACACACTCACTCACACACACACACACACACACACACACACACACACACACACACACACACAAACACGCATACACACACATACACTGGCATCTTCCAATGATTATTATCGCCCGTCCGTCAATGTCTGACGATGGCCTATACATCCGCAAAGGAGAATATAATTTCTCCAGCGAAATCGAAAAATTAGAAGAAGAAAAAGTTAAGAACTATCCATTGTAAACTATAGTAAGCCTATTATATTATATTATGTAGTGGGCAGAAAATAGGGTTTGTGCTGTACTTGTCTACAGTCTATTCATTCTATCTATGCCCTGTGATGATTGTGTATGTGGCCACTTGGGTTAATGCATAAAATCTAATTCTCTGTTCCGGTGAGAACAAGAACGGATTCATGTTCTGCACTTTGTTGCGTCATGTTATATCTCCTCAGGAGCTGCCGAGTTGCACGTAAGCCTTCGCTGGTAATTCATTAGTTTTCGTAAGAGTTTTACGGCACTTGCAACACGATAAATTCATATAAGTGCGGAAGATTAGAGGTGTTACAGGAGAGTAACAAACACAAAAAAGAAGGATGAGAGATCTAAGGATGATAGAAGTTTTGTAGGACAAAAAGAGCAAAACTCACCAGAGCACCCACCAGCCACCCATGCTGGTAATTTTCTATTCAATTAGATCACCCATATTCGAGTCTATACTTTGCACATGCCAAAATACCGGTATTACCAAACACCGAGTCCAGCAAAAAAGTTTATACACGTTCACAGTATCATGGCAAGATAAATTGATTTCGTCACTGCCACAAGCAATCCACTTCAGTCGAAAATTTGAGACTTTTCGATTATTACACCCTCTCAAAGCTCTATCAAAGATGTACTGTTCAACATCACCAAAATTATATTTTGTAGTTTAATTCCAATGGGCAAGGTTTACACTTTTCTTGCTTTCCATGATTTTCATGAGGCGTCGGTGGCCTAGTGATTAGGCTACCGGACTGGTAATCGTGAGGGTTCGAACCGCGGGTTCGACGTTGTGTCCTTGGGAAAGGCAATTTACACGAATTTCCTTTTCTTCACTCAGGTGGGAATGAGTACCCGGCCATAGACAGCGAAAGATCTTGTCAGTATGTTTGTGTTTTAGCGCCTATAAATGACCACTTGCACTGTATGCTTCCCAGGAAGTTGAGGTTGTTTCAGAATGCTCACAGGTCTGCTGGGTTGATAGAATAGATTGCGAAGCGCGTAGAGCTTGCTGTTGAGCGGGAATTTGCGCTATAGCTTGCTGTTGAGCGGGAATTTGCGCTATACAAATGCTATCTTTTATTATTATTATTATTATTATTATTATTATTATTATTATTAGTATTGTTGTTATTATGATTCTTGATAGGAACACCACAACAAAAGCTACAAATGGACTTAAATGTTTTGTTTGCAGCACCGACGATACGAACGTGAGACACTGCGAACTCAAAGTGACAGTTTTGCCGAGGGATTTTTCCTCTTCTTGTACATGTACTGTGTTTGGCTTTTTTCCGTTTTTTACGGGGGGGGAGGGGGTGTCATTTTTAGTTCAATGTCCTTCTGAGAACGACCACACTGGTGGCGAAGTTCTAGGCACCCGTGCAAAGCACAAGGATTATACACCACAGCACCTTTAATCTTCGGCATTTATACCACCTTACATGTTACTTGTTACCTGTCCTGGGCAACAATGTAATTGCACACCGGACAGGTCTATAAGTGCTCAGTTCCTCTCAGCACTATACCTCGCAAGGTATCCAGACTAATTGTTTCAGTGGCTGTTTGATTATGGCGACGTCTGTCCTTTCCAGGTAATCGTTCCTTTCTTCCTTCTCCTCTCTCTATCCCCATTTCCCGCATTTTGATGATTACGTTGCGTCGTGCTGTCTCCCTGTCCTCCTCATCCCGCAACGTTTTTTCCAAGGTCTCTAACTTCTCCATATTGTGTAGCAAGTGCAGTAAATCCCTCACCACAGCGTCTGCGGCTAGACCCGAGTTAGATTCCTGCGTTTTGATAATTCTTTTTAAAAAATTAAGTATCCCAGTCTTTTTGCCCGAATGTTTAATCCCTCTCAGCCCGACTGGCTCTAACATCCAGGGTAGGAAGCCCGCCTCCTAAAATGATTTAAATTAGCTCGACGGGGGGAGAACCCCCCCACATACATTAAGCACCAACTCGTCCTAAAGCTAAACAAAAACCATTAAGTATTTATAGTCCAGCTCGTGTTTAATGAATCAGACCAATAAGACAACAAATCTCCAGTCAAATCGATCTTTTGACAGTATTCTTGGAAACTCTTGATTTTCAGTTTCTATGCCTTTGGTCAACATTTTTCAGGAAAATCCAAACAGAATTGTGTTCTTAAATGCACACAAAAGATGTAGAGCCAAAAAGAGAAAGACAAAAATATGGATAAAAATTGTCCAACCAGCGAAAGAACACCTGTTTCCTTGATCTTACTCTTTTGACTAGCGCCTGATTTCTCACATATCTTTAATTCTTTTTTTCCACATGGAGAACAAAACATTTTCTCAAACAGACTCAATCTGTCGCTCCATCAATTGCAACCGTGATCAAATTATTATTTCAACATTCACACCAATGGCGTTGTAATCCAATCATCGTTAGCGATACGTCATAGGTCTAAAAAAAGGACAGCAGGCTCGGTGCAGAAACGATGTCTGTGTGATGCATAATTATATTAGTCTTATTGTCAGATTATGAGACAAAAGCTGAGAGGCCCTTGAAGTAGACGATGGAGGCGAATACTGCAACGTTCAGGACTTGACTCGACGTCAGGTTGACCAGCATGGGCGTGTCTTTGGTGATGACCACAGTGGTCAGTATCCGGACTGGGGAGACAATGGTGAAGCTATGAAAGCCAAAGAGATAGAGGAAGGAGGGTGCATTTTTTAAACTTAATTTGATTTAGTAAGGTTTTACGGCGCTCGCAACTGCATAAGGCAAGGTCATATGAGCGCCAAGGGGTGGATGTCAACAGAGAAGTCCCAACAGGCTTACTCTGCTCACCTCTCTAGCCTCAACAGTACAAAGTCTGCTGCGACTATCAAGGCATCCCGGAAACAGCAGTTCACAAGAGAGTGACAAAAACACAAAAGAAGTAGAGGAAACGATAGTAAAAATAAGGAAAGAAAAAACGATCTTATCATCTGTATTTTCTAATTGATTGTCTTTTATCTATTTTTTGTTTTTCTCATTTGAATTTTTATTATCTATTGCTTCATATTTACCTATTCACTTGGTTTTTTTAAAATTTACATGTACTTATCCATTTACCAATTAATCAATTCAATTTTACAATTTGATATTTGTTTTTAATTTTACGGTCACATTTTGAATGACGTTTCACTTGCTGAATTCGAACTCTAGCATTAATCTCATTAATCTTAGCCGTTAACCTTTGTTTCTTTGTCTGGTCTGTCAGGAAAAGTGTGTGTCGGTAAAAAAAAAAAAGCAGTACGTGAGCCTTCTATCGGAACGATCTGTGGAACAAGCAATACTATTGGTCCCCTTTTGTCGTGACTCACCTCCTGTGCAGTAAGCAGCGATGAACCAGGTGAGCCCGCTCACACGGCCAGCGTCCCACTTGTTCAAGATCTCATAGAGCTGCTCGATCTTGCTCCACAGCAGTATGGGGGTCGTCAGCGCCTGAAGGGAAAAGGAAAGATGGGGGGTGTATTTTACACCATAGCCTAGAGTATGAGTTCAACGCCCTTTTCTACAGTAGAACATGACTATAGAGGCACCCGCTGCAGCAGGACCATCCCCCCAGCGGGACCTTACCGGAATCACCTTTTTGTCTATGTAAACTCAAGTAATTGTGCTATGGTGCAGCGGGGCAAGGAAAGGCCTGAACTTGGATACAGGGGGAGCTAGGCTATCTGAGGGGGGGGGGGATCGAGCAAGCTCTAGCTGGGGGAAGGAGGTTGAGAGTGGGGGGCTGCAGGTGGGTTCCAAACAGGCAGCCAGACAGTTAGTAAAAGAAGAGGAGAGCGTGTGTAGTGTTTGGTTTTTTTCCGGTAATTCTCCTTTGCATTCCTATAGCAGGAACTTGTCCACAGCGGGATTTTTCTTCTGGAACTTAAGGTCCCGCTACGGCCATGTTCTACTGTGTTTGATAATGTTATGAGGTGAGATCTCCAGTATAAAAGTTCACCGTTTCCGGAAAAAGAAGCACAAGTGGACAGAAAACCCTGTTTAAGGATGCAAACCATATTCATAGACGTCGTAATCTTTCTTTTATTCCAAATGAGCTAACCATGCTTCCCAGCTTAGGGAAGCCTCTTCTCACATTTAACTTCGGTAATTTAAAAAACATTATAATATGTCCGTAATAATGATAATAATGAAAAGTTTGTATTCATTTATTTACTCATAAAAAACAAACAACAACATTTGATATACTTTCATACTCATCAATAGTTATACGTCACCTTCTCTTCACCCCCCCTTTCCCATTTTTTGTTCAGCCTTTTAGTTTCTCAAAATCGAAAAAACAAAAAAAACTCGACTCTGCCTGTTAAATAACTGTGCCGTAAGGGAATTTTCTGACTTCAAATACTTTCACGAACGTCTTCACCGAAAAAAAAGAATTATCATTCTCCTCTACCACACGAAAAATACAATACTATGGCCATTAAAAAAAGAAACAAGACCATAGTGAAAGAGGTGTTTGAAGGAAAGATGTGGGGCAGGAGAGCCAGAGGAAGACAAAGAACAGCATGGATGGACAGCACAAGAACATGGACTGGCCTTAATATGGCAGAATGTGCAACTGCAGCTCGCGACCGTGAAAGATGGAGGGTCATTACACATCAACCTCTGAGTCAGAGATGACACCTCCAGGTATCCAGGTATTGCCACTCGACATGCCCAGTGAAGGCTCTCTACTGTTCTTATACTGTAAACCAGTATTTTTAGAAAAAATTATTCAAAATTCATGACACCATAGTCATTTCAAAATCCCAAATATGGTTTTCTTTCCGACTCCACATGCCCTTCCCCCAGGGCAGTGCCACTGACTGAAGTGTCTTTAGGCCATTCCCAAATGGGGTGGGGTGTATTAACATGTTCTTATGCAAAGTAGAATTGTAAATGAGCAGATTTATCAATGTCATGCTCATACTGTGCCGGAACAACATAAGGGGAACTTCAGCTTTTTCTTTCCTCATCCTTACTATCGTCATTTTTTCCTCTACTTCTTTTGTATATTTGTCACTGTCTTGTGAACAGCTATTTATGTGGTTCCTTGATAGTCGAAGCAGATTTTGTGCTGTTGAGGCTAGAGAGGTGAGCAGAGTAGGCCTGATTCCCGTTTAGACTTCTCTGGTGACATCCACCCGGTGGCGTTCATATGACCTTTTGCGGTTGCAAGGGCCACGAAACCTTACTAAAACTAAATCTGCCCCCTCTCTCCCATTTCTTCTGAGGTGACTGACAAGCATAAGTACACACTCACGATGGTTGAAACCATAATCAGGTCAGGAAGCCATCTCATTACTATCATCACGAAGCAAAACGAATATCTTGCCATGTCTGTAAGGCTCAACGTAATATACAGCGAAGAAGATTTATAAAGAAATGTAGGTATAAAAATAGATATTTAATTCTACTAGATCTAGATCTCAACTGCAACAATCAATTGCAGAGATACAATGTCTTAGGTATGGTATGGTATGGTATGGTATGGTATGGTATGGTATGGTATGGTGTGGTATGGTATGGTATGGTATGTATGGTATGGTATAGTATAGTATGGTATGGTATGGTATGGTATGGTATGGTATGGTATGGTATGGTATGGTATGGTATGGTATGGTAAGGTATGGAAAAGCATAGCATGATAATTTCTTGATATATGGTATGGGCTCCAAGGTCCATTTCAACACATTGTTGGTATTGGTAAAGAAGTACTGAGACTGATGGTCTGCTTTCTTGCTAGCAGTAAGTAAACTGAACTTATAATACACAAAACTGACTTGCTGCAGTACTACTGGTGCAAAGTCACTTAGCGAAAAGGCAAATACATATTATAATATTATATTATGGTTCAGGGTACGTTATTTTATGCAACTCCCTCATTTAACATGCATACTCTACATTATTTTTAAAAATGTAGGTTTGTCTACACCCCGGCAGACGCAATTTAGACACATTAGGTGGAAAGCTTCCAACCGTACCGATTAAGGCCAACCCGGGCAGAGGGATACAACATCTCAGCAGAAAGACTGAGACACTCGATAGAAACCCCCCTCCCCCTGCCCCCTCTTACTCGGGAATGGAATTTGGGTCTCCTGAGTGCGATAACAAAGCGCCTAACTGCTACACCACAGACACAGTAAATGATTTTCTTCAGCCTATAATATTATAAGGATACAGTAAAAAGTAGGGGAGAGTTCTTGATCTCAGCTGACCTTTGTAACTCATCACCACTAGAGTCAGGACGAAATCTGGAGAAAAACAGAAACAAAACTGTATAACATTTCTCAACGTTACATGTTTGCGACTGTCTATGTGTCTGTGTGAATGCGTGTCCGTCTGTCTACCTATCTGTCTGTCTCCTCTAGTCAAGTAAATTGTGTCGATCATTGTCTCATTTTCTCACAATCAGAACCCTCTTTTTATAGATCCGGTCTTATTTCACAGTACAGCTTTTTTCCATTAAAATAAGAAATTAAAGACACAAATTAAATAAATAGGACGAATGCTCATATTCCTGTCCTACTAACCAAATCTACAAACTATTTATGAACGAAAAGAATGGGGTAGAAGTTACACTGTCCTTTTTGTACAGGAAGGGGGTTCTTAGAATACATAATGTATCTAGCTTAAAATAATTATTGTTTGCATTACTGTTCATTTATGTTATGCTTGGGACTGTAAGTCTGCGTGTGTGTGCATGTTTGCGTGTGTATGTGTGTTTGTGTGTGTATGTTTGTGTTTGTTTGTGTGTGTATGTGTGTGTGTGTGTGTGTGTGTGTGTGTGTGTGTGTGTGTACGTTGTGAAACACCAAACAATGTGCCAGGATCTGGATAATAAAGACGTATCTTATCTTATTTTATCTCATCTTAGTATGGTCTAATAGTCTAAATCGTATTGGCTTCTTTATGATATGAATACGAGACGGCAGGAGCTACCACCTTCTAAATCTCCCTAAACAATACAATATTACTAATATTTAGATTTATGTACAAGACGCTGACCGACATATGCGTTTACGTATCCATAAGGGCCTCTACAGACGAGCTACAATTGTCGAGAAAGAAGAACTTGGGTTTACCCCATTGTTTCGCACAAATAACTAAGATGACAGGTTATTTAAACTTTTATGAAGAACTTGAAGAAGATGAGTCCAAATTCTTCAATGGAAAACTTGCTTACGTATCTGCTTCTTCAATGCGTCACATGCGTCATTGTATTCTGGTCTGAGTGCTAGGCATACATCTATCCAAGTCCAGGCATCATTTTAAACAATTGTTTTCATATTCCTCTCTTGTGTTGTCCAAAATTATGTTCCGGCTCTTCATTTGCAAAATCAAACGCTCTGTTTCGTAATAAGAAGACCAGATTGCGCAGAAATTCCTGCTGGGTGTTTTACTTCTCGTCTGCCTAGACCGGAAACCGTTGTAATACGATTTCTCTCAACAGAAAAGGCTTATTGTTGACAATCAGAAGTCTAGCATGAACAGTAGTCTATTCCGAAGAACCACTCTGAGGGCTATCAAAACAGAATATACTGAGCTGAGTTGGGGGGGGGGGGGAGAGACAGAGAGTGTGTGTGTGCGACAGAGAGTGTGTGTGAGAGAGAGGGGGGGGGGGGGGGGGGGTGCGAAAGGGCAAAAGAGGGGGAAGGGGGATGAAAGCCCCTATGGAGACAAAAAGGGCAAAAAGCCCTTCTGGGGAACATTGTAGTTATTAGAGGAAATTCTGTTAAATGGTGAAAACTGGCTCTTTGGTGGACGGTGATTCTTTTTGGGCTGTTCTTAGTTGGAGACCATTGTATAGACATATAGATAGATAGATAGATAGATAGATAGATAGATAGATAGATAGATAGATAGATAGACAGCTTGCTGTTGGGTGGGCGTATGCGCTATACTTAAAGGGATGCTATTTATATCATTATTATATCGTATATTATATTATATTATATTATAGTAAATACGGTGCCTGTGAAACAAACCTTCTGACACCATTATGACCTTCTCAGCCCATGTGTACATCGGATATCCCATAGCCACTTGGTATGTCAGCATTATGGAATATCTGGAGAAAAGGCACAGGACAAAAGAATGAACCCTTTCAGCTTTGAGTACATGATTGTTTATAAGTAAAATAGAGACTCCTAAGTCTGCGCGCAACACGTCTCACATAACCGAATAGTGTCTCTTTACCTCATTTAATCTCACTTCAACCGATCTCATTAAACCTTATAATAATTATAATAATTGCATTTATATATAGATTTACACCTCGCCATCTCGGACAAGGCCGGAAAATCTCGGATACCCCGTGTGCAAAATGCGCACGTTAAAGATGCCTTAGTGGTTTAACATCGATAAGAGTAGGCTTCGACCGCCACCCGGACAAAATTCAAAATGTCCTACCAGCTGGAAATGTTTAATGTGTCCCGTGCGCTCAAATGACCTAATGCAGTTGCGAGCGCTGTAAAAAAAAAGAACCTACAATAATAATAACTATAAAAAATGTCATTATTATATCGCATATCCAAACTCTACAGCCTACTCTATACGCTTTACAACTATTATTACCCCAACAGACCTGCTGGGAACACTCTAAATCATTCTCAGCTTCATCTGCTGATTACACGGGTTCAGACGCTATCAAACTAACAAGATTGTTCACTCTCTGTCTCTATAGCCAGGTATCCATTTCCACCTGGGAGAAGTGAGGAAAATTTGTGGAAAGTGCCTTTCCCAAGGGCCCAACGTCGGGCCCCAGACAGCCTTCGAAGTCAAGACCTTACGGTTGCGAGTCCGAGAGCCTAACCACTAGGCCACCGACGCCCTTACCTTAATCTCTTCCATACACTATGCACATGAGCACAATGCTGGGTGAATACTAAGGGATATTATAATTGAAAATGGTCTTGGATAGGCCTAACGCATTGTTAAAAATGGAATATGGCATCTAGTCTTTCTTTCCGCACCCTGTCACTTTCGTAAAATTAATAATAAGCATTGGTTCAGACTAGGAATAAAGTAAATGCAGATACAAATTTTACAGGAAGCATACTACTAATGTAGCTAATTGTAAACATGACTACGAGTTCTTGCTATTTTTAAACAGAAAATTAATACGGAAAATATGCAAAATTTCAACATCTACATTCCCCTATTTGGATGAATTGAACATCACAGCTTGCACTAAAGAAGAATTAGTTCCACTAAGAAAGATACAGAAGGCTATTTTGTCCATCATTCATCAAAATTCTTTCGTCTTATTCTTAACCATCTTGTTACAAGTATTCATATATGACCATAGAGCATGCATCAGAATAACATTGAGTTACAATCAGAATGCTGACTATGCATCTAGCTTAGCATTATTGTAGTGTGTGTGTGGGCACGTGTGTGTGTATGTGTGTGTGTGTGTGTGTGTGTGTGTGTGTGTGTGTGTGTGTGTGTGTGTACGTGGTGAAACACCAAAACCGATTTGCCAGGATCTGGACAATATTATATAAAGATATATCTTATAAATTTTATCTTATCAATTTTACACACGCTATCCACTCCAGAACGATGCTGGGCAAGCTGATAGCTCGTGTGGACGAGGACACAATAACGACGTAGAGCTGAGGGACCTTGTAGATGAAGGTGGCGATGAAAACAGTGGCGCTAAGGAACTCGCAAATCTGCGTCAGGAGCTCCCCGTCCTCGGCGTCGCTCGTCTCTGTCATGCCGGTGGGAACAGGGCTGTCCCCGCGGTTTTATGCAAAAATAATTCTGAAATTAATTATGCCCACTGAGCCCAAAAATGTGAAATTATGCGATTCTGTTAATTGTAACAAAGAATGATAAAGGAAAATAATCAGAAATTACGCAAAAAATGGTTAAATTTTGCCAAATTATGCGGGGTGCATAAAACCACGGGGACAGACAGGGGG
>NW_004797282.1:928113-933632 GCF_000002075.1 Aplysia californica | reverse complement strand
CCCCCCTCCTCCCATTCCCCAATCAAAGCTTTGGAATCGATGCAAAAATTCAAGCTTACCTTGAAAGAAAAATAGTGCACGGTCAGAATGAGGTTGAAAAGGCAAATAAGAGAACTCTTTTGAACGTGATGCCATAATGTTGACTTCCGTTTATTTAAGACTCTACACCGTATGAACTATTGACAAACAGAATACACTGAAGTGTGACATTATAAAATATGTTTGCCTTCGAAGTGAGGTTACAATTTTCATTCATTCCTTCATTCATTCATTTATTCATTCACTCATGTGTTGAAAAGGGGGGGGGGGTTGTAAAACACCTACAGTAGAAAGATAATAATTATTCCGCTCTCATGGGTCTTTATTTTACTTTACTTTATCCGTCCTCTTGAACCTCTGGGGCGTCGAGAAGACAAAGAGCTCCCTTTCTCAGGCAAGTTTGATGGCCTGGCTGGGTGGGTTATTGTATGTTCTCAGAGTATCCTTCACAACCTGGATCGAGGTCTTTCTTGGTCTTCCTCTTGCCTTGTACCCTGATACTTTTCTATAGTAGGCTTTACTAGCAAACTGGTGAGGTGCCATACGTGTAAGATGTCAAAAGACCTGATTGTTTGCCTTCGAAATTAGTGAATGACAGGTGTTGTTCCCATCATTTCTCTGATCTTGTTGTTTCTGACCATGTCCCTTCTGGTTTGGTTGTTGACGGCTCTCTTAGACATCTCATCTCGCAAGTAGTTATCTTACGTTCCAGACATTTCGTCAGGGTCCATGTCTGGCACTGGTAGGTCCAGATGGGGATGAAGATACAGTTAATGAGCTTGGCTTTGGTCTCAATGTAGATGTTAGGATGTTTGAGGAGTAGGGCAAGCTGGTAGCTGACGCTGTTAGCTTTTTGTATTCTCGTTTCAATTTCATGGGTCTAAAGTGTTTAAGCTTTCCAAGACGTATAAGAAAATGTATACAAGCCTTGTAGCAGTTTAGTATTGTAATATCGTGGCATTGATCTATACATGTATCACCTTTAAAAAGTCTGAAAAGTAGTTTAAGCGATGGGAACGGCGAACTAACCCCCCCCCCCCTTTCATCGGAACCAAGGGGAAGGAAAGTACTGACAACACTCGAAATGCTCCATATTCAAGTACACCTCTTTGGGAATTCGATCCAGGGCAAAGATCGTACATAGCAAGATAGTTCACTCAGCCAAAAAGGTGTCCGCAGAAGTCTGCGCATTGCTTCAGATAGCGCTTCAGTCTTTGCTTTGAACCTCTCTTTCGTTTCTCCAGAAGAAACAGTTTGTTAGTTTCGCTTTTATTGTTTTCCGCAAAAGTAGGGTAACTCTGCCCGCAAAGCGGGCGCTTTTTTGAAGAGGGCGCCACCGGGTTTTGAGGACACTTTTTTAATTGCTTGAAAGAGAGGAGTGAATCATCTTGTTATACAGAATCTTTGATTGGGGTTCGTTTAGTTTTAGTAAGATTTTGGGGCGCTCGCAACTGCATAAAGTCTTATGAGCGCCAAGGGAACGCATATGTCAACAGAGAAGTCCAAACGCCGAATCAAACTTACTCTGTTCACCTGTCTAGCCTCAAGAGCACAAAGTCTGCTTCGACTATCAAGGCACCCTGGAAACAGCAGTTCACAAGAGAGTGACAAACATAGAAAAAAGTAGAGGAAAAATTACGACAGTAAGGATGGGGAAAGAAAAAGCAGCAGTTCCCCCTATGTTGTTCCGGCACAGTATGAGCATGACATTGATAAATCAGCCCGTTTACAATCCTCTCTCACTGTGCATAAGAACATGTTCATGTCCCCCCTTTGGGAATGGACTAAAAACAACTTCAGTCAGTAGCACTGCCCTGGTTTGGTGTGTGTGTGTGGGGGGGGGGGGGGTGTTGGGGCTCATTGATACACACTTATATACTGGTCGCTACTGAAGTGTTGCTATTTTGGCACAAACTGATGCATTCATCCGATGTATAACAAGTTTCCTTTTCTAGATCACCAGCGGCAGCATCAAACTGATGAAGATCGTGTCTAGGAGCCACTCATAATCAGAGTGTCACATTCACGTTGTAATTTTTAAAAAATAACGATCAACCTGTAATAATCATACTGAATTGAGGAACATAACTCTTCTAAGTGGTAACCTATTATGATTGTGTCCCCTTTTGGTTTCTTGTCTTTTATGTAACTCTTCTGAATAAATAGATCAGTTCCGGTGTACCCTTGATGGCTGCCTCCATGTCTTCAATTAAAGCAGTATGCTTGTGATGTACAATCAAAGTCAATCTTTTTACACACATTACATTGCAGGGGTAGATTTTTTGTTTACTTGCGGGGAGCAACAGACCCTGCTATGACTTTCCACGACAAATTTGATGAAGTGAAGGAGAGGTCTATTTGTTGCCACAGTGTGCCTCAGCAACATCATTTCCGAACCCGACTTGATCTGATATAATGGTTCATAAGGTTCATTCAACAAAATTTGACAGGTATCAGAATCTCTACCCATTGGAGGTTACACGTCTCAGTTTTCTGCTGATTAGATTCTTTCGAAGGCAGTGTTAACAAAGACTTGAATATAACATAAACAGCAACAAAATTTGCGTTTGGAATATGTTTGCACGTGATTTTATTGATATATTTACAATGAAAACATAAGTATAACATGAACTATTAAACAGAAGCCATATTTACATGCTTACCAAGAGTTTAGGAACCTGGAAGTAAAAGGAAATTCCGACCTAAAAGGAATTGCAGCCCATAAAATGTCTGTGCGCGTGCGTTTGTGTGTGTATGTGTGTGCGTGTGTGCGTGTGTGTGTGTGTGTGTGTGTGTGAGAGAGAGAGAGAGAGAGAGAGAGAGAGAGAGAGAGAGAGAGAAAGAGAGAGAGAGAAAGAAAGAGAGAGAGAGAGAGAGAGAGAGAGAGAGAGAGAGAGAGAGAGAGAGAGAGAGAGAGAGAGAGAGAGAGCACGCGGGCGCACAACAGCAACGACTGAATGCTCTCGTTCTCAAAGACAATAAAAATCAAAATTTCATTGTGTTGGTTGACCTATGTTAACAAGTGCATGTACCAACAACACAAACAAAAAAGCGTCAAAAAGTTGTGTGACAAATCCTGCATGGTTTGTTAGTATTCAATAATGATGACATAATTACGTCAGACGAGGCTAAGTGTACGATTTCCCAAAGTGCATGTATTTCAAAATAGTCTTTGGTGTTCCTGAGTATGAGGACGATAGACGACGTCATCATAAACATTCTAGGGGTTTTCAGAAAAATCCCATGAGGAAAACGGGCGGAAATGACATTATTTACAGATATGAAATGTTCAGGCCTTAGTGTGCGTGCATACTATCCTACCACCTCATTCACTGGCCATATCCGTATGCCAAATAAAATGAGGACTCGTAAAAAAAAGGGTTTTTTTTAAAGTAATGATGTGCTGACCAAAAAACAACAACAAAATAGTTCAGTAAATCTACATGTTCATTCGCTAAAAGGCATGTTATGTGGATAACGGCTCCTCCCAATGAGGTTTGATTCTTAAACGTTACCACTTTCACATTTAAACTAAGAGAGTTTCTTCAGATGAATAATGATAGGAACAAAGCGTTGAAATGACAGTCCTAAACACTATTTGAACAGAGACAATTTTCAGTACTCTCCTCTGTTTGAATATCCTATCGTTATGCAAAGTTTCTTAGTGTGCTTTAAATTGTTTAATGTCGATTTTCTCAGAAAAAGGCACTGCCTGTGTAGTGAAATGGCATGGTGTCATGAATATTCATATCATTATACATGTATAAAATAAGCATACTTTTTGTTACATTATGTACAGTTCTGCTTCATAGGGTTCAATACATTTAGAAAAAATATTAATGACAAACTGATAAATTAACAAAATACCAACGAATAAACTGTCTTGACTCAGTTTTCTTCCTCATATTTTGTCACTTTAATAATGACAATGTTCATTTAGGTAGAGCATTAAACTTGTAAATAACTAGGTGAAATAACCATTTTGAGTTGTCTGGAAAAACGCGATGCAAAGTAAAAAAACAACAAACCCCCCCCCCCCCAAATGCCGGACGCTAATAATATGATGATGATTTTGATTGTAGATGTATTATATCCCCATCGCTATGATTTAGATAATCAGTCAGAGAGAGATACTCAATAAAAGAATTGGTTGCTTTTAAGGACACGCGGTCTAACCCAGATTGCGGGGTTTCCAGAAATCTTGACCTACACCAAAAGTGGGTATTGTTCTACCTTTAGGAGAAGTTTGGTTTCATTGGTGTGTATAATTGGTTATAGAGACAACTCTCCTTGTCTTTTAAAGAAACTGAACACAGGTCCAAAAACTTTGCCTTCAATTTTCTAAAAACAGCATTTTTCGGGATAACCCCATTGTGCATAAAAGCGACCAATTCTCCCCACACAGGAATCAAATTCGCGTCTTCTGCATGCGACGATGAAAACCATGACCACTACATTGCAGACGACAGTAGTCATACGCTGTTCAGATCTATAAACAGACGCAGCACAAAGTCTTTTACATTAAAAGATTCTGTTTTCTCTTACGTGGATGTGACTGTCAATTCCTGACAATAAATAGATAACCACGGACAAATGCAAGTACTGCAAAGTTACTATGGCTTACGCACCGCGACGAGGGTCATTTCCAGTTTGAGAGCCCACAGGCAGAAGATATAATCCACGCCTATGTTCAAGGGCACAGCTGTATCTGATGCAGACCTATTGTCACTCAGGGTAGAACAATAGGAGTCATACAACAGACCGCTTTTAATATTCCTAAAGTTTTATCAACATATACAATGATTTTACCTCATAGCCGACCGACCAGAGCCGAGAACGTGGAGAGGTAAGAAAATTCATCAACCAAAACTCAAGGCTAGTCCAAGCCGATAACAACAAAGATAAAGTGACACCTCGACTTCTAATTTTTCAACCGCATTGTTTCAGTCTCTCTCACATTGGGGTGGTCATATCATGACCATTCTCAAGCCCATTGCTCACTCCATTAGGATACAGCCCCCCTCCTAACGCGGCTTCCTCCGCCTTTGTCATGATGACAATCTCCTGATTGGCTGGATATGGGATATGCTCGTCGTCCATTTGCTGTTTCTCCAAGTCTTCTGGCGACGCCCACTGAGTGGCGATCTCGGCAAAAGATTTGTTCTTTGTCTCGGGCATGTAGAAGAAGCAGAAGACCACCATCAGCATGTCGATTCCAGCGAAGACGAAAAAGGTGTAGGAACCCATTGCCTCCTGCAAACAGAAGTGCGATATGATTTCAAGTTGTGCTTCATGTTCAAAGCTTCTTTTAAAATTTGAGCGATGGGTTATATTAATATGAAATTTGACTATATAGACGATCTAACATTAAAATGATAATATAAATTGCGAAAGAGATTTGTTATATAGGTTGAGAGAATGGCAAGAAAGGCTTGGACAAGTGAAAGAGAGAGAGAGAGAGAGAGAGAGAGAGAGAGAGA
>NW_004797282.1:924895-927487 GCF_000002075.1 Aplysia californica | reverse complement strand
GTGTGTGTATATCTGTGTATTTGTGTACGTGATGAAACAACAAACCAATGTGCCTGGATTTGGACAATAAAGATGTATCTTATCTTATCTTACCTTATCTTATGATGCGATTTGAAAATCGTATCAAATTTTGTTGTTGATATTTTGTGAATAATTTTGATATACTTTTCAAGAGAGCCATGATTCCAAGGACGTAACAGTAGATCAAAATAGTCAGAAGAAAAAATATACATCTGCTGTGCTACCATTGTTGGGTTGTTCCCAGAGAAAAACCATTGGAATCTAACGAGCACAGTACCAGGGAACAACCTTGAAGAGGAAACTTCTGTTAGTTTGAATCACATTAAAATTGTTTGCGGTTCTAATTGGGGTTGTTGTGAAACAGCTGAAAAGCCTTTAAGTCATTATTCTATAAAAGTTGCTGTACTTGTTAAATATCTGTGTACTAATGCAAAATTTGAGTTGTTTTATATTTCACCTCGTGTATTCTCTTTGTTTTGGTGCAAATGGATATTATCATAATTGTAGTTTAGAAATAAACTAAAACAGACATTTTCTGAGACATCTACACTTTTACATCTTGATAGTCTCACCCAATTCAAAAGTGCTTTCAGTGTACCACTTTGAACTAGATTTTTTAATTATATGACAGAATTTTAGAGAGGAAAAAAGTTATGGAGCCTAAGTTAACTAAGATTTAGGTCGTGCAAGACCTGAAAAACGCAAAGCGAAAAGGACTTAGATCAGAGCTCTAGCATAACCATAACAAACTAGATTTATGCAAACTAGTAGAGGGCAGGACTGTAATCCGTTTGGAAGTTGGAACTTTTGAGTATCAAAGACTGCTCATTTGTGCGTGGACAGCATGACGTGAGATGGGTACAGAAACTAATGCCAATTAAAAACACAATTCTGTGATTGTGGTGAAACTCAGTGGTACGTTTTTATTTACCATGTAAATTGTAACAGAAGGCTACTTACTCGGTCCCAAGGCGTAGAAAGCAATGATCATGAGAGAGACGACAACGTTGACATATTTGAGGGCGTCCACCTCGTCCTGAGAACAAATAAAAAGGTGTAAAAATATATATCCTTTTAAGTGTTGTTGGTTGGTAGCAATTAATAATCAATATATTTCTACTATTGCCCCCACCCCCTCCTGGACCCCGTCGCATGCCTTTAAGTACTATAATAAATTAAAAAAACATTTAGACAGACAAATAAAGCAACTTAGTCTCTGTTTTCTTTCTTACAAGTTTCAACTGTGTCTCACCACTTCTACCCTTTTCCAAAGAGCCCGCATAACGATTTGATATTCTTAATATTCTTATTATTTTATTGCCTTGTAACCCCCCCCCCTTCCTCTTTACCGCTCTTTTTACAACTAAACGTAAACAATAGGTGGTTGGGGAACGTAAACAGATATGATTTCTGACCTTGAAGACCATAGTGAGCGCCAGCACAGCGGAGCAGACTCCCATGCCAAAGGTTCCCATCTGGAAGAGCGTCTTGCGGCCAAAGTGAGGCATCAGGAAGGAGGCGATGATGTTCCCCAGGAAGAACACAGCGCCTGTACCAGAGGTAGCGTACCTGGAGAAACATACGATTCTTTGAAAGGGAAAAGTACCAAGCGTTTCAAAGGCATAGGTCTAGAGCTTTTTAGTTTTCTTATTTTTAGGAGTATTCTTGTTTTTGTCATCCCTTCTGGTATATATTTGTGGGTACTGCTGCTGTTTGGGTTTTCTTCAGGTTTACTTCTCTGTGTATCTGTTTATTTTTATGAAGATGATTTTCTTGCTGTAGCTTCAAAGAAAACATAACATGATAACAACATTTTTTAATAATCGAAAAAAAAACAACCTCATTGCTTGTTTAGAGGACGTGCAATAAGCTAATGAGAAGATCTATTAAGATTGTGGTAGAAAAAGCGAACAAGTAGGTTAGTGGGCAGATTACCTTGCAGCTTTCCCCTCCACGCCGGCATCCTCAAACAGTTCATTGGAGAAAAACATGATCTGTGGGGAGCAACAGAAGGAAGTGTAATCGCAATTCCAGCTTCACAGCATGAAGCTCATGTTGTCATTAATAATTTATTATGTATATCAACACATCGGAGACAAGATTTAGTGTATTACCCTAACATGAATAGGTTAATGTCTTTTTACTCTAAAGATCGATCCATTGTAAAGTTTTCTTACGTACTAATCAACCCAGTGTAGATCATTAAGGAGGTACTGTACTTCTTCGACCCTGATTTCAAGGCCAATCCGGGCTAAGACTGAGGGCGACGGCATCCCAGAAGAACAAAAAAAAAACCCAACAAAAAAACAACCCGTCCACACCTGTCTTCTTTCGAATGCTGCGGTGAAGAACACGCTACCACACCCTAGAGATACCATAAGGTACCAATTTCGTCAACACATTAAACTGGGTTTCTTGTTAAAGTGGAATGTTTTTATCTTGTGTGAATGTAGTATTGCGCTCAGTGGGCAGGTCATCGATATAAAACGCCCGGAGCTTATATTATGTTTATATGGGATAGAACGCTAATCAAATGCAATCTGCTATTATTATTGTTATTATTATTATTAT
>NW_004797282.1:921259-923563 GCF_000002075.1 Aplysia californica | reverse complement strand
TTCTGGTTATGTGTTTATGCCCGTATCAGTTTCTTTAGCACTGTTATTTTTAGCGTTAGTGTGGGGGAAAGTACGAGTGAACGTGTCCGTGAGGCTTTTTAATAAATCTGTTACTTTTCTTGTCCTGTAGATCGATGTCTATGTAATGTTTCTGTCAGCTTTGTTTATTTTCTATCTGTTACCACTCCGGTCTGCCTGTCTGGCCACTCATCTGTGCATAGTGTATTTCTGTTCGTTTAACTGTTTCTATGTGTTACCTTTGCGAGCTCCCTCCTCGTCTTCTTTCTTCAGAAGCAGGTACCGTGGACTCTCAGGACACAGCACGAACAGAACCATCTGCAGGCCGAAGAGGATAACTGGGAATCCTGATTAGAAGATAAACAGAATCTATTTTTAATGCAGGTGCTTTTATGCCCCCATCACCCCAATTTAGATATTTAGTAGGTGAGCTTCTAGCCCTGCCTGTCAGAGCCAACCCAGGCTGAGAGGTATATAAGCTCGATAACATTCTCCCCACTCGTGAATCAAACTTGGGTCTCCTGCTTGCGTCAGCAAATCGCGTAATCGCAACACCGCAGACCCCGGATAGGAAAACTCTGAAAAGCCTACTTAACTCTTTATGTATACTTGAGCTCGTATTTGTTCGCCATTCGCGGTACACGAGCCGTTAGAGGGTGCCACCTACGGGTCCTACCTCTTTTATTCCCCGTCTATTATAGCTGTCTGTCTATTCATCTTGAATTTTTTACACTAAATGACTGCCATTGTGTTAATGGACATCTCTTACCACATTGGGCTTTCATTGATGTATGATGATCAATTAACGACTTAGTGGCATTTTCAACAGGAATAAACATTTTTATAGGTACAATACAGTATAACAGGCAAGGCTGAAGCAGCCCACCTCCTGAATGATGGTCTAAATTGTGCCAGTCGGAGTGTAAAACATAATGTAAACTACATCTCTGCATGCTTCACACACCAGTCAAAACACTTTACACTAGTTAGGATGCGGATTTTCTCAAACCTGTGTATTAGTGCGTACCCCGGACCGAGTCAGATCCTGCCAGAAAAATAGAGATACTCAACAACATAGACTTCCCCAAATGTGCATAGAAATCTTGTCTTTTGCATGCAACGCCGAATAGCCCTCATATTACACTCATGCTGATTTACATTAGCTTTTCATTGGTCATTTGTCATTGGTCATTGTATTGGTTTGAGGCCAATTATTCCCTTTTCATTTTCTCCCCCCCCCAAAAAAAAACAACAACAACAACAACCCAAAACAAAACAAAACAAAACAAAACAACAACAACAGAGTATGGTTTGAACAATGAACACCCTGTCAAACACAGCAAAACCATAATTAATTTAAGAGTAGGGACAGGGCATCCAATTCTATTGTCCATATCAGACAGGAGAACCAGCATCCCGAAAAAAACCCAACTTACCCAGCAGATAGTTCCAGTACTTTTCGTTGCCCAGCAACTCCTCGTATCCAATCACCTGGGAGAGCAGAATGGCGAAGCTCTGACTCAGCTGGTTAGTCTGTCCGGCCGCTCCCTTCATGTGGGGCTGGCAGATCTCCATGATGTACGTGGGTGCAAGGCTCAGTCCCCAGCCTGCGGGTTCAGGGCAGAGTTGTTGGTGACGTATTCATTATTAACATAAGGCAGCTTATTGAGAGATACACATATAAATAATAACGCGTTAGAAGTAGAGATGATAGTCGAAAAGTTTTAGATGGAACAGGAGCTTCGTGGTGGCGGGCCTTAAGAAATCAGTTCTAATGGCTTATTATCATATTTTGAGTTTGAGTAGGGGGAGAGGGAATTAGGTCAACAAGCATGGTTTTGTGTGTCTATGATGATTATGATGCTGTTAATAATGATGAAGATGATGATGATGATGATGATGATGATGATGATGATGATGATGATGATGATGATGATGAGGATGAGGATGAGGATGAGGATGAGGATTAGGATGAGGATGAGGATGATATTGTTGCTGCTGGCACTGCTGCTTTTCTTACTATTGTCTTCCCCGCTCACCTGTGGCTAGCCCGATGACAGCCCTGCCGACAAAGAGGAGCTCCCATGCCTCAGCTGTCTCGGACAGTGCCATCAACAGAGTGCCCGCCGTGCCGGAGACCAGAGACAGGTAGATGGCCTTTTTCCTGGGCACAAACAAACACAAGAACGATGACGTTTACCTCGGAAATTGAATACAGGAGTGCTTGTTTTGTTTGTTTGTTGTTATGTTGTTGTTGTTGTTTGTTTGTTTGTTTGTTTGTTTGGG
>NW_004797282.1:915298-918787 GCF_000002075.1 Aplysia californica | reverse complement strand
GGGGGGGTTAGAAAATATGACTACAACTTGTGCTATCGTTTGTTCATGAATAAGGGAAGAGGTTGGTTGAATCTCTCTTGAATAAACGTTTCGTCGAGTCTGTACAAACGTAGATGGAAATGCCTCAGAAATGAAAGGGTTAAGTTTTGACATCGATGTCGAATGACGTTGCTGAAACGACTTTCGTTGTCCACGCGCTGTATCGGGTGCACTTAGTTTAAAAACTGCAGCAAAGCTTTTGTACGTGATTTGAAAGTTACGTTGTTTTTTTAATGAGAGATAGCGGGGGAATTTGATTGAAAGCTTGACTGTTTGTTTGTCTGTCTGCGTTCCAAGCGCAACTGCGTAGGTGGCACTGGGAGTTAAGGTGGAGCTGTCTCAATTCTGCTTAGACATTCATTTCAGAATGGCATTTTTAAACCCTGTTTGAAAAAAAATTATCAAGACCTCGACTTCCCTTTAAGAACAGTGGAAACAAGTAATTAGAAGACGAGAAGAATCGAGGGTGAATGTAAAAATAATATTATTTTCGTGTTGTCTGGTTTGGGGGAAAGGGGGGGGGACGCTGGTGCAAGCCAAATTGACTTTAAAAAACTGTTGGAAAATATCAACGACAGCAACAATAACAACAACAATAACAACAACAACAACAACAACAACAACAACAACAACAACAACAACAACAACAATAACAACAACAACGACAAATATATTATTTATAGCTAAATAAAAATTATTTGAGGAAAACAAATAAGTCTGAACAACATGCACACCAGACTACAACAAAGGATAGTATAAGTGAACACACAGAGAAGACCCGACGACACGGAGGGAGGGACAGCAAAATACATTTGGACACAGAAACTCTAAATCTTTTTCATTGAATATTTAAAACGTTTCTGCATAGATAATCACAGACACCAAAAAACTGCGTTGCCACAATATTCCGCTGAAGTGTTCTTATCGTTTGAGTGTCTATTCACCAGTGACCCCAATACGTCTGCAGACACAAGCGTATTATCTTTTTACGAGGTCAGAAATATACTTCCTAAAAAGGACATGTAAAATGGCTTTATATAAAAACCTTGACACGAGCGCTGAACGGATATTGAGGATATGGCCTTCTTATCGCCTTGGCGTCCTTTGACTTCGGGTTTCCGTCTTGTCATTGAAAATCCTTAATCACCTTCACACCCCCTCCTCCCCCCCCTTTTTTTTGTGTGTATGCAAAACACGATTGCATAAGCGGGACGTGTTTAGGAAAAGCTTATGGAAAACATTCTATTTATTCTGCACACGACTAAATGACTGAGCGGTTTGTGGTGGAGATACAGCTGAAGACTAAAAATTCTCTAGTTACCCAGAGACGAGTCAGTCGAAGGAGATTTGTGGCGTAATGGCCTTTCACACCAGCCAATTCGTGCGGACTGGTGACTGGTGTAGGAATACTGTAATTGGTCATTTCGGAACGCAGGAAAGTAATGAAAAGACCGCAATGGTCATTCTAAAAGTAACGACTGAGAATGCAGCGTGGTACCTAAGCGTTGAAGCACCTCTGCTAAAAGCTGTGTCAATGAATGTGGAACAGTTAGATGGTAAATGCATGGGGAGATGGGTGCATAGAATGGTGAATGGGCATGCCTCTCTAGCTTTAATCTTAAGTAGGTCGGGGGTGTATTTAAATGAATAGTACAACCAGCCCTGTGGCCCACTTACCCCTAGACATGTCTCCCTGACTGGCATATCTGCCCAAGGTTACTAAAAGTTCCGTACCAAATCCAGCCCATTCATTTCTGGTGCTCAAAACCAATAAAATACGACACTCAATCTTACAAGGGTAGCATTGACCCTTGTTTGACTTTTCTCAAAACATGATAACAATATTTAGTTAAGTGCGTTATTTTTTTCTTGTCTACCTACCCCCTCCCTTCCAAATGCTTATATTACCCCCATCTCTCTCTCTCTCTCTCTCTCTCTCTCTCTCTCTCTCTCTGTCCCCTTCCCTCCTTATACTGGTTATCGTACAGTTGGATTTGGGGTTTTTGACAATTTAAAAAAATCCCCCAACAAACAGCTTTTTGAAGACTTCAGATTCAACCAGAAGATCAGTCAAACAGGAATATCTATGTCAAACATTCTGAGTGTGTGCAACGGACCTATGGTAAGAAATTGCTGACTTCCTTCGAACGCAGCTGATAAATAATGCTGGCCGATATCTTTTCTTTTTCTTCTTCTCGAAGCGCGTATTTCGAAACATGTTTCGTCAAGTGTGTGAGGAAATAATTTTGATGCAAAACGGTGATGCAATGGTTTCATCACAAACATGAAATAGCATGGAGAGGAGAGAGAGTTGAGGGAGACTAAAAGAGAAGAGAGAGAGAGAGAGAGAGAGAGAGAGAGAGAGAGAGAGAGAGAGAGAGAGCAGAGGGAGGAATTCCAGAGGGGAAGAGAAACAAGAAAGAAAAAGAAAAGAAGGAAGAAATTGGAGGGTCTTCCTAAAGGATATGATCACGATATTACTGCGAAAGAAGAAATGACCTATCACAAGGTAAATCCAATGGAAACACAAAAGAAAGCGATAAGTATAGCCAATCCTAATAAGCGACCTTGTTTCTAGCAAGTTGGAACCAATTTACAGAGAACATAATGCAATTGTAAGTGTATTGTTATAGGATTTACACATTGGTCGACACAATTTAGATCATTTAAGAGCTGGGCTGTTTCTACCCTGGCTATCATTACCAACCCGGGCTGACAGGGTTGCAATGTCCCAGCAGAAAGACCGGTATTATTATATTCCTTAAAGTTGCCCACACACGGAATCAGACTCACGTATCTTGTGTGACGGACAAAACGTCTAACTGCTACATCATAGATGTAGGAAGAGAATGAAAACTACAAAAAGGTTGGACTATGTTGTGTTGCCACTGTCAAACATGTTTAAGGGATTTAACCCAATAAGCCAGTGTCCAGTTGTCCTCGTCCATTATTCTTAGTGACCACCCTTAACTGTCGTGAGTTGTCTTCGTCCTTTCGTAGTGATAACGCTTGTCAGTGTTGTGAGAAGTGCATAAGCACGAGACCATGTGGTCAGTGTCTCTTCCGAGACAACATGTGAACAGAGTATGTGCCAGTTGTTAAGTATTAAACTGCCTACCCCGACCAGATGTGCTTGCCGTTGAATTTTATAGACAACTGTCATAGAAGAGGATCACGGGTTATCTAGTGCTTTGAAAAGCTCCACTTTGTCCATTTTCACACTCTCTCAGTGATGATGACAGTTACTAAGTGGTGGCTATAATCAATTTTTTTTTTCAAAACATAATCATACGAAATCGGATCGTTGCCGGATCATTTCATCAAGACACTGTGAGAGAATGATAAATGATAAAACATTATTCAATCCTGGCCGAAGAAAGCATAATTAATATGTGGACGAAAACAGAAACATGGAAATGATAAGTGCACACACAAACACACACACACATA
>NW_004797282.1:907891-912239 GCF_000002075.1 Aplysia californica | reverse complement strand
GATGATGATGATGATGATGATGATGATGATGATGATGATGATGATGATGATGATGATGTCACCTGTTCTTCAGGACTTAACCAAACCATTCTACAAGGCACTGTGTCGGGAAGACGAAGGACAGGCAGACAGAAAAAGAAATGGGAGGATAACATCCAAGAATGGACAGATAATAATGAAGCTTCGGGTAACACGGAGGAAAACAGAGAGGCGAGGGGAGTATGGGAGGTTTGTTGGCATCTGTAAGAGGCGACCCTGCGGATGATAAATCTACGTGAGCCGAAGACGAAGTCTGCATTGAAAGTATTTTTGGCATCCTTTATTACACATTATTCTCCTCACTTTGGTGTAGACTACAAAGGGCAGAGTCGGTTGTAATAATACCCGACAGTGCCTGTCTATAGTGCGGTCAAAAACTCGTGACGCAACTTATTGTCAAATATTTCCTCAACTATCGGACATAGACTCTCCAGCTTTCGCACATTGGATTATATCTTTTAAGACACCTGTCAGCTGTATTCTTGAAAATGCTTTAATAAATACTAATTAAAGATCCACGAGGGTGGTTTCTACAGATTTTGAAAAGTTCACATCAGGAGCAACATTGCTTTTAAAAGCAAATCCGTCATTATTTTTCCTAATTGCGACATCATGTTTATTGAACGCTTGTTTTGTGAACCTTTAGTGCAAAAAAGTGTTCCCCATAAAGTTTATTTCTTTTAACACGTTTTGCTGCAAAAAAGTGACATTGGTGTGCTGTGACGTACATACGTACATATACGTAAAATGAGTGTGAGAAGCGGGAAGTGCTGTGAACAATCCCATTTCCTGCGTAACGGAGATTTATTGTGTTTTATATTAATTTATGAACATTTTTTAAAAAATTTAGCCCCAATTGTAGTGAAAAATATGATTAAGGTAAGATAAGTTGATACAAACTACAGTTCAAAGTATGGGTGACATTGATTCACCCGTAAAAGATATGTTTGAGGATAAGTTGCACTATGAACTTTTGACCGCACTATAGTAGAGCTCTGCGAAAGTGCTAGATCTAGAAACACTGAACAGGCTTATGAAAAAAACACACCTAAAAACAAGCATGTCATCCGGAGAAATATTGCGCATTCTGTCAGTACGACACAAAACTGTAGACCTACATAAATGTCAGAGTGACTTTGACTTTGGCTTGGTTTATTTCCAGAAAAAAAACTAGGGGGAAATTTCAAGGCCAGTCGGAATGACCAGGCGTCCCTTGCGTAATTTTAAGTCAAAAGAAAGGCCGCCACTTATCTCGTTTTAAGCCATTTTTGTGGATTTGATTTCGAACAAAAAATGTAATATGTGCATGTATTGTATTTTTTAAATCAAGAACGTGACCTATTTTTTTTTATTTTTTTTTTACCGAACTTACAGTTTGAAATCGTGTCAACAGACTTTGTTTATAGTGGCGCAGACACTCCTCATCTATGTCAGGACTCGACAACCTTAGAGATAGATAAAGGTCAGTGTGTTTTCATTTTTACTAAAATAACGCTTCTATTTTAACCCTTTGGTTGTTTCAAGATTCATCCTTCCTGTTTCATGTTTGATTGCAACAGGACAGCACTAGTGGTCGACAGACTCAAAACAACAACATAAAAGTCTTGAAAAAGTATGTCGAGATTCCATTGGGGATCGAACACGAGCCTCCAGATTACGAAACAAGCGTCTCCAACATTGCATAATGCGTATTGCAAAAGATCTTCAGGCCACGGATATTACTTTGCGGAAAGCCAGAAGCTAATCACGTTTATTATAATTGAAACAAAAACTCTTAAACATTTCCTGCACGGGATGATAGCAATGGTCGAGAGAAAAGGTAATTAGTATAATTTGATTATTTTGCATTTTTTCTTGTAGTCCTTTTACAAAGCAGAGTTATTTATTTATTGCTTTCGGGTCAAGATTGATGATATGGGAATAGAGGTCACAACGAAGAGGCAGGCTAGCCCCCGCATTGTCCTGATAACAAAAACGTAAAGTGTTAAATAAACTGCTGACCTGCTCAAGAATGTTTCCAAATTTAAAATGTTAAAACCACTCAAATGGCAATAGACAAATAATAATTTATTCTCTCTCTCTCTCTCTCTCTCTCTCTCTCTCTCTCTCTCTCTCTCTCTCTCCCTCCCGCTCTCTCTCTCTCTCTCGCTCTCTCTGTCTCTCTCTCATTCTCACTTGCAATATCTTCAGTCTCATTGTCAGGTATGCGTATGCCAAAAAATGATGTAACAGGACATTTAGACAAGTTTCTATTTATGAATAAGTAATGATTTAGCTGATTCTTGAAAATGTGAATATTAAAATTTGGTCACTCTTTTTTTATATTGAAGTTTGTTCCATACACTTGAGAACAAAAATTACATAATGAAACACTACACCCAGGCCTAGATATCTAGTGTTGTTAACTGCAATCACGAAGGGCGTCTGGGAAATTTACTGTCGTCCAAACTGTCACCATTGTTATTTTGGTCGGAAGTGGAAGTACAATTTGGCCAACCATTCATTGAACATATTAGCCTTTTGCCAAGTTGGAAAGTGAACCATTTTCGGTGCCATTTTGATCTACTGTTACAAAGAAGCGTTAAACAAGTAATTTTCGTTCATGCACAGTACTTAAGGAGATTTATAAGTCGAAATCTCTTCAAATATTCGATCTAGGCCGACGTCAGTAAAGTTTTAACTCGGTTATATTAGAGGAAAGTAGGCGAATAATAATTGGGGGGGAACTACCGATAAAGCATCGAATGGTTATAGAGTCATTATGATCATAAAGTGCCAAGTCTCAAACAGACATCGATGATCATGGTCCTACATTCATTCCTACGGCTAGGATGCTCTAAAAAATCCGCCAATATCATTCTAATGTTTCCTAGTCACCAATCTGCTCAGGTTTTTCCAAATAAGTTTATCTGGATCTAGATCCACCCCTGCTTTGTTGCCTTCTATTTTCCCGTGAGAGCAAAACATTTAGACCATTTCGGGCCAAGTGTCCAATAAAATTGAGTTGTCGCTTCCAGATGGTTCTTATTAATAAGCGGTCGCCTGGGCTTCTTTCAGTAGTTCCTCGTTTTGATTTCATTTCTGTTCACGAAGTTCTCAAAGTTCCCCCAAATCACAGTTCTGTTGCTTTTATTTGTTTTTAACGGAATATCTCGGTCTTCCTGTATGGACGTTGTATTCCTCGCAGTTCCTTATAGCTCTAACCTAACTGACAGGGCTGGAAGCTCGCTCCCTAAAAAATTATCCAAATTTTGTCATGGGAAAGGGAGGGGGGAGGGGGAGGGGGAGTAATACGCATTTAAAAAGGCAAAAAGAAAACCCTGGCAGTTTTAAAATGATCGAAATGTTGGAATATCTGGAAAATTCTTTGCCGTTGCACTCAAAAGATGTGAGTTAGATTGAAAAGTAAAAATGCTATTTTATGTAGGAGCTCCGTCTGTCTGATGGGATGCCGTCTCCCACTCTATCCAGACTGACCGTAACAGGCAGGGTTGAAGCAGGTCTCTTTTTCTAAAAGGTATTGAGTCTAAATTGTGTCAGATGGAACAGAAAGCACTCTGTTTTGACAGTCGTATTACATCAGTTTTCAAAAATCAAACGCTACTAGAGGTTTAGGGGATGAAGTGTTCATTTTTACTCAGTTTGGCATTTTTTTATGCAAAAAAGTTGAAAAGGAGGGAAACTAGAGGTAAGTTTGCAGAGGAGCAAAATTGAATGACAAAATTGGCTGCGTACAAATGTGGAATAGCCTTCTTTATACTAGATCTAGGGTTACCTAAAAGCCAATTTTAAAATATTTGTGTTTGTACAACTTACCTCAGAAAACCCAACAGCACACCTTGTAGTTGAGCTTCAGAGCTTGCTGGGTCCTGCACAATGATGAGCGGTTGATTCTGTCAGTCGAGATTCTCTCTATTTCGTTATAGAGAGGCTTGCAAAGGGCTGGGAGTTTGATTTGTTAAAAATAATGTCTCTTTTTTCCGCTTCTAAGCGCGGATAGAATAGTTTGCTTCTCTGCACTTCCAAAAGGCAAAGATTGTATTCTAATAGGCCGGTCACTGTTGCAGTGTATTTCTTCAACTGCACTGTAATACTAGTTTTAGATAACGCGCACTCAATGCTTTATTTTTCAAAAAGATAATATTGAGTACAGAATTACCAAAAAATCAAACGAGCGCTACGTACGGCTTAGGTCTTACGTCAGACGAGGTTTTCGCAAAGCTATAGCATTTTCACTCCTTATCTGGGCGCGTTCAGGGTTCGGTCCCACGTTTTAATACCCTCGCAATCTGTTCTTCTCGCCCGCGCT
>NW_004797282.1:905195-906497 GCF_000002075.1 Aplysia californica | reverse complement strand
ACACACACAGTCACATACGAACCACACACGTACGTCTAGAAACCATAACCAGACTCAATTAGTTTTCTTTGGTAGTGCAGAGAGGTTTTTCTGACGAAAACATAAACACAAGCAAAATTGTCTCCCTTATGAGAAATTATTATTTTAGGTTAGGCGTGCACAGGGCAATTTTAGTTGCTCAACAATTGCTGTCCCCGGACAACATATTTTATACACCGCTCGCGCAAAGCTTAGCAAGTCAGGCAACAGTTAACAGTAGGCTATCATCATTACTGACGTTTTCATATGACACCATGGATTTCCACAACGCAGGTGTTGTCTGTGCTCTTGTGATTGCGGTTAGAAAGAAAAAAGGGAAAAGGCAGTTTTCGGTTCACCTTTTGACCAGTCAGAAATTTCTTAAGAGGGCATTTTGTCAAACTTTCTTATCTCTGTCAGCATATTTTTTTGAGGTCTAGTTGTAGAAGACAGGCTTCTTTTCAATCCAGGTTGGATCGATGTGCATTTTCTTTTCTTGCGGAAGTGAAACAATGTATTATGTGTACCTCTGTCTGGTCTGTTGTGCTGAGTGAAAAAAAAAGTGGGGAGTGGCAGGGCCTTGTCGAGTCCGGAGACAGTTTGGTTTGTAACACAAGAGATTTGAGCAACAGTTGCGTTGCCGGAAAGTTGTGACAAGACACAAACCTTTCAGTCTGTAAAAAACTGAGTTGCTCCAGGGCGCGGTGCTTATCTATTTCAGTGTTTACATTTGGGCGAGTAAACGATTGCGCAACTAAAGTTGCCATTTGCGCGCTTAGCCTAATTATGCAGGACAGACAGACAGACACAAAAGCAAAATAATACGAAAGAAATAGGATCAGCATTGATGCTTTCATAATGAGACACACATTCGTTAATCTAATTTACTTAAGGCTCAGTGTTTACGTTAGGAAGCGATCCTGCCGTTGTGTCAGTGTGGACCCAATAACTTTTCACCTTGCGTTCTATCCAGCGATAATTTATTTGCCAGTTTACAGAACATTATACCGTATTACGTTCTGTTGTTCTTCGTGTAGCTGGGTAATGAGCTAATGGCCTACAGCAGCCACAGAAAGGTCAGATTACAGATTATTTAACGGAGCCCCATACACCACCACACACCCTTCTTCCCTCTTTTTTCTGATACTTTCAAATCTTCTCTCTCCTTCTCTCTCTCTCTCTCACTCTCTCTCTCTCTCATTCTCTCTCACTCTCACTCTCTCTCTCTTTCTCTCACTCTCTCTCTCTTTCTCTCACTCTCTGTCTCTCACTCTCTCTCTCACT
>NW_004797282.1:902560-905095 GCF_000002075.1 Aplysia californica | reverse complement strand
TCTCTCTCTCTCTCTCTCTATGTCTCTCTCCTTCCTTTCCTCCTTCTCTCCTTCTCTTGTACGTGCGCGCTCTTGCAAACACACAGACTCACAAAGAACCGGTGGGAGGTCAGCAGTGCTTGGGACCTGAAAAATAGCTAGCTTACCATGTGAAGATTACACCAAACAAGTATGTTACTGAATGGTTTCGTTTTAACACCGAGTCCCCATAGATCTCTCTTCACAACTCATCATGTGTTGCAATCATTACCAAAGACTCATGCACTAAAATAGTGTGTTTAGTAGGGCATAGGAACCGAGACCCACGAAAGAGATAGCAGGTTGACTTATCACTAGGTCGACCTTCTAATACATTAGCTAGCACAAAGTCTGTCTGAAAGGAGAAACCACACAACATCAAGCGGTCTAGGCTAGTAATAGCTTCCAGTTTGTCTTCCTCGTTTTCTTTTTTAAATTTGGTTTCCAATGCCATCCATGTCTCATAGGGCAATCTTGTCTTCTGCGTTCATAGATATCTCGATCTTCTCCTTTTGAAGGATCTGTTGATATCTTCAATTTCAGCTCTCTCCAATAATTCATTATTTGTCATAATTCGTTCCATTTTATCAGTAAAATTCTTCTTAAACATTTTGTTTGGAAGCTCTTTAATTTTGGTTGAATTTTATTGTTTGTTTTCCATATCTCTGAACCAAACGTTAATACAGCCAAAATATTGCTATTATATATTTTTGATTTCGTCTTCAAAGAAATGATCATATAGTTTTTAATTTCACAAAAGCGATCCATGCACTTAAAAGTCTTTGGTGGACGTCGTCAAGGCAGTCTGCAGTTTTAGATATACGTAAAGCTGCCGAGGTACTTAAAATTACTCATTTCTGCAAGGAGGTCTGCATAAAAAGTGGTGGGCATAGTTTATGGTGATAATCGTAGTACTTCTCTGTTGAAGATACTCATATTTTAAGGCCAATTTGTTCCACAACCTTTGCTAGTTCGTATGTTTTTGGTTGCATTTCATTGACTGTAGTGTTTAAAAGGCAGATGCCATCCGCAAAATCTAAATCTCCTAAATATGTACCATTTGTCAATTCAATTGCTGTTTCAATGTCTTTGCTCTGTCTCGTTACAGGATCGATTACAATTCCAAAAAGTACAGGTGATAATGTACAGCCTTGTAACACCAATATTTACTCCAGAAGGTGTAGATAGTTCTCCGTCAAATAGGACACATCAGCTTGATTTGGTGTGTAATGAGTTTAAATTACCATGGACTAGAGAGAGCAGACAGAATTAGGGTAGGACTTGTGTTGCTCAAAGTTAAATATTAGGGCCATGCTGACAATACTATGTTCTGACAGTAATGAGAGACAGTTGAATGAAGCATATATTACGATAATATTACTAAAGAAATAATACGAGTATTTAATGTGCTATTCAAGACAGACAGACAGACAGACAGACAGACAGACAGACAGACAGACAGACAGACAGACAGACAGACAGACAGACAAACAGACAGACAAACATGGGTGGAAGGGGGGGGGTGCAGGATCTGTAGCTCTCTATCAGGGCACACCTACACATCTAGAACTTCGTAAAATTATCGTCATCGTATGTAGAAATGTCTGTTATCGGGTGAAAGATTTCACTTGTTTTGCTATAGCCACCAAGACGTGTCAAAACAAGATTCTGTTTGTAGAAAAAAACAAAGAAATTAGTTTCCTGAACGAGGCTTCTCACAGCAGTCGAGACCCTTAAAATAAATATACATATACATATATATCTTTTTCTGACAAAACTTGCAAAATCTATTTTAAAAAGAAAAAAGCATTAATGCTCACCATTACACGACAAAGGAACAGATTCGATAAGCTGTGACGCTAAGAAGAAACGACATGGAAAGCTCACCTTGGGAAGTTGGGACTGGTCCTCCATACAGTAAAAGTAATCATTATTTCAACAATGATTCGAACGTCTGTCCTCTACACATGTCCATCACGTTTGTAAAAGGCTGAACTGTATCAAGTATGCACCGAACTGTGAATTGAGTACTCTTTTATGTGTTCATCATTCGTCCAGAACCAGACAATGGCGATTATGGTTCTCCATTCATTCCTTTGCTTGGATGCTCTTAAAAAAGCTACGTTTCCCTGATCTTTCCCCTTACCCATTTGTTTACGTACCCAAGAAAAAGGGAAAAGGCAGTTTTCGGTTCACCTTTTGACCAGTCAGAAATTTCTTGAGAGGGCATTTTGTCAAACTTTCTTATCTCTGTCAGCATATTTATTTGAGGTCTAGTTGTAGAAAACAGGCTTCTTTTCAATCCAAGTTGGATCGAAGTGCATTTTCTTTTCTTGCGGAAGTGAAACAATGTATTGTGTGTACCTCTGTCTGGTCTATTGTGCTGAGTGAAAAAAAAGTGGGGAGTGTCAGGGCCTTGTTGAGTCCGGAGACAGTTTGGTTTGTAACACAAGAGATTTGAGCAACAGTTGCGTTGCCGGAAAGTTGTGACAAGACACAAACCTTTCAGTCTGTAAA
>NW_004797282.1:884431-902460 GCF_000002075.1 Aplysia californica | reverse complement strand
TCTCCATTCATTCCTTTGCTTGGATGCTCTTAAAAAAGCTACGTTTCCCTGATCTTTCCCCGTTACCCATTTGTTTACGTACCCAAAGTAGGTTGCCCTGGGCCTACCCCTGCCTCGTTTGTCTTCACTTTTGCCAGTAAGAGTAGGATGTTCAAGATCGTTTTGTCTGTTCAGGTGTCCCAAAAACTGCATTTGTCGTTTCCTGATTGTTTTTTAAAGTGAACGTCCCGCGTGGGCTTCATCAAACACAACCTCAATTGATTTCTTTTCCTTCCACGATATTCTCAGCAGTCTCCTTAGAAACTACATTTTTTGTTGCTTTTACATTATTTTCACTGTCTTTAGAGACTGCCCAGCATTCACTGCCACAAAGAAAGGTTGACCATACATAGCATTTAAGAGCTTTCATTTTGGAAGTCATAGAGATGTTCCAATCCCGGCCTGTGCATACATGCCCGTGTGAGTGAGTGAGAGAGAAAGAGCAAGAGAGAGAGAGAGAGAAAGAAAGAGAGAGAGAGAGAGAGAAAAAAAAAAAAGAGAGAGAGAGAGAGAGAGAGAGAGAGAAAGTGTGTGTATGTGTGTGTTTATGAGTGTTTGTGTGTGTGTATGTGCATGTGTTTGTGTGTGTGTGTGTAAGTTTGTGTTTGTGTGTGTGTGTATGTGCGCACGCGCACGCACATGCCTATACATATGCGGGTTTGTCTGTATCTATCTGTGCGTCTGTGCCTGTGTTATATATTAAAAACTTCTTCTTGATACAAAAAAAGCAAACAAACCCAAAGGTGTGAAAGTATCTGCAGAGAAAGATAAAAACACCGAGGGGGTTGACACAATGATACAGTGCCTCTGGGTTAAGCTTACCTCGAGGGGCACAGAGATAAGAGAGGAAGTGAGAGCTGTGAGATACACGGTTGAAGTCTTCGTTGCATAACCGGCTCTCAGGTTTTTGCTACGAGAATCCCAAGTACATCAAGATTAGGTCAAAGTTTGATTGTGAGCCTGTCTAGCACTTTTATTTCAAAACAAGTTATGTGCTCAAGGCTGAGACTGCTCCTCGTTTGTTGAGTAGAGAGAAGCATGTCGACACTATAATACGTCTAAGTGCCATTTAGTGCTGGGAAAAGTAAAACAAAAAAAGGAGAGAGAGAGAGAGAGAGAGAGAGAAAGAGAGAGAGAGACAGAGACAGAGAGAGAGAGAGAGAGAAAGGGGGGTGGGGGTGGGGAGGGAGAGAGAGAGACAGAGACAGAGACAGAGAGAGAGAGAGACAGAGAGAGAGAGATACAGACAGATAGAATAGAGGGAAAGAAAAGAAAAAGGACGTATCGGTGGCAAACCCCTTCAAACACCTACAGTTTGCTCCTGATAGAGAAAATAATCCCATAGAAGGATACACTGAAATAAAAATTCGAGTGCCAACTTGAGCGCACTCCAAGATGATTGTATGACCCTGTGAAAGAAG
Organism: Aplysia californica; assembly: GCF_000002075.1. NCBI lineage: Eukaryota > Metazoa > Mollusca > Gastropoda > Aplysiida > Aplysiidae > Aplysia > Aplysia californica. The sequence continues at coordinate 901,000 of NW_004797282.1, read as the reverse complement.
CCCTGCTTCAGTGATATGTGAGCTAGCAAAAACACGAGCGACAAGAGGCTGGGCAGGGTTTGTCGACATCAAGGAGGTCTGTGCAAAAAAAAACAACACCCCCCCCTCCCCTAAAACTTACGTTTCACATTATATGTGATTTCCAGGTTGAGAACCTTAGATACAGGGTGCATGGAAATGGAACCAATAAATCTATTATAAAAAAAAACTATAAAGTTTTCGGAGGTCTGTCAAAGCTACAGACGTTACTACAACTCAGTATGGAAATTTACACAAGTTGTCCATAATAGCACCAAGTAGTGCCTTTTAATACTTTGGTAGTCCAACAATTAATGTATGTTTTTTTTATGAACAGTGGAGGAAATGGTACAAATAGAACAGTCGCGAGCCCAAAGTCTCGAAAAGTCTCGAAGTCGTTCGCAGGATAGACAAAAAATGCGTGTGTACAGAACCCCCCCCCCCCCCCCCCCCACACACAATAATGCAATTATTATTAATATTAATAATAAGTAGCATTTATATAGGGCATATCCCGGTCGACAGCGCGCTCAATGAGTTTTACACTACAATAATATGTGAGGCAGCGTGGTGGAATCAGGCTCTCGTCAAAATAATAAAATTGGAGAAACCTACATTTTTCCGCAGGTTTGTGAATTTTTATCAAGTTTTTGTTTTTTGGCCCAACACTTTTCATGCCCATTAAAGAACTTATTTCTGTGTGGATTCTTCTGAAAAACGTTGATTAAAGGCACGAAAAATAGAAATTTTCAGTTACCACGGGCTCTTAAGCTAAGGAAATAACCAATCTTCGGCGGCCATTTTCTCACTAATTTTTCCTCTGAAAACAGGTGACCCCCACCTCCTTCATTCGCAAATATCTCCACATGTATTCAAGATAAATATACATTTTTTCATCCAAATAAAGACAAGTGAACAAGCTTTAAGATGATACCAATAACGCTACATGCCCAAAAATTGACGAGAGCCTGATTCCACCACGCTGCATCACATATTATTATTATTACCCCAGCAGACCCTAGAACACCCAGAAACATTCTTGGCTTCCCAGGAAGCATACAGACCCATTGTTTAAACATCAATAAGGGCGAAAGAGATTTTAGTTGTTTTACACTGGTTCACAAGTGTCGATAATAAGATTATATCAGTTTTATACCATTCTATGATTGAAAGCGTGCTATTATTTTGTATTTGCTGCTGGGCTGGGAATTTTAGGGTGAAAAATAAAGAAAAAGTCGACAGAACCATTAAGGCAGCCAGCAAGATCTCTGGATATGATTGTACTAGAATTGATGAAATGTATAACAACACAATTATAAAAAATATAAAAAGCATTTTAAACGACCCGTCACACCCCCTTTCCACGCAAATTGTCAGATCACGCAGCGGTAGATATGTACCTCTTAAAACAAAGAAAGAAAGATAAAAGAAGTTTTTACAACCTAGCATAAGGCTATGGTCAGAATAAGCATAGATGTGTATTGCTCTTTATTGTATGTATCTATATTACTCTTTAGAGTACGTATCTATATAACTCCAAAGGTCTTGTAATTAAATTTCTGCATGTGGTTGAAAGACGGGGGGGGGGGGGTATCAAAGCTCAGAAGCATTTCTAGAAGTTCTAGTTTGCGTCATACTCCTCTTGACCATTGATGACTTTAATGTCAAGTCACGACGTGTCTACTTTCTCAGAGTTGAATGAAAAAAAACAACTAATAAGAGTATCCCTTCGCACACATATTTTAGATATAATGGGAATGGCTTTTCCGACAGTATTACTTTAAAATGAACGAGGAATAGGTACTTTTAGGAACCTTTTGGTTCTCCATACTCACACTGTTTACCCTTTTCAGAAAATTGTTTCACATTAATTGCGTATTCACACCCTACTAAACCACACAAATTAAACAACCGAAACGGCAAACGAACAAAGTTGTTCCCAAAGCGTACAGTTACTGGCTTGCCAGATTTTGTCGTCTCATTATCAGGTGTTTGTAGACTATGTAGAAAGGGACTTAAAACTCTTAACAAACTATAGGCCTATCAACTGACGCTGAACAGTATAAAGAGATCATGTTAAGTAATACGACAAACTCAACAAAGAGTGTAGCACTTTACGCCTTACCATTGCGCAATGTGAATTGAACAAAAGAATAAAAAGTTATTTTCTTTTTATCTTTGTCTTTTTTGTCGCTCACGCCCCCCCCCCCAAAAAAAAGGGAAAAAAGGAAATTCACCACCCCCCAACAAAAAAAAATCAAAAAGGAAAAGAAAAGATAAAGAATTGCACCCCCTAGATATCCTAGATATCGGGGGCCGTCCACAGTAGGTTATCAACCAACAGCGCTTGTGTTTTAGTTTCACGCACACTATGGCCTTTTTTATTGTATGACGGCATAGTCACTGGTCTTTTAGGCTACCAAATCATATGGTACACATGAAAGTGGAATAGTCCCTGTGTGGCTGCATGGGGATGGGAGGAGGGGGGTGGGGGGTGGGGATAGAAGAAGCTTCTCTTATTTATCTGAAAAGAACTGAGGGGTAGAGGGGTTCCAGTCTTCCGTAGAATGTTGTAGGTTTGGCCATACTAGCCGTCTTGACATGGCTACTCTTCTTCAAGATACCCGAGTGATGGTCCGATAAAGTGAGACCATAAAAAGAGACATATATATATATATATATATATATATATATATATATATATATATATATATATATATATATATATATATATACACACACAGAGAGAGAGAGAGAGAGAGAGAGAGAGAGAGAGAGAGAGAGAGAGAGAGAGAGAGAGAGAGAGAGAGACAGAGAGAGAGACAGAGACAGAGAGACAGAGACAGGCAGACAGACGAAAGACACACAGACAGATAGAAGACAAACAGACAGACTGACATACAGACAGAATGACAGACACAAAAGAGAGATGTGAGGAGGAAAGAGAGGTGGGGCTAAAAGACAGGCAAACAGACAGACAGAGTGATGATCTAACGTCCTTCTATGACCAGTCTATTGATACAAGATATGGTATTGTCCAACGACGCTTGTTTTCCACACATTCATCTGATTCGCTATTCGTCTGACTTTCCCCTGTTGCTTGGGTTTTTGTCTTTCTAAAAAAAAACCGCTAGGTTAAAGTTCATTCATTTGAAACCCGTCTCTCCCTTCTATTTCTAGAAAAAGCTGAAAGGTGTTGTTGTTTGTTGTTGTTGTTTTTCATCCCCTGTTTCCGTTAAGCGTCGAGGGGAGATGCAGTTTTCTTTTGTAGGCCAGCTCCGCAGCTCTTTCAGTTGTGATATTGTGTTTTCTCAGGGTCTCCTTAACACCTTCGATCCACCTTCCTTTATAGCCTGAGTGCTTGGTGTTGTAGGCTCTCGAGGCTGGTCGGCCAGGTGACATACGTAACCGGTGGCCAAACTATTTTATTCTGTCTTTCTATTATAATGCAGGCAGGACTTAATGCCGAAAGCTGCTCTTACTTCTTCTATTTCTAAAGTAAGCTGACAGGATCTTTGGTATATGGCGTCAGGACGGCCAAAATGTGTCCCCACCGAGAGTGGAGACCTTTGATATGCCTACTAGGTCAATTAAGTTACGAATAGAAGGATGACGTTAATTTTTCCTAAACGTGCCCATAACATAATTTACTTTGGAATAAAGTCGTATGGACAGACAGCACAATCCTTCCTGTCTTAGTACGTAAGTACGTAAGTAAGTAAATACGTAAGTACACAAGTACGTAAGTAAGTAAGTAAGTAAGTAAGTAAGTAAGTAAGTAAGTAAGTAAGTAAGTAAGTAAGTAAGTAAGTAAGTAAGTAAGTAAGTAAGTAAGTAAGTAAGTAAGTAAGTAAGTAAGTAAGTAAGTAAGTAAGTAAGTAAGTAAGTAAGTACGTGAGTGAGTGAGTGAGTGAGTGAGTGAGTGAGTGAGTGAGTGAGTGAGTGAGTGAGTGAGTGAGTGAGTGAGTATTATGTAGGTATAAAGCCCCTTTCAAATTCGTTATGTTATTTAAGTAGCAGAATCCTCAAATTATGTAACGTCTTCCTCCGATAGGACGGAGGCAAATGGATTGAAAGCTTTGAAAACTCCACTAAAGAACTCAAGTGCAAGAACGCCCATTCCGTCATTCAGACCTGGTTCGTTAGCTCTACAGTCAAGCATGATACCAACTTAGCCTATGGAGCGCCCTTTCCTGTCTTGTGATCACAGAGAGTACAAACATAAGCCAATAGTAACCCAAGGTATCCACTGACAGGATAATTGAGAACTGAACAACTGAACAAAGTACTTTGGTTTTTAATTTGCTTTTTGTTTAAGAGAAGGAGATTGACACACTCATTGCCATATAGCTGGAAAAAACTTTAAACGAGACAGATCGACAAAAAGAAAGAAGGTCGGTAAAGAAGAAGGACCTACCAGTGGCACCCTCTTACCACCGATTAGCTTACTTTGGTATATAAAACAAACACATGATGTGCATGTGACAAACAGCCTGAATGTGCGTCATGTTAGCATAGGGATAGATAATAACTATCTATATCGAAACAAACAGGGCGTTCTCAATAAATGAAGCTGGTCAGTACCATTTTTAGAAGAGTGAACGCGGAAATGCAGAGGAAAGGGGAATGAAAAGGATGAGAAAGAGCTAGAGAGTCAGAAAAGAGCAGAGATAGGTTGAGCGGCAAAAAGGGGAGTAGATTATGGTAATGGTGGAAGAACGAAAAAGTTTTTAAAAGAACATGGGATAAATGAAAATTTGGTTGAATCGGTATGCAGACTGGACAAGAGCAGACGGAGCAAGGAAAAGAGAGAGAGGGAGAGAGAGAGAGAGAGAGAGAGAGAGAGAGAGAGAGAGAGAGAGAGAGAGAGAGAGAGAGAGAGAGAGAGAGAGAGAGAGAGAGAGGGAGAGGGAGAGAGAGAGGGAGAGGGAGAGAGAGAGGGGGAAGGCAAAGAAACGTCAGATGGAAGAGATAGAAAAAAGGTGACGAAAGAGAAAAGGCAGAAGGGCGGAAGGACACACACACACACACACACACACACACACACACACAGAGAGAGAGAGAGAGAGAGAGAGAGAGAGAGAGAGAGAGAGAGAGAGAGAAGAGAAAGAGAGAGATGGGGGGGGGGGAGAATGGGGGGAGGGGAATAGAGGGTTGGGTAAAAATGGATAAACATATAAATAATAATAAAAGACATTTATATAGCGCTCAACCCCGCATAAAGTACACAGGTTCTGAGCGCTTTACAATACAGTACAACATACAACAGTAACATGAAACGTTGTGTTCTGACTAAAGAAAATTATTCCAAATATTCATCTTATTAATTTAAAAACTGAAACGATTTCAGCTGACATTTGAATGAATCAAAAGATTTGATTTCTCTCAACGTACTTGGTAAAGCATTCCAGATCTTGGGGCCTTGGTATTCAAATGACTTTCACCCATTGTTTTAAGTTTCATAGATGGTAAAATAAATTTCTTTTTGTCAGCTGATGACCTTAAACTGCGAGTTGAAACAGATTTGATAAATATGATGATGCATTATCATTCAAACATTTGTGACATGTGGTGGCCAACTTGTACACAATCCTTTTCTCAACAGGAAGCCAATGCAAAGTTTGTAAAAGAGGTTTAGCAGAGTCTCGCTTTCTTTTCCGTAAAACTAAATGTGCAGCATTGTTTTGGACAGTTTGAAGTCGTTTAACTTTCTCCAGTGATATTCCTGATAACAAGGAGTTACAATAATCGAGTTTTGATAAAAAATTAAGCTAGTTACTAGTAAAGCAGTATACTTGGTATTGATCAGATGACGTATTTTACTAATTTTTCTTATTTCGAAGTACATGCAGCTGATCAGATGATTTACCTCAGCCGACATTGACAAACTAGAATCAAAATAGATGCCAAGATTCTTAACTTTTCTTGAAAATAAAACTTTTGCATCACCAATTGTAATGTGATCATGGTCAACCTCTTTAACAGACGTTGCATTGCCTACCAGAATGACTTCTGTTTAAATATCATTTAACATCAATTTATTTTAGTTCATCCAGTTTTTCACTAAGGCAATACTATTTTCAACACGATGGACAAGTTCATTTAAGTTGTTAAACAATGTTGAACCATAACTTTGGGTATCATCTGCATAGAAATGATATTTTAAGTCATATTTAACTATTTCCTTGACAAGTGGTTGAGTATAAATGGTGAATAAAACTGGACCGAGGACTGAGCCCTGGGGGACCCCATACTTAAGAACATGATCTGATGACTTAAGCCCTTTATAAACAGACAGGCAGGCAGACAAGCAGGCAAGTAATCAGACAGATAGATAGGCAGGCAGGCAGGCAGGCAGGCAGGCAGGCAGGCAGGCAGGCAGGCAGGCAGGCAGGCAGGTAGGCAGGCAGGCAGGCAGGCAGGTTTGGGGCAACAACAAAAAAAAACGCTAACATGATAAGAGGAGAGAGGAAGCTTAGGGCAAGGTGCTCCAACTTTGTTTCATTCAGTCAATGACCCCACTTCTTGCTCGCGTACGCTTTCTAGATGACAGTTTTTTGTGTCTTTCGAAGGTTATGGCCGTGTAATACTTTGGATTAGAATAAGTGACTTTCCACCAAATTAGATTATGTTTCAGTTATTAATAGAATACAGTCAGGTGTTCTAATTGCCTCCCTATTTCGCTTTTTGAAATTTTGTCACATTCTTCAGCGGGTAGTTGGAGGGTGCCACTGGCAGGTCCTACTTCTTCACTTTCCATCTGTCGTTTCTGACTGCCTGTCTTACTTGTTCCCAGCCTCAAATTACCATTATTGTGTCGATATGCTTCTCTTTACTCAAACAAACAAACAAACAAACAAACAAACAAACAAACAAACAAACAAACAAACAAAAAATAACATTCCTGAGGATTCTGTGTGGAAGTCCACAGTGGGGGATACTTTTGAAGTTCTCAGTTTATGGATTCATTTGACAGAGAAGTGTCTGTCATGCAATAACAATACAAAGCTGTTTTGCCAATTTAAAAATAGAAACACTAAAATTTAATTAATAACTCACTCACTTATTCTCTCCCTATTCCGTCAAGTACATAAGGCGGAGAGTAGTCGCGTGCTCATATGACTTAATGCAGTTGCAAGCGCCGTAAAACTCTTACTAAAAGGAAAGTAGTCAACGCCATGCCTGCCTGTCCCATGCCACCATCTCCAATCTCGGCACATGAAAGCCCTGGGTGATAGCCACATACCTAATTGTGCCTGTGTAAAGGAGAAAGAGGTAGACCAACTTGAAGTCAGCTGATACTGATAGCAATAATACTAGATGAACTCAGCAAAACACATTCCCATGTCCCTGAAAGTAGAAAATGTGAATGAAAAAAATTGCTTCCCTTCTACTATGGCAACTAAATCTAGTAGTTAACCCCCCAGGCCACCTATAGTTTGTTCTGTATTTGTTGGTTTTCCAAGGGAAGGATGGGACTGGAACAAAGGATAAACGTATCATTTGTACAAACATGCTTAGAGAGAAAGAATTTAATTAAAGTATTAAATACATAAAAACAACAAACGGATAAAGCGCCGTATAAATTATATGTGTTTATTGCCGCCAGTGTTACTTTTTTTGTTTGTTTGTTTAGGGGGGGGGGTTGTTTGTTAAACAAAATGCACAGTTGAAAAAAAAAACGTCCAAGGGCTACAGACATAAAGTGTAATCCAGCCTTCCACAAAATGACTGTGCGTTGGCTACCATTATTTTGAAATTCCCAAATTAAATGCCTGCTTCCAACGATCGATAGGTTGACGCATTCCACAAGAACCGGTCTCAATCCGAAAGCCTCAAGTGTCGCATTAAATTTTAAGTTGTCTCATAATTTGCACATGCACCAAAGCGACATTCTGTGATCTGACATTTCCTTACAATTATCTTTGGTTTTTACCCCTGTTTGGTCATAAAGATAAATAATTAACTGATTATTTATGTTAATGTTATAGTCACAAAGTCTTTGACGAAGTTAAAATACGTCGGTGTTGAAATTGAAACACATGCCCATAGTTTATCAATCACTCTAAACTGAATATCTAGCCTGTAAGTTCAGTCTAAACTTATCAAATCTTGTAAATTCAAAATTCAAACACTTTTCCAATATAATCTCGACGTCTTTGTTGGCAAGTGTCGCAATAAGGCCGTGTGTCCACCAGAGCAGAATCGACCCGATTTTTTTGTCGGAAGGAGACAGACAGTTCGGTCTGTTCGTGTCCGGCGTGCATGTCCACCAAGGTGTGAGTAGCTTTGACGACCCTGTGCTATACCCGTTCTCGAGCGATGGAGAGTCAAGAGGTTAATGGATGCAAGACGGGGGAAAAATGAATGGTTCTTTTTAAAAATTAAGATGCGTTTAAACAATATTATTTGCTCTTAGAATGAATATTGTCTGATTCTAATTTTAGGCTGAGACATTTTTATGTTTTTCCTTTTTAGAAGTCAAGTTTAACTATTTTAGTTGAGTTCTTTTGATCATGCAGATCTGAGATGTGGGACAATTGTGCTCTGTACTTCACTTTGCTGGTTGGACATTTACCGATTGACCAAGCATTGCCTAGCCCCCTCTCAACTCCCTCCCATCCCTCCCCATCCCACCTGTCTCCTTTCCATTAACAAACAAGCATTTAAAAAAGAAATACACACAAACACACACATGCACACACACACACACACACACACACACACACACACACACACACACACACACACACACACATACACATACACACACAAAACGTGCAGAGGTTTCAGTTTAAGAAAAAGTAGATAAGACTGCTGAGCCCCACCCTCTCAACCGTCTCCCCCAACAATTATTCTTGAGATGTAATAGAATACTTCTGTGCTCCCTTATCTTTACTCTAACCCTTGGTCTATTTTAAAAGCCTGTTTAGTGTCAAGCAAATATGTATGGTAAACTATTTTGGTCACCATACACAATGTGTGGAATCTGACAGAAAAGCGTATTTTTGCTTGTCGTGCCAGTAGGGTGCCTTAAAAATTGATGTTATCTTCTCACAAAACTTACGGTGTCTATGAAAAATGGTTTATATTGTGTTCCCCTCGTTCATGACCTTATGCAGTAACGAGCGCCGTAAAAACACTTACTAAAAACATACGAGGTCGGTGGTTGATGTAGTGGTTAGGCCCTTTCTAGCTGCATGCAGGCAAAAGGTGTGAGATCGATTCTCTCTGTGGGAAGTCTGTTTCGTCGAGTATTATTCTGGCAGGCAAGGCCGGAGCAGCCCAGCTCTTTAACCCCTTTATTGTCAGGACCACATTAAGTAAACCCATGAAAGCAAAATCACTGTATGTTAAATGAAATGTCTCCGCAAAACCCTTAACATCACAAGACGAGACAGGCAGAGAAAGACAGAGAATTAAATGGTTTGGCCACTTGTTACGTATATCACTTGGCCAGCCAGCCTCGAGAGCCTACAACACCAAGCACTTAGGCTGTAAAGGAAGAGGAAGGCCACGCAGAAAGTGGATTGGGGATGTCAAGGAAACCCCGAGAAGACATAATATCACAACTGAAAGAGCTGCGGAGCTGGGTTACCATAGAAAACTGCATGTCCCCTCGACGCTTAACGGTAACAGAGGATGAAAAAGAAAAAGAACTGCCAGGACCAGCACTATCTTGGGTCGTTTGGTAGTATTATAGAGTGGATCTTCTGGTAATCAAAGGGAGGGCTCATTTTTAAAATTTCCTCAATGCGAGCGTAATAATACGTTTACAATCACTTATCCACGAATGTTCATCGGTAAAAGTGAACTTCAGCCCTCCATTTGTAACACAATTGACCCACTTCTCACGTTCGGGGTGTCTGCTCTCTGTAGGGCTATATTAGGTCGTTTTTAGTAGAGGTTTTACGGTGCTCGCAACTGCATAAGGTCATAAGAGCGCCAACATTGGGTCGCTTTGACGTCCTTCGCAAGAGACGCTTGTTAACTTATTTGTTGCTTTTACTGCTGCCCTTACGTGTGTATGCCTAGTGTATGGTTGTGAAAGCTCTTGTTTATGAAGTTGAACTTATCTTTCTTGTTACTGTGAAATGTTTTACTTTGTGTGAATCGCTCAGTGATTATGTGATTGATGTAATGTTCTCTGAGCTTATACTAGTACCGGGTAGCGCGCTATATAAATGCAACATATTGTTCTTATTCTTTTTTTCTTCAGTTTATTATTATTATTATTATTATTATTATTATTATTATTATTATTATTATTATTATTATTACTAAAGGGAGAGAGAACAGACAAGGGAAAGGAAGAAAAAAATAGAAAGAAAGATAGAAGGGGAGAGAGAGGGGGAGAGAGAAAGAGAAAGAGAAAGAGAGAGAGAGAGAGAGAGAGAGAGAGAGAGAGAGAGAGAGCGAGAGAGAGAGAGAGGGGGGGGAGAGGGAGGGGGAGGGAGAGAGAGAGTGAATTGAATCTTTCCAATAGAAAAGAGAGAGGCGCATTGAGAATAAAGGTGGAACTTTTTGAGAAAATATAGATATATACATTTTTAATAATAATGTGCACGAGTGGTTGATGGTTGTGTTGACAATAAATACAATATTTAATGTACTTACCACTGTCATCCCTATGATTAGCCCGAAAAACCAAATCACTGAAAGGGAAGCAATGCACTATTATGGAACATATTCGTATATATACGGGATAGGCTCCCTTGCAAGATATGAACAAAACTTAATTAATTAAAATAATTTCAGATATCGACGAAGGTGTTACTGTTCAGGTAATTGACTATTGACTACTTTCTTTCCAAAACGTCGGACAACATTAAATGACATATTGACATTTTATAGCGAGTAGTGGCCATATTTTCCGCGAAGAAGGTAGATCTAGATCTAGTGCTTGGTACCCTCCCCCCCCCCCCCCCCCCCCCCCCCCCCTTAGAGACAATAAAACCAGTTGTTTTTAATATATCTTGTTTACGCCATTGAAATATAAATATTTCTTTCTTACAACAGCGCAAAACGCTGTAGTCTTATCAAACTTCTTCACTTCTATGATCATAGCCTCGCCTCTGAAGTCATCTTATATATCCCTTTAACAGTTTTGATTTAAGTATTCTGATGTTTCTTGATGGAAGAGTGATCCTGGTATCAGCAACATATAAAATGCCGTGCCCCATGAGTCGTATTTTGGTTTTGGAGAAAAAAAAGGTTGTTTTTATAATCATTTCTGCAGCTATATAATGAAGCTGATGTCTCAAGCTGCGTATTTATTTATTTATTTATTATATGTTTATTTATTATCTGTTTGTTTGTCTGTTTACATATTTGTTCATTTATTCGTTCTTTACCAGGATATTCATCGGCTTTACCAGGATATTCATCCATGCATTCATTCATTCACTCATTCATTCATTCATTTATTCATTCAGTTAATGATTACACACACACACACACACACACACACACACACACACACACACACACACACACACACACACACACACACACAAAACACACACAAAACACACACATACGGGGAGAGAGATAAAGAAGGAGAGATAGAAAGAGAGTGAGAGAGAAAATGTGTTTGTGGTATTGTTTGTGTGTGTGTTTGTGTGTGTGTGTGTGTGTGTGTGAGAGAGAGAGAGAGAGAGAGAGAGAGAGAGAGAGAGAGAGAGAGAGAGAGAGAGAGAGAGAGAGAAAGAGAGAGAGAAAACTTTCTATGAAGGACAGACTCAATAGGCAGAATCGGCCATCGTCTGCCACACGGGAAAAGGTTGAACTCAGGGAGACCTCAGCAAAAGTATAAAATGTACGCGAGTCACATTTTCATAGATAAATACTTGCCTCCAGAGAAATCTTTACATTGATTAGCCCTGCACCATCATTAATGAAGACCTTTGGAAATAGACAAAACGACAACCCTCGGGAGCTGGAGTAAAAAAACAAAAACGGCGGTGGTGGGGTAAAGCGACCCAATCCCTGAGGACTCCAGTAATGCCACATGACTGATCAACTGGTCTCCCTGAGGAAAGAGCATAAGGGTCGTCCAAGAAACACTTGACTTAGAGCTTTAAGGTCTCCAGTAGCCTTAAGCAGACTGGCTGGAATAGGGAGTAATATAAGTACCCCAAGGGGGGGGGGGGAGGGTATTAGTCTTAGGGGAAATATTGAGGATCACTTGTTAACTGCTGCCTTTCTTTCACGTGCGCATGTGCAAAACTGACGGGTTTTTTCATTTACAACTAAATGTTTACTTCTGATTAGAACAGTACTGTTGGACAAAATAGAACAATGCATACAACAGATCAAAATAAAAAAGGCAATAATCTAAAAATCTAAAAATGCAATTTTCTCATGTACTTTATATTCAAACGTTGTTGTCTCCTTTCTGACACTATCTTGACCATCAAGAAGGTGGCTTGCTTCGACTCTACCTGTCAGGATCAAACTGAGTTAAGAGGGATGCAACGTCACATCAGAACTACAATGATATTCGATAATGAAATAAAACGTCGCGACATGGGAAAGGAACTAAAGTCCTCTGCTTGTGAGGACGAGGAGCCTGATGGGTACGCCACAGACGCCAGAACATGAATTGAGACATGGAAGAAGGAGCAGAGCAGAGACCTCAATAATCTAAAGGACATAACAATATTAATATTATTTTCTTGCTTGTGGTCTATGGTCGTCTTTGAAGGGGACCACTGCTAATGATAATGAACCAACGTTAAGTGTTTAATAGCTTTGCACGGTTATTAATAGATAGGCTGTAGTAGTTTCAAAGGTTATAAAGAAATAAGATAAATCATCACTTTTAATTACGTCGTATCTACATTGCATAACTAAAACGTTATGTAAAAAGCTTCCATTCTCACAGGATAGCTTTATGTTTGAGGTCATGGTCTATAGGTGAATATCGGTAAAAGACTTAGAATGCCAAGAGTGGGTAGAGTGTTCAAGATGATGTTTTGAACGTGACCGAAGAGGAACTGCATTAATGCTATATGGCACTATTTATGGAGAAGTCACACAAACAGATCCCTCAGAAGTACTACTTCGGTTATAAGCAAATATGCACTATGTTTATATATAATAACAACAAAAACATCATGTTTTCAGCTGCATTTGTTTCGGGAAACAAAGACGTTTTTTATGTGTGAACGTTACATGTATACAGGCAACCATGTGAAGTGTCTGGTCTCTGTTGGTCTATCATCTATGTATCATTACAATTGCAAAGAGATTTATTTTTGGTCTTGAGCTCAGGCAATTTAGAACATCAAATTGAATTAGAAAACAGAGTACCGTGGCTAATAATAATAATAATAATAATAATAATAATAATAATAATAATAATAATAATAATAATAATAATAATAATAATCATCATCATCATAACAATAACAATAATAATGATGATGATGATGATGATGATGATGATGATGATGATGATGATGATGATGATGATGATGATGATGATGATGATGATGATGAGGATGATGATGATGATAATAATAATAATAATAATAATAATAATAATAATAATAATAATAATAATAATGTAGATCATTTCTATAGCGCTTTACATAAATGCATGTACGAGCAATATTCACCCCCCCCCATACACACACACACACACACACACACACACACACACACACACACACACACACACACACACACACACACACACATCTACTTGCTTATCACATGCGCACGCTTACACATCGTTACGAAATGAGCACATGCAACTACATAATAAAATAATATACACAATGCAATCACAAAATAACTAAATGGATACATAGTCATTTACATAACATTGTACTGAACATGAATCTACCAATATAAAAATGATTTTATTAAAATACGTGTCTTTAAAGATATCTCAAGGGTTGGGGAAGAGAGTTCCAAACTGATGGAGCATGGTGTGCGCACAGAGCAAAATTGGATTTGTTTAAAAATTGTCACAGTGCTTAGTGTGAATTCGTGCACAAACTATTAATGAAATAGTGTGGTCAACAATTCGTGGCGCAACTTTTTATCAGATATCTCCTCAATTATCAAACATAAACTCTCCAGCTTTTGCACAGCGACTTGTATCAATTTTTTAAAGAGATCAATATTTTTAGAACACCTGTTAGCTCTATTCTAGAACTTTTTTTTTTTTAATACTCATTAAAAAATCCCAGTGGGTGATTTCTATAGATTTTAAAAGTTTTACAGCTCGAACAATATCGCTTCTAAAAGCAGGTCCGTCATTTATTTTCTACACACGAGATTATGCTTATTGAACATTCATTGCTTTGAGAACTTTTAGTGCAAAAGGTGTTCCTGTAAAATCAATTTCTTTCAACTAGTTTTGTCCTTAAAAAGTGTCATTGGTGAGCTGTGACGTATGGTCACAAATGTGCGCAAATGTGTGTGAGAAGTCGGAAGAGCTGATGAGTACAATTCCATTTTCCGCTGAAAGAGATCTGCAGCATTTCATATAAACTTATGGAGAAATCTGTTTTAAAATTTCACCTCAGTTGTTGTAGAAAAATATGATAGGTTCAGACAAATTGATGCAAACTGCTGTGCAAACTATGGGTGGCATTGATTCACCCGTTAATAATATTATATTTGAGGATAAGTTGCGCCACGAATTTTTGACTCACTGGTGACAGTGCACCCCACTTCCAATTTTGTGAAAAGAAAACTACGTTTACTCTGATGAAAACGTTTTAGCGCTTTGAGAGCTATCTATCTATCTGTCTATTTTTCTGTTTGTCTGTTTATCTATCTATCTATCTATCTATCTATCTATCTATCTATCTATCTATCTATCTATCTATCTATCTATCTATCTATCTATATGCCTGTCTGTCTGTCTGTCTATCTATCTGTCTGTCTGTCTGTCTGTCTGTCTACTATTTATCTTTATTTTCCCTTTTGTTTCCTACCACCTCATGCCCTCTATGCCTCTAATACATTTGTATTTGTTTTTCACACGAGTCACTCTGTCTACCATATCTCTCCATCTTCCCCTCTCTAACTCACTCTTTCTCTCTCTCTCTCTCTCTCTCTCTCTCTCTCTCTCTCTCTCTCTCTCTCTCTCTCCCTCCCTCTCTCTCCCCCCCCTCTCTCTCTCTCTCACACACATACACACACACACACACGCACACACACACACACACACACACACACACAAACACACACATACAGACACACATTCATTCTCCTCTTTCTCTTTCTTTCTTTCTTTCTTTCTGTGTCTTTTCCTAGCCAATAGATATCAACAAAACTTCACCAAGCACACATAGACACGTAGTTAAATGTTCCATCATCTGAGAGAAAAATCGAACTGCTTTCCTTTTCAATATTTGCTTTCTCGCTGATCCCTCCCAGCTTGTCTGATCTGGCAAATTCAATACGAAGAAAATCTTTGTAAAATTGCAATGACAGATAAACGTGAACACTTTGAAGGTTATGCGCTACCAATTGTTTCAGTTACAAGTTTCCTTATCTGGTTCTGCCGACTTGAGTTTATTGGCCCCACCACCGGACTCTGTGGGGTAGCGGTAAGGCGCTTTGCAGTTGCAGGCAGTGGACCTTGGTTCGAGCAGAGTTTTTCAGTAGTAGAACTGTTACTGTAAACCCTCTCTGGTTCGAGTCCGATGTAGGAGGTACATGTTATCAAATGTCTCATTATATCTCATTGGACATGTTGCCATCCCTCTCAGCCCCTCTCAGCTCAAATAATGATCAAAACTGTGTCGAATAGGGAGAGGGGGGGGGGGTGACAAACATCTACCATTATAAAAGTTCCTTTGGGCATGCAGGCTGTAACTTTTTGTCTGTTGTGCTCTATTTTATGTCGTTGTACTCCATACCACTTACTGTTAGTTCAATTAGTTCACTGGGTTATAGTGTTGTTGTCCCTGGTTCGAATCCCTAATCGGTAGATCTTCGTTGTTGCTTTAGCAAGATTTTACGGCGTCCACAATTGCATAAGCAGCAGTTCCTCCTATGTTGTTCCGGCACGGTATGAGCATGACATTGATAAATTAGCCCATTTACAATTCTACTGTGCATAAAAACATGTAAATCCCCCCCCCCCTTTTGGAAATGGCCTAAAGACACTTCAGTCAGTAGCACTGCCCTGGGGGTGAGGGGGGGGGGGGGGCTGTTAGATCTTCACTTTACGTTGCTTGGGAAGTTTTCAAAAGGCTTCTATCAACTTGACTCAGTCCTATCGGAGATGGACGTTACATTCGGAGTTCGAGGCCCTTTAATAAGTTTACACTGTATAAAAAAGGGAATTAAACCCAAACCAAACAATGGGCCAACTTCCTGGTCTTTGATCGTGATCGAGAAAAATTCCAATGGCGCCGAGACCGAACTCACCTTGCATTTAACACGCAACATGTTCGCTCTACCTTGTAATAGACCTATACTATTTGCCTGTGGAATTTGCCATAAATTTGATATCGTAAAAAAATTTCAATCTCCAGGTATGCTTTACGGATGCCATCTGCCTAGCACTGATGGCTAATTTAA
>NW_004797282.1:879741-881831 GCF_000002075.1 Aplysia californica | reverse complement strand
GGGGGGTATCTAAGGGTTTAAACAAAGCTCCTCCACACAGCAGTCCAGTCCAGCATTATACCTGCTGAAATTTCATTGGGGCCCCTCTTTGGCCGCATGGACCACAACACGAAGGCTGTCATCCCCTGAGGACACGAAGGTTGTCATCCCCTGAGGGAAAATTCTCACTTTTCATTTCCTTCTGTTGATGGCTTACAACACAGACTTGGTTCCAAATTGATTAAAATTGTGCACTCCATGCTGAACCGGAATCACGTCAGAGTGAACGGTCTGTAATGAGATGATATTATTATAGTGTCACGAAGGCGTTGGAATCATGCGTTCGTGAATTTTTGAACATGTAGAGTTATTGGTATTATCTGAAAGTCGATTTATTTGCCTTGCTTCCAATGAAATAAATATCCATCAGTCTTGAATGAAACTCAAGATATTTTCGATTGAAGGAAGTAAGGTCGCTTTGTTTCATGTGAAATTTGCGAGAAAATGGTTGCCAAAGTTTGTAAACCCCATAGCTAAAGAGTCCTTGAAACAGACAATTGACATATTTGTGCCTTTACTCAACGTTTTTTCAATAAAATTCACATGGAAATGTGTTTCTAAATGAACATAAAAGAGGTTGAACCAAAAATAAAAATTCGATAAAACTGTTCAAACTGGCAGAAAAATGCCTGTTGCTCCGATTTCTGTATTTTGACGAGCGCCTAATTTAACCACGCTGCCTCGCAGCCATGACTAGAGACACCACAATTAGTTATTCCCAAATAGACACGTATACATTAGATTGCTTTTAGTTATTTTTTTTGTGCCAATTAAAAAAAATCATCCTATTGACGACATGTAATCATTTTTTAATCGATACTAAATCCCATTTTGAGTTGCCTAGTCAATCTTGCGAAGATTAGAGAGGAAAAAGAGGAAGCTAGCCTGTAGATAGAATGATTCCCTACCACAAAAGAATTTTTAAAATGATAGATACAATGTAAAAATTACAATAATGAAATAACAACAATTAACTTTAAACAAAGAAGTAAAGCAGAATTAACTGAAATAACGTTGAAATAAAAAAAGAACCTTTTAAAAATGATTTTAAAAATTGTAATGTGACGAAAAATAAGTAAATTAAATCTACTACCCTTCATTCTGTGAGTTTTCATACCCCATCGTTGAATGCGGCAATAAACCCAAAGCGTATAAATATTTATTCTTTATTGGTTCTAGAAATTTATGTTTACCTTATTTGTTTTAATGTAACCTCACTTTTATCGTTTGCAAGTGACAGAGTGTTTGGTTTTATGTTGCTTGGGGTGATATTTTCCTTCCTGTGATTTTATTCCAAAATTGATTATCTGTTTAATGTTATTCCCGTAATGTTTTTATACTGTTTTCCCTGACTTCATAAAATGCATATTATGTTATATTATTTATACACACACATGCGCACACGCTCACCACACCACACGCATACACACATTATATAGGCCTATCTGTATACACTTTATATATAATAAATTATGTGTATATCATCATTCGGTGCCTTGCTGACTGGCGTAGGCAATCATGGACCTCCACTTCATATATCTTCTCCCTCTCTCTGCATCTGCCTCTCTTTCTATCAAACTTGTCTGTTGTTATAACATTCTCCTATGCTTCATTCTGCATTGTGTGCCCAATGAATTTTGCCTGTCGCTTTCGTATATTCGTCATACGTTCTACCAAGACTTTTTCATTTGTTTTATGTGTACATACGTATTATATTATTTAATAACAATTTTCAATTTCTTGCCTTTGACTGCTTTCACTTAATCCCTTTTTGAACATCAATACCATTAACAGAAGCTGTGGTACTAGGCAAGTGACACATCTATAACAGTAGTTGCTCATTGATGTATTTGAGTAGCCACATGAAAGAAAGGCCGTTGCATACATTGCTAGATACACACACTCACTCACTCACTCACTCACTCACTCACTCACTCACTCACTCACTCACACACACACACACACACACACAACACACACATTAGGTATAAATAAATATATAAGCTCATTCAGACACCCACTACACTTGAGTAAAATCGTAAACACTTGCA
>NW_004797282.1:872036-877491 GCF_000002075.1 Aplysia californica | reverse complement strand
AGAGAGAGAGAGAGAGAGAGAGAGAGAGAGAGAGAGAGAGAGAGAGAGAGAGAGAGTGAGAGAGAGAGCACACGAACAAACACAATCACAGACACACATACAGCAACAACTTCATCATCATGAACAACAACAACAACAACAACAACAACAACAACAACAACAACAATAACAACAACAACAGCAACAACAACATGGACAAAAAAAACAACAACAACATCAAAAACAACAACAATAACACAAAAAACACCCTTATTTGTTTTCATCTGTATCAAACTTCTCTTGCATCAGATAAGTGAATGCCTGATCAGCCTGTCGAAGATCCATTGACACTGGGATAAAGCCCTATTGTTTGATATCTTTAAACACATTTAGAAGCACGAACGATGACAAGTGGTGGTCACGTCTGTAGGAACAATCCCATTCTTTCACAAACCTACCCGGGGGTTACATGCTACATTTACGACAGCTAAGAGCAAATTTCGATCACGCTGATTAACTCGCCACTTGCAGTACGTACGATTTCAATCAGCGGATCGAACACGTCGATATATCGACCTCTTTCACTCTTCTCTTTCGACGCTGGTGAAAAATGGCGCTCGTGTAGGTCTGAATGAAATTAAAGCGTGGGTAAGGGAGAAAACCGATGAGCTTCTACGCAACGGAGTTTGAACAGCGCGGGAACTGAGGCAGCTGATCAATGAGTCTGTGTGTACAGGGGTGGGGACGAGGAGTAGAGAACTTAAACGAAGTAGTGAGAAAAAATCGAAAGCTTTTTCACACGATTCGATCTTAGCACATGTTTTGTGGGGAGAATGGGTTTCGCGCAATAATAGCTTATTGAAAAGTAAAGAAACGCGAGTGAACAAGCAAACGGTTATAACCCGAGCCGCTTTGGGGGAGGTTTTGACAGAAGTGTCTGCTCGAGATTATCAAATATTCATGGCCCTTGTTCTTGGCCTGCCCCATGCCAAACACAGCCCCAGCTGTGGTGTCCGTACGTGGGGTAGATCGCCTAACTTCATTATTTAGTCGGGTTATGAGTGGCGGGGATCTTCCGCTTGGAGGTATGCTGAGAGCTCGTGTAGAACAGTGTGCTCTGTAACTGTAAGTAGCTGGCAAAATAGACTTCATGATGCTTTTTCTGTCATTTTTATTCGCCTTCTTTCTCTGTAATTGTATTAACCCGGTCCTTACTTCACTTGTTTTTATGCTTCCCATGGGCCCATTGTGTGGATCGAGTGTAGCATCTGTTGTGCAATGCCCTTGTAAACTTCAACCTAATGACAAAAACTTACATCTGACTGCTGCTGCAGCTACTGGCATTACTACCACCATCACAACTACTAATATAATATAACCCCACCACCAATAACAACAACAAGTTAAACAACAACAACGCCAATAGCGGGAGCAACAGGAACAACATCATCATCAACAACAACAACAGCAACAACAACAACAACAACAACAACAACAACAACAACAACAACAAAAAACAACAACAATGAAAACACCCGCCGAAGCAACAGCTACAACAACAACAACAACATCGGCAGCAACAGCAGCATCAACAAAAGTAACAAGAATTGTCATTAATTTAAATCAGCAACATCGATAACAGCCAGAAGTGAACTCTTCAACTTTTTAAACATTGAAGATTTTGTATAATAAATTCTTGGAATATCACGAATAATATTTAAAAACAGGTATCTATCTATCTATCTATCTATCTATCTATCAAATAACTATCTATCTATCAAATATCTATCTATCTATCAAATATCTATCTATCTATCTATTTATCTATCTATCTATCTATCTATCTATCTATCTATCTATCTATCTATCTATCTATCTATCTATCTATCTATCTATCTATCTATCTATCTGTCTATCTCTGTCTGTCTGTCTGTCTGTCTATCTCTATCAGTATGTCTGTCTGTCTGTCTGTCTGTCTGTCTGTCTGTCTGTCTGTCTGTCTGTCTGTCTGTCTGTCTGTCTGTCTGTCTGTCTGTCACTCCGTCCGTCTGTCCCTCTGCCTGTTTATCTACATCTATCTTTGTGCGTGACTGTGTATTTGGGGCCTATATTCTTGTCTGCAGCTATTATACTGTGTTCCTCATTTCATGTCACTGAGTACAATCAGAGAGTTTACAGTACAATTCTACCCTGTCTAACTTTAGGGGTTTTCTCCGTCACCACCTAGCACCTGTTTGAGTCGTTTACACACCTCTGTGTCTGTATTCTGTATACACCGTTACTTTCTCCTTCATCCGCGTCACATTGAGACTAGCTAATTATACTCTCATCACTTCTCCGAGACGATCTTTGAAAACCCGCGGTGCAGAGTAAGACACCTCACTATTTGCAGGTGATACAGAGTCTGGTGGTGGCATGAACAATTTAAGTTCCGCGAAGCGAAGACTTGTTGCCTAGATCTAGGTCCTAGGTCCTTGAAATACAAAATTTAATTGAAACCCTATCTCGAGCTGGCTGGAAGACACAATTAGTCAGGTCTACCTCATTTAAAAGTCAAGACGCAACTACTCCGCTCTTAAGTGTGTGTGCACGCGCGTGTGTGTGTGTGTGTGTGTGTGTGTGTGTGTGTGTGTGTGTGTGTGTGTGTGTGTGTGTTTGTGCGTGTGTGAGCTTGTGTATGTGTGTGTGTGTATAATGTGTGTGTGAGTGTGTGTGTGTGTGTGTGTGAGTGTGTGTGTGTGTGTGTGTGTGTGTGTGTGTGTGTGTGTGTGTGGAAGGACGGGGGGAAAGGGGGGAGGGGCTTTTGCACGCCACAACCTCTCGGATGCGGGGATGTACAGCTTCTCGTAGTTTTGCTGACGTGTCAATTGAGCCACGAATCCCATAAAACGAAGACCCCCTGAATGCTCACCACCGGAGACTTACCGTCATAAAGTTGAAGACCTTAGTGTACCGATATAATAGCGGAGACGTATGATCTAGTTGAAATCAAACGGCAAAAAGCGTCACCAGCTACAGTTAGCCCGTAGTTTGGGATGTCAATTTGAATCCCATGAAATGGGCCAGGTTGCTTAGTTTAGAGGAAAGTTTTAAATATAATATAAGTGAAGAACACATTCAAGTTTTACCGTATAAGAGACATGTACTGTAAAAAAAAAGAATTAAGAAAAAAAATAAAAAAATAACACGACATGTTTTGCTAATAAGCTCCCTTGTTATGGAAAGGCTAAAGGGAGGTAATATCCTCTTGTGTCTTAGATATTAATAAAATGTTAGGCATTGTGGTGAAATCAGGCGCTCGTCACAATAGGAAATCAAAGAAATCAGCATTTTTGGGGGCTAATGAGCAATTTTTTCTCTACATTAAAAAAATAATTTTATCAACACCTTTTATGTACACTAAAATGCACATTTTTGTGTAGATTTTACTGAAAAATATTGATTAAAGGCACCCCCCAAAAAAAAATTCAGATTCCAAGAAATCTCAGGCTATGGAAGTTACCAAACTTTGGCGGCCATTTTCCCGCTGATTTTACCTCCTAAACATGGCGACACTGACAACCTTCAATCGCAAACTTTTTGACTTCTATTCAATGTAGATGGATACTTTTTTCACTAACAGGAAGACAAATGAACAGGCTTTAAGATGATACCTATAACCCCATATGCCCCAAAAAATTGACGAGCGTCTCATTCCACCACGCGGTGACACAAATATGAAAGCCATCAGGACAGAGGATTTGATCAGTTTGATTGTGGGGGGTTTTTTTGTAAGTGTTTAACGGTGCTCGCAACTGCATAAGGTCATATGAGCGCGCGGGACACATTAAACATTTTCAGTTGGTAGGACATTTTTGAATTTTGCCCGGGTTGCGGCCGAAGCCTTACTCTTATCGATTTTGGACCACCAATGGACCTTTAACATGCGCAACTGGTACACGGGACCTCAAAGATTTTTGGCCCTTGTCCGAGAAGGCTACGTGTAGATCTTTCCTACAATGAGATCAGGGGTGTGGCTGAAAGACAACAGTATGAGGGAGCCAAGGAGTAGCAGTAGAAAGGCTTCAGGAGGGGCAAAGGAGACGAGGGGGTGGGGGCAGAAAGAGCAGACGAAAGACGAGGACAGAACATCGGTAGATAGCAGGAAAAGAGGCGAAAGGAGATAATTTTAGAGAAGAAAAATTGTCGTCGCTATCCGGTTTCTAACCCACGAGCTATTGAATTAGAGGCGAACATCTTAACATGTAGGACACGAGAGCCCCCTTGGTGAGTTCATTCCGTGGCTTGGTATTGTTGATAATGCACATTTTTATTAACTCTTTAGTCACGGTTTTTGGGAATTAAACCCTATGGCGATCTCCTATTCGTAATCACAATAAAAACAAAAGTGTTCAAAATCTGACATAATAATACTTTTCTTTTTTGAAAAGCTCTTTTGACTCTGGGCCTGTTGACAAGCAGCTTTCAGCCATAATCGCTCACTTCAATACCCACAATCATAACGCAAATGGCTTTTTGAACAGCGCAGACAGGGATTCCTCATCAGCGAGGCAATCTGGGGGCACTGATGTTCAAGAAGCAAAGAAAAATATTAATATTATTACCTTCTCCGCACTGGCTCTGACATTGATGACATGCGATGCTCAGCCCGACGACGGAGATTGATTTACCGATGATGATGCTTTGTTGTTGACGTTTCTATCTGATATTTGAGCGGCAGCATTTACTGCGCTGTGTCAGATAGTTATAAATTATTCAAAATAAAATGGTTGCCCTGCCTTTTGTATTAGAAATACAGCGACGAAAATTTTCAATTTCTAACATGTTCTCCTTTCACCTCCTTTCGTGCTCTGTAACCATGTTCTGTCGCCTGGTTTCGTCTCCAAAATCAATAAGAATAGGCTTTAACCACCACCCGGGTTAAATTCAATATTTAATTCCTACCAGTCTGAAAATGTTTAATGTGTCCCACACGCTCATACGACCATAATATACAATCGCAAGCTTCGTAAAACACTTACCAAAATAAAAAAGAAGGCTTAATGAACGTTTCCAAAATCCTGATTTGCAGAGAAATGCACTCTGATTTTTATTTTGCTTCCCTCTATGACAACCAGGTCATTTTTCTCCACTAATCTCCCCTTGGGTGTCAGTTCAAAGGGTTACGTGGAACTCGGCTGAAAAATATGATCTTAAATCATACATGACTGGATTTTTAGGATATTTATTATTCGTCGTTTGCTATTTCAGAGAATTACTATTCGTTTCTGATCTGATGATAGTGCTTTTGTGAAGCGAACCCGTTGTTTGGCTTCGAACAAGAGGTCAGCTCGTATGATTATCACGAGAAGTCGTGAAGAAGAGGTATAGAAGTATGAAAGTTCCTCAATTCCAGTGCTATGCTTACTTTTGCTTTGAAAGAAAATGAGAAGAGAGAGAGAGAGAGAGAGAGAGAGAGAGAGAGAGAGAGAGATAC
>NW_004797282.1:869540-871388 GCF_000002075.1 Aplysia californica | reverse complement strand
TCTCTCTCTCTCTCTCTCTCTGTCTCTCTCTCTCTCTCAAGCAAACACCAGTGTGCAAAGTCACCTCATTCATTCACCGAGACAATGATTTATTTAAATGCCTCTTCGACTGAGACAGAAATTGGTCTCAGATTTAAGCCATAGCTGTGTGGAGGATTACATTTTATTGTGGCAAAACACAGATCTTCCGCACAAGTGTTATTGCATTTAAAGGTATACTGCAGTGGTATTATGATTCGTAATTATCCGTATTAACAGTACTTGTTTTATTGCACGTTTCAGACAAAATTTAATATCTTATTATGTACATGTGTTGTGCTTGGGAGTGGTTATGGCAATGGAAAGAATCAGCAACGCACGAACTGAAAATAGGCTATGGCCCCTTTGGCTTTAAGTGACTAAGTTTTGATGTCCCTGGCATCCAGTTGTTTTGAGAAGTAGTAACTTTTAAAAATAAATACTGACTACGATTAGGACTTCAGACTCCGGTCTATTTTTGAATTATTATTTTTTTTAGCTCTATCGTCTTTTTAGCGTTGCTGGCTCCTTCCTAAGGAACACGACTTCTTTTGTCAACATCAATGGCCTCTGCGTCAACATCTGTGGGTTTGTTAACTTGTTTATAAAACCAGAGGTCTTGGAAACTTGATACAGACTATTTTCTTTGTTTCTCCAAAGTAGTTCTTTTTTTCAGCTGGCTTAATACAGATGTTTTCGGGGGTTTTTCCTCCCAATAAAATTATAAAGTACTGTGAACCATTTGAATATACAAATCGACCATTGTTGCTGCGTATAATCTTTGGCAACTTTAAAGATATCACTTTATAAGTTTACCTCCGGGGCGGTGCTACTGACTGAAGTGTCTTTATGCCATTCCCAAAAGGGGGGGGGGGCGAGATATTAACATGTTCTTATTCTCAGTAGAATTGAAAATGGGCTGATTTATCAATGTCATGCTCATACTGTGCCGGAACAACATAGGAGGAACTGCTGCTTTTTTTCCCCTCATCCTTACTATCGTCATTTACCTCTACTCCTTTTGTATGTTTGTCACTCTCTTGTGACCCGGGGTGCCTTGATAGTCGAAGCAGACTTTTTGCTGTTGAAACTAGAGAGGTGAGCAGAGTAAGCCTGATTCCCTGTAAGGACTTCTCATCTCTGTTGACATCCACCCCTTGGCGCTCATATGACCTTCTGCAGTTGGGAGCGCCTTAAAAACTCTACAAAAAAAACAACAACCCCAAAACAACTTTGCAAGTTAAGTGATTCTGCACTAGCTTTGATGCTTCTGGTTCACATGAAAACCACTCTGAAAGTCCTGAATTACTGTGGAGACAAAAGAGTTTATACAAGGTGAAACAGAAAATCTATGGAACACTGACATTAACGGTAATACATTAAGCACAAAGGGATGGTTATTTTTCAACAGCCTTGACACCCCCCACCCCATTTTCTTCCCTCGAACAATGAAAAAGAAGAACAAGAACTTGGAAAATATAGCTAGTATACAATAAGACTTAACTTGAGATACTGCATCGTCTATTTAGGATACTGATAAAAAATAAAACCCTTTAAAATGTCAACGTTGACGTCTGTTTCAATGCACGTTTATTAGTTTATTGAAGGAGTGACGTGCCTTGTAAATGCAGAACAGAAAGAGATACTACTTTTAAACTTTCCAACTACTTCAAACAATCTTTAATTTGTTCCCCTTTGCATCGGTGGCACCATCTCCAAAATTACGGGTTTATTGTTAATGACACAAGTTTTCAGGGAGCGAACCAACTTGCAAGTTTTCAGGGAGCGAACCAACTTGCAATATGCGGCGTTTTGCAAAGGCTTACTTGA
>NW_004797282.1:866318-867786 GCF_000002075.1 Aplysia californica | reverse complement strand
GTAGTAGTAGTAGTAGTAGTAGTAGTAGTAGTAGTAGTATAAAAACAAATTGATTGGCTGTGTCTGTTTGATAATATAGCCTGGGGTTTCATCTCTGACCTCTGTCATCTCTTTCTCCTTGTTCTTTATTCTGAGAGCTGGCTGGCCTTCAAAATCATCAAACTGGGTCTAATAGGACACCTAACTCGTTGAAAGAGTAGTTAGGTTGACACATCAGTATGAGTAGATTTTGACAACCCCCGCCCGTCACCCCACTCCCCTTACCCCACCACCAACCCCTACACCATCTTAAGATAGTTTAAAGAGTTTGCAGCTTGAGACGTCACAGCGTTCCACATGTCTATGAGGCCTCTCAAAGAAAGGAGACCCTCGGGTGTGCTGATGGTACACAGGTAGGCAAAGTTGATATTAACGACAGGTCTATAACATAATATCTGTTATAAATTTTGCAACTTGGAAACACATGTGTCACTTTTCCCATAAAACTACGACAGCTACGGAGTTGGATGTTGCCAAGTACCTACAAAAAGATAGAAAGGTCCCCATGATGGAGCCCTATGTTTGATTTATTCATTTCCTGAATTTAGAAAAATATATTTGACATAAAGTCCCCTACCCCCTTTCTTTGGCCTTTTTTATTATCCCATTGAGAAACGAAACAAATCTGCGTAGCTGTCCTTCATAGCGAAGTTTCGGAAGTGATATTTTGCGAGGCGCATTTTGTTTTGAGAGTATAAATCTAGAACTTCAAAATTTTTGCATCTCTCAAGATGTATTGGTCCATTCCAGTAGAGTGTAAGTATAGTAGGCCAATGACTTTCAGTTGATGTTAGAGCACCGATCATTCCTTTCATAGAAGGGGGCTCAGCTAGTTTAACATAAGCCTGAAGAAAAGAGGAAGCTGTGTTGTCGGTATGTTGCATTCTGCGTGCGGTTCCCCTCCTATCAACAACTACAACGTCTTGTCTTCTAACAGGCTCATCATGTGTCAAGAAGGGCAGTAAACATTCTCAAAAACAAAAGTGTAAACACATGTCAGTGGGTGGTTGGCGGGTGCTCTGGTGCGGTTTGCTTCTTCTTTCCTATGAAACATCTATCGTCCTTATCTCTCCTTCTTCATTTTTGTGTTTGTTACTCTCTTGTAACACCTCTAATCTTCTGGTGCTCATGAGTCATATGACCGTATGCAGTTGCGAGCGCTGTAAAACCTCTACTAAAACAAAACAAACACATGTCAACGAGGACTCTCAAAGAAAGGAAACTCTCGGGTGTGAGAGGTACGTTTAGTCAAGTAAGTTCTGAATAGAAGGCTAAAGTTTACTTTTTCCGAGGTATGCCTTATGCGGGGTGCCTACTACAGCTAGTAGAGCCGATCGCCCGACTCGGTCGCCTGAAACTGAAAACAAACATATGGAAATATACAATGCTGTCATTTTACTGGCGACAGATGGAAGTTTGGGACAGAAAG
>NW_004797282.1:858411-860911 GCF_000002075.1 Aplysia californica | reverse complement strand
TGTAGAGGAAGCGCACACTTCTGAATGAAGAAGGAAAGTACTCAATGCCCTGCCAGGATGAGAGCTAAAAGGAAAAGAAAAACTTACGGAAACGAGTGAGGAAACAAAAATTCAAGCGGCACTTGGATTAAAATTTCTATCTTTTTATCTTATTTTATTTGTTTATTATTTATTGTTTCGTGTTAGTCAAGTTCATAACCATCGGATGCACAAACGCCGTTTTAGTTAGGCCACACGAGAGGGAAACTGAAATCACCTGGGGTTGCCATGTTGTTATCAAAGGGACTCTTGCATCTGTGTCACGAAGCATTGGAATAAGACGGTCGTCTATCGTCAGTTTTGGGGTGTATGTTTATGTGAGGCAGCGTGATTAAATCAGGCCCTCGTCAAAATACAGAAATGGGAGAAACAGGCATTTTCCTGCCAGTTTCCTTATTTTTTATAAAGTTTTTATTGTTTGCCTCACCTCTTTTATGTCCATGTAAAAACACATTTCCATGTGAATTTTACCAAAAAAAACATTGATTAAAGGTACAAAATATGTCATTTTTCAGTTTTTAAAGACTCTTTAGCTATTGAGGTTACCAAACTTTGTCGGCCATTTTTCGCTAATTTCACCACTGAAACCAGGCAACTTCACTTCCTTCAATCGCAATTACCTCCAGTTCTATTTAAGATAAATGGATATCTATTTCATCAAAGCAAGACAAATAAACCAGCTTTCAGATGTTACTTCACATGCCCAAAAATTGACGAGCCCCCGATTCCACAGCGTCGTAACACACACTAGATCTATTGGTAGCCTATACTCTTAAAGCCTTTTCCAGCTTACTTTTGATGAAAAAAGAATGCCCATATATCTTGAACAGAAGCTGAGATATTTGCTATTGAAGAAATGTTGGTGTGTGGATGAGTCGGGATGCCTGGTGTCAGGGGTAAAATCAGCGAGAAAATGGCCGCCAAATTTAGAAGACGCCCAGAGCTGGAGTGTCCTTGGAAACTGCAGTTTTACATCTATGGTGCCTCTGGCTAGCAATTTTCATTTTTTTAAAACCCACGCAAGAATTTGTTTCTAAATGGATATGAAAAGTGATGAGCCCAAAACAAAAACAGAACACCCCCAAAAGATCTATGAAAATTGCCCAACGGGCGGGAAAAAAGTCGTTTACTTGCAATATTTTGACGAGCGCCTGATTTCACCGCGGTGCCACACAAGTGGTTGAGACTGTGCTCCACTGTAAATAAATGTCCGTTTTTTATGCCTCTGTACTAGACATTTATAGCTATCGGTGGAAAGGGATCGTTTTATGTGCTCCACGAAACTTGGAACCTGCTCTTGAGAGAGAGAGACAGAGAGAGAGAGAGAGAGAGAGAGGAGAGAGAGAGAGAGAGAGAGAGAGAGAGAGAGAGAGAGAGAGGAGAGAGAGAGAGAGAGAGAGAGAGAGAGAGAGAGAGAGAGAGAGAGAGAAAAAGAGAGAGCCGGATAGGAGCAGGAAAATTAAAAAATTTGGGTGGTCCTGCCCGACAGATCTTCAACTGGAACTATATGCAAATCGACTTGAGGTAGGTTGTTTTTTTTTGTTGTTTTTTTTGTAAGTGCTTTTTGTTTTGCTGTGCATACGGTCATATGAGCGCACGGGACACATTAAATATTTTCAGTTGGTAGGAAATTTTGAATTTTGAATTTTGCCCGGAAGGCGGCCGGAGCCTACTCTTGTTGATTTTGGACCACCAAGGGATCTTTAACGTGCGCAATGTTACGGGACTTCCGAGATTTTTTACCCTTATCTGAGAAGGCTAGGAGTTAGATCTTACCTGCCATAAGATAAGGGGTGTGGCTGAAAGACAGCAGTAAGAAGGAGCCAAGGAGTAGCAGTAGAAGGGCTGCAGGAAGAGTCAGGAGCCCGGAGAATGGGCAAAAGAGGTAAGGGGTGGGGGCAGAAAGTAGAAACGAAAGCAGACGACAGAACATTGTTTGAGAGCAGGAATGGATGTGAAAGAAGAACATTTTAGAGAAGAAAATTTTCCGTCGCTATTCAGATTCGAACCCGGGACCTATTGAATGAGAGGCAAACGAGAGTCCCCTATTTGAGGTGTATCCAGGGAAGGAAAGTGAAAAGTGGGGGGAGGGGGGCAGCAATGGACATGTATCGCCTCCAATGATCCTAACCTTAGAGGTAAATAGACGAAATAGACAAGTCAACCTAGAACCGTCAGCCAGCACGGTCATAAAATTTCATCACACTATTATAACAAAAACGTGGCGGTTTTCTTTTTAAATGATTTTAAAGGCTGTGAATAATGTAAGTCATAATCTGCACTTTTTCTGCCTTTTAAAAAAAAAAATGTGATTTACACTCACATCGGCACAATTTAGATAATTTAAGAAACGAACCTTTTCCACTTTGTCTCTGTCTCTCTGTCTCTCTCTGTCTCTCTGTCTCTCTGTCTCTCTGTCTCTCTCACTCTCTGTCTCTCTCTCTCTGTGTGTCTCTGTGTC
>NW_004797282.1:855770-857498 GCF_000002075.1 Aplysia californica | reverse complement strand
TCTCTCTATCTATCTATCTATCTACCTATCTCTCTCTCTTTCTCTCTCCCTCTCTCTTTCTGTCTCTCGCTCTATCTATATATCTCTCTAACTCATTCTCTCTCTCTTTCTCTCTTTCATCTCCCCACGACCCCCCACCTCTCTCTCTCTCTCCCTCTCTCCCTCTCTTTTTTCTCTCTCTGGCTCTCTCGTTCTCTCGCTCGCTCTCTAACACACACACACACACACAAACACACACACACACAAACACACACACACACAAATGTATAGTGAGAGAGGGGGGGGGGTAGAGCGAGCGAGAGAGAGGAGGTTATGTTTGTAATCCTGGGAAGAGAAAGAAAATGTGCTAATTTGTAACAAATTTTAATGCATCCTTCTTCTTACA
The DNA here is from genome assembly GCF_000002075.1 of Aplysia californica. Lineage (NCBI taxonomy): Eukaryota > Metazoa > Mollusca > Gastropoda > Aplysiida > Aplysiidae > Aplysia > Aplysia californica. The sequence continues at coordinate 857,113 of NW_004797282.1, read as the reverse complement.
ACCTTCATTTGTGTGGGTGAGACCATGAACTCAGATCACTCTCGATTACTTGAATCTTGTGAACATGTAGAAAGAGAGGGGGAGTTGGTGGCTTTGTGTATGTGGGGGGGGGGGGCGTAGTGGTCTTCAGAAAACAAAAGAGAAAGTGAAGACAAAAAGCAGACACCGGCAAATTGGTGCTCAAGCCAGAAACGAAGCGCTGCGAATACGCAAGTCTTTAACCCTTTAGCATTGGTTTATTCAGGCGGCCTCGGTAGTCTTGTGGTTAGGTTACCAGACTCGTAATGGTGAGATTACGGTTTCGAGAGTTTGACACTTAATTAGCTCGGTGCGATGTTGTATCCTCGAGAAAGGCAGTTTACACGGATTTTCCCCTTTGGCTCGAAGGACGTTAAATTACGTTAAATCCCGAAAGCGACGCAAGGGGTGTTAAGCCTATACAATTTCACACTCTTCACGCATCGGTTACCTTCTAAACAGCTCAATTCTAGGCTTTGTTTATCGTTGTGGATTTTGCAAAAACAATCAGTTGCCGCCCGGGATGTTCTTGCACTATCATTTTGGATCTGATCGTGGATGTGGACACCAATGATCTTGAGATTTGTTTTGATTAAGGGTTGTTTTTGTGGTTGTTGCCATCAAATCTAAAAGATTTTGAATACGACTCAATGGATAAAGGCGTGTCAGTTTTTTGGGGAAAAAAACACAACCAGAATTAACATTCTAAAACAGCAAAAAGTTCATTCTTTAGCGCGATGTGGTCTCAAAGTAATGGACAAAAATAAAGTTATAAAAAAAGTCTGTATGTATGTATGTATAGTATAAGGTTTTACGGCGCTAGCAACTAAAAAAGTCTCATAGCATTATTATTGCTAAATCAAGCCAAAGGATGTGATATTGTTAAAGCGACTTCAATTACATTCAAGACTCCCTCTCCAAAGACAACGTGCCATGAAGCGATAAACGACAACGCTGATTGGGCCACAGTCCATTACAAAACACGAGAAAGCTTTGTTGAGACGGAACTTGGCAAAGCGTATAGTGAAAGTAAGCGAAACAAAGTGATCCTTTCCTGCTCCATTACCTTCATCGCATTGTTGCGTGTGCGCACTGTTTGTTTTCATGACATTTGGCAGTCAGCTGACACAATAAGGAGAACACAGTGTACCTTCGTGTATGTATTCTGAGTATGGAGAGTGCAGTGTTCAAACACAGTCCGATCTATGGAAATCGAAAGGACTGCTTGACTCGTCATTCGACAGCGAATGGATTTTGAAACATCGAGTAGCAAGTAGTATGCTTCCAACATCAAATAAAGTTATAGCACGCGCAGCATCGAATAG
>NW_004797282.1:851492-855670 GCF_000002075.1 Aplysia californica | reverse complement strand
CTTAAAAAAAAAAAGTGATTTACACTCACATCGGCACAATTTAGATAATTTAAGAAACGAACCTTTTCCACTCTGTCTCTGTCTCTCTGTCTCTCTCTGTCTCTCTGTCTCTCTGTCTCTCTGTCTCTCTCTCACTCTCTCTCTCTCTCTCTCTCTCTCTGTGTCTCTGTGTCTCTGTGTCTCTCTGTCTCTCTGTCTCTCTCATTCTCTCTCTCTCTCTCTCTCTCTCTCTCTCTCTCTCTCTCTCTCTCTCTACATGCCACGTCCAACCCGAGCTGAGAGGGATATAACATCCCAGCTGAGGGACCGAGTTCTCTATAAAAGTGAATGAGAGGCGAACACCTTAACCTCCAGGCCACGAGAGTCCCCTAAAAGTGTTTCCCTTCAGGGAATTGACAGGGACGCTCCTGATCACGAGTCCACAATACAGACGCCAGTTCTCTGTCTCTGCCTCTGTGCCTGTACATATTTCTCTTTCTGTCTCTGTCTGTCTGTCTGTCTGTCTGTCTGTCTGTCTGTCTGTCTGTCTGTCTGTCTGTCTGTCTGTCTGTCTGTCTGTCTGTCTGTCTCCTCTCTCTCTCTCTCTCTCTCTCTCTCTCTCTCTCTCTCTCTCTCTCTCTCTCTCTCTCTCTCTCTCTCTCTCTCTCTCTCTCTCTCTCTCTCTCGTTTAAATTACTTGCCCTCATGAGATGCCCGAGTTACGAAGCGTCTCGTCAGTAAACTCCAATCATTGTGTATTTTCAATCAACTCATCGTTTGTTCTTTATTCACGCCTATTCGCATCAATTCTTTATTGTTGCTTAGTCTGAAAGGTACCAGTATCGATACTGGTAGTCGTTCATTATTAAGTGTTCCCCTGAGGTACGTCCGTTATCGATTATGTCTACAACAAAGTTCTCTTGTGAGCTTGTCAGACTCAAAGGCCCGATTTTCCGTCTGCCGCAAAAGATGCACAAAGAATTATTTATTGAGCAACGGCCTTGCATCCCTCAGAAAAGAATAAACTATTGTGCCAGGTAAAAGTTACTGAGTACATGACCCTCCCCCCTACCCACTCTCCCCCCCCCTCCCCTAGAAAACGACGAACATAAAAACACAACACACACGCTCTCTCTCTCTCTCTCTCTCTCTCTCTCTCTCTCTCTCTCTCTCTCTCTCTCTCTCTCTCTCTCCCTCTCTCTTTCTGTCTCTCGCTCTATCTATCTATCTCTCTAACTCATTCTCTTCCTCTTTCTCTCTTTCATCTCCCCACGACCCCCCACCTCTCTCTCTCTCCCTCTCTCCCTCTCTCCCTCTCTCCCTCTCTTTTTTGTCTCTCTGGCTCTCTCGTTCTCTCGCTCGCTCTCTAACACACACACACACACACACACACACAAACACACACACAACACACACACAAATGTATAGTGAGAGAGAGGGGGGGGGGTGGTAGAGCGACCGAGAGAGAGGAGGTTATGTTTGTAATCCTGGGAAGAGAAAGAAAATGTGCTAATTTGTAACACATTTTAATGCATCCTTCTTCTTACAACCTTCATTTGTGTGGGTGAGACCATGAACTCAGATCACTCTCTATTACTTGAATCTTGTGAACATGTAGAAAGAGAGGGGGAGTTGGTGGGTTTGTGTATGTGGGGGGGGGGGGGGCGTAGTGGTCTTCAGAAAACAAAAGAGAAAGTGAAGACAAAAAGCAGACACCGGCAAATTGGTGCTCAAGCCAGAAACGAAGCGCTGCGAATACGCAAGTCTTTAACCCTTTAGCATTGGTTTATTCAGGCGGCCTCGGTAGTCTTGTAGTTAGGTTACCAGACTCGTAATGGTGAGATTACGGTTTCGAGAGTTTGACACTTAATTAGCTCGGTGCGATGTTGTGTCCTCGAGAAAGGCAGTTTACACGGATTTTCCCCTTTGGCTCGAAGGACGTTAAATTACGTTAAATCCCGAAAGCGACGCAAGGGGTGTTAAGCCTATACAATTTCACACTCTTTACGCATCGGTTACCTTCTAAACAGCTCAATTCTAGGCTTTGTTTATCGTTGTGGATTTTGCAAAAACAATCAGTTGCCGCCCGGGATGTTCTTGCACTATCATTTTGGATCTGATCGTGGATGTGGACACCAATGATCTTGAGATTTGTTTTGATTAAGGGTTGTTTTTGTGGTTGTTGCCATCAAATCTAAAAGATTTTGAATACGACTCAATGAATAAAGGCGTGTCAGATTTTGGGGGGAAAAACACAACCAGAATTAACATTCTAAAACAGCAAAAAGTTCATTCTTTAGTCTCAAAGTAATGGACAAAAAATAAAGTTAAAAAAAAAGTCTGTATGTATGTATGTATAGTATAAGGTTTTACGGCGCTAGCAACTAAATAAGTCTCATAGCATTAATATTGCTAAATCAAGCCAAAGGATGTGATATTTTTAAAGCGACTGCAATTACAAAACACGAGAAAGCTTTGTTGAGACGGAACTTGGCAAAGCGTATAGTGAAAGTAAGCGAAACAAAGTGATCCTTTACACGAGAAAGCTTTGTTGAGACGGAACTTGGCAAAGCGTATAGTGAAAGTAAGCGAAACAAAGTGATCCTTTCCTGCTCCATTACCTTCATCGCATTGTTGCGTGTGCGCACTGTTTGTTTTCATGACATTTGGCAGTCAGCTGTTCAAACACAGTCCGATCTATGGAAATCGAAAGGACTGCTTGACTCGTCATTCGACAGCGAATGGATTTTGAAACATCTATGGAAATCGAAAGGACTGCTTGACTCGTCATTCGACAGCGAATGGATTTTGAAACATCGAGTAGCAAGTAGTATGCTTCCAACATCAAATAAAGTTATAGCACGCGCATCATCGAATAGTTTGACAATTAGGAAACCGTACTTCTTGCACAATCTGTTATGATTAGGCGTTTGTTTTTTGTGTTGTTGTTGTTGTTGTTTTTGTTTGTTTTTGTTTTTGTTTTTTTTTTGTTGGGGGGGGGGGGGGGGTTCAGATACCTCATACTGAAAGCTGCAACTAAGAACAGACCTGCTGCAGCACAACTTTTGAGGATTCTAAATTGCACGCCAGATGGCTGCAAACTTTTTTCAGAATCGCTTTCAGGATATGTTTTTAATTATAGAATCCACACCAGGCTAGTTTCATTTTTATTTATTTATTTATTTATTGTTTCGGCTTGCCTTGATTTATTGATTTTGTGTGAATTAGTGGGCCTACAGTGAACTCTGGTGCTTTTACTAACATCCTGTCTGTTATTAGACGCTCAAAACCCTTGCATTGGGAATTGACAGGACTAGCTTTGTGCAAAACGACTTCATGTTTTATACTCTAATCAAAACAGTTTTAAAAAAAATTAAATAGAAGGATTGTGTATGATATATCATCCTATCAGAAAGACAAAGACACTTAGTGAAGTTTCCCTCACAGCCTCACAGAGGCTAGCTATGAAGAGGCAAAGAGCCGATCCATCACACCACAGATGCAGCAGAGTCTTGAACCGTGCTTGTGACATAAAAGCGGGAATTCCGCTTGAAAAAAACTGCTATCGACCAGATAAAAGAAAAACCAAGGCAAACATCTTTCGTTATTCGTCACTTATCGATGTCATGGGGTGCACGGTCGGGAAAAATGTGTTATAATAAAGATTAGAAAGGCAGTACCAATAAAAAGCTTTTAGTTTTAGAGGACGGGGTGAAATAATAACAAAAATGTCTTGAGGGGGAACGAACACGCATTACACCCGTGGTGAAAGTTGAGAGTGGAAAACACCAGAGCACAAACCAGCCATTACTAGGGAGAGAGAAAGATGGATAAATGAGGTTTTCTTGTTGTCATGACGGGTCAGTTTTAAACTCTTTTTGCATCTCTGTGATTTCTCTTAGGTGTCTTCGTGCGGGGGTATTTGTAGGGGATTCTTTAGGGTATTTTTTTATAGATGTGAGTGTGTGTGTGTGTATGTGTGTGTGTTTGTGTGTTTGTGTGTGTGTGTGTGTGTGATTGTGTGTGTGTGTGTGTGTGTGTGTGTGTGAGTGTGATTTTTTGCGTGTGTATACATGCAAGCGGGGGCGTGATTCTAATGGAGAATCATATTGATGGAAGAAAAGTTTGTGTTATCAAAAGGAAGTCACTCCGTCTTCCCCCTCCCCCCTCTCTCTCTCTCTCTCTCTCTCTCTCTCTCT
>NW_004797282.1:849456-851392 GCF_000002075.1 Aplysia californica | reverse complement strand
TCTCTCTCTCTCTCTCTCTCTCTCTCTCTCTCTCTCTCTCTCTCTCTCTCTGTCTCTCTCTCTCTCTTCTCTCTCTCTCACCCACTCACTCTTCCTTTCTCACTAATCCTCTCTTCCTGCACTTTGGCATGTTTTATCTATGTGACGTTCTCAAAGACGGCGAACAATAAAAGGAACACATTATCATTAATATATCACGCGCCTTTCGCTGGAAAACTTGGCAAGTGTCACCCAAACAAAGCATGGAGTTGTACTGTTACATGTGGCAAGATCTAACGCTTGAAGTTGGTGTGAGGGCGCCTGTAGTTTTTTTCGATGAATGTGCTAGAGTGTTGTGGGTTTCATTGGGAATAGTCGTCATGGCAGGCATGTCAAACTCTTGTTCCTAGTTCCCAGTGAGTAACACGGGTCACAAACTATTTTTGCGAAGGTGACACATACAACTATTTACCCATTAAAACCAGTTAAGGTTATTCATTGATAAAAGGTATTAGAGAACATTATGTTTGTTACTTGAATTGAGAAACATACAATTTGTTGAACAATTTTGGTGTTTTAGCATTAATGAATACAAAATAAAGAGGCAATTTTGGCAAAATAATAAATGTTTTAATGAGAACGTAATGCGCGTTAGCGGCAAAAAACACAACAGAACGAAATTGAATATTCATTAATTAATAACTACTATTCAACAATTTCTAGTGTCTTGTACTTCGGCTTAACATCTCTTTTTTTCTGACAATCTTTGTTTTATCTGGCTGAAATACTTTCGACTTTGATCAGAGATTTATTTTTTTTAAACTGTTGATCAGTCAGCCTTGTTCTCTGAGATCTTTTTGTTGAAGTAAAATGACTCTTCACGCGCATAGGTAGAACGAAACAGTGCCATAGTCGTGTAGGAAAACTTTTTAGAATTTTTTTACAATGCAGTAAAGTACGAAAAGAAACCTGGTATCCCAACTTCAACAGACTTTGCTCTGAGTGTAGAAACCCGACAGTTCCATCTAAAGGATTTCTTCTGTCTTGACAACATCAAGGGTAAATAGTACTGAGAAAAATGCAAGCTATGTTCGAAAGAAGTGAAATCAGAAAATCGTTTCTGAAATTCCTTTGACAACATTCCCAGGTGACTGTTACACTAAGCAAAGCTAAATAGATCCACAGACAGTATCGCAGTGTTTTTCAACTGTTTGCACAAAGGAAAATAAACTAGATTCCCAAGTGAGAATACTGTGACCTCCGTGAACACAGTTTTGTAACGAAGCACTTGATGTTATCATACAACTGAGAGGTGAGACCATTTTTACCTTGTAATTTTCTACTCCTAGCCCTAGTGTGAACTAGCACTGTGTTTCAGCCTAGGATACTGCAAGGCTAATCTAGTGATAATTATAGTAAATACCAGTTACAACCAGCCTTTTGCAACTTAGCGTCGAGGTTTCATGGCACTCCACTGAAATTAAAGTTGTTGTAAATACATTGTAGTACATGTATACACAATGACCAATAAGATCATTTTTCGAGTTATACTTAATTTCATTTGAGTCTTTGTTGAGTGCCCTTTTAAGGGATACGTTTTGTTCGTTTCACTACTTTCGTTTGTTTTGTTTTGATTATGTTTAATTACGTTCGTTTAACGTTTCGTTTTGATTCTGTTCGCTTTCTTGCGTTCGTTTAATGTTTTGTTTGGACTTAGCAGTAACTTTTGGTGAAGCTGTACATGTACAGGTGAGGCTACAAATCAAACCTCATCACACGCCATTGCTCGCTCTGTAGGAACTTTAGTGCCTGGTGCAGGTGGGCTTGTAAAGTGCCACGTGTGGCCTGCAGGCTGAATGTTGACATGTGTGGTCCAGGGGAGGAGAATTTTCTCAGAAATGTTATACTTTATTCTTACCACTTGTCTGTCTACCTGTTCTGTGCGGTAACTTTAATC
>NW_004797282.1:846086-847471 GCF_000002075.1 Aplysia californica | reverse complement strand
CCTCTCTCTCCCTCCCTCTCTCTCTAGTTCCACCACTTCACCCCCGCACTTTTTCCTTCTCACACGGAATAACCCACCCCAGCCCCCCAATTATTTTTCTGTTCCATGTCCTGAATTTCCTAATCTCTTCTATTATTCATCCATATTTCTCCCTGCTTCTTAGCTCAACACGAACCAGCCAAGTCATGCCAGTCCCGGGAGGACAAAAAATTCGAACCTCTTTCATCAAGATTTGTGCTTAAGACCACACATATAAGGCAGTTGATTGAGAGAAAGAAGCTTGGAAGTTTAGGGATTTGAAGTCGAGCATCTGTAACAATCGTGCTTCTTGTGGGATAATTAATGTAAGGAAGAATGTGTGTGAGATAGAGAGATTTATGATCGGGGATCTCGAAACTGTCACAAAGGATTTTCATGTCACCGTTGTTGTTGTTGTTGTTGTTGTTGCTGTTGTTGTTGTTGTTGTTGATGTCTGTTTTTATTAGTGTTGTTGTTGTTTGTTTGTTTGTTGTTGTTGTTGCTCTTGTTCTTGTTGTTGTTGCTGTAGTTGGATTTTTTTTTAAATAGATCGATAGATTTGGTAAGTGTTTTACGGCACTCGCAACTGCATTAGGTCGTATGAGCGCGCGGGACACATTAAACATTTTCAGTTCGTAGGAAATTTTGAATTTTGCCCGAATGGCGGCCGCAGCCTACTCATATCGATTTTACACCACCAAAGGGTCTTTTTAACACGCGCAACTTGCACACGGGATCTCCGAGATTTTCCCCATGTCCGAGAAGGCTAGGCGTAGATCTTTCCTACCAAAAGATCAGGGGTGTGGCTGACAGACAGCAGGGAGGAATCAAAGAGTAGCAGTAGAAAAGCTGCAGAAAGAGAAAGATGGATAGAGGCAGCCACAGAAATATTATACAAATAAATAAATACAAAACCCATACAACAGTACCATATAACAGGCGATGAAACACGCAAGAGATGGCTAGGAATCTGCTTCTCACCTAGACATCTTAAGTTAACGTAGGCTAGAAAAAGTAAGTAAGTAAATATCTCTTAAACAAAAATTTGATTTCCCCCCATGGCTTAGATGTTGTTCTTAACAAGAATTTCACCGAGCCGTGACCTGAAGGAATATAAAGTACATGCGCTCGATCACTCACACATATCAGTGAACTCTTCTTATCAATCTTTTAGAGCAATGAAATTGGATTTACGCTATTAAAAATTCATGTGCGGATAATTAAGAAGTGCCGTTAAGACCACCAAGTCCTTTTGCTTGAGATGTAAATTATTGCGTGCAAGTGTATAGATGTGTGGATGTATCTATGTGTCTCTCTCTCTTTCTCTGCCTCTCCCTCTCTCTCTCTCCCTCCCTCTCTCTCTCTCT
>NW_004797282.1:842454-844213 GCF_000002075.1 Aplysia californica | reverse complement strand
CTCTCTCTCTCTCTCTCTCTTTCTCTCTCTCTCTTCATATGTCTTTCTCTCTGTGTCTGTGTGATCTTTCTTATTTTTTCTCTCCCATTCACAAACAAACAGACAAACAGACGTACACATGCACGCACATTCTCCCAAAACAAACGACAACCATCGACCTTGCTTGGTGTCCTTAAGGCCCGAGTTGTCTATTCCTGCTCACGTGACCACCAGCTCGGTTATTCATTGGGAGATTAAATTATTTAAGGGCTCGGCAAGAAGGCTGGAACCTTAAGGAAGAATGATGATCCAGAGAGGTCACTGTTCACTGAGAACCAGCGCTTGTTTTGTTAGATCGAATAAAAGCTCCCCTTGCCATAGCTTGAAAACAAGCATTAATTATGTGGCACAACATCTTCTGTTTCTGTGTGGATTCATCTGAAAATGAAATTATGAATGACATAAAAAAGGAAAATTTGCTGTTCCCACGTACAATTTAGCTTTAGAAGGCAGCAAACTATGCGCGGACAATTTCTCGCTAATCGTATCTCTGACACCAGGCAACCCCCCAGCTCTTTCAATCTCAAATATCTCAACTTTTATTTCACGTATGTGAGTATTTTCCCCACAAAAACAAGACAATTGAACAAGCTTTAAGATGATACCAATATACTCCATTTGTCCAAAGATTGACGAGCACTTGATTCCCCCGTGTCATGACACATATTATTATAACAACCCGTTTTATCGGAAATCGAACTCTCATTATTTATTGTGTACACAAAATGAAAAGCGCAACCAGTTCACCTCAGATGTTGGTGAACTTGAGTATAAGAATAATACGTCCTCCATTTTAAAGGTTATACAATATGTCCACACCGGCTTGTTGAATGGGAGGGTGTGTTTTCACGCAAGTAAGGCAAAAGGTTAGCTATTGTTTCAGGCTATCATGGATGGTAGTGTTGGAGACTATACCACGATTTAGCACTATTTGCCTCACCATTGTTCAAACACATGCCCTTAAACAATTTTCTGACCTCGACAGGTAGATCTGTTCACAATTTAAATTGGCACTGCTCAGGACTTCAGCGCGGTTCATGGGCAGTGCGGGTTTCTGTTTTTGTCGCAAGTTGTATGTAAACAGAGTTAGTGAGAGTTTTCACTTCCCGGTAGGAAATAGGTGGAGTGGCAGCCTCCTCTTGGCAAACAGTGTGTCCTATTGTCTCGGTTGGACGAGCCAGAGCTTTTCTCTTTACAATGGATGGCCGAACAGTCGTCTGTGGCGTAGCGGTTTATAGGTCCTTCGCTGTCGCACGCGAAAGACTCGAGTTCGATTCCCCAGAGAATTTTTTCCCATGTATCTCCACCCTTCTGCTGGGATGTTGTACCCCTCTCAGTCAAGATGGGCCCTAACTGACAAGGTCGGAAGCCAGCCTAATAAATTATCTAAATCGTTTTGATGGAGGCGTAAAAACACCTTAAGTTAAATTATTTTTGAAGATGTCCAAACACGCATCAAATCTTCAACCTTTTCATCTGGCGCTTACGTGAGTTTGTGGCTGTTTGTGTTTGTGAGTATGTGTGTTTGTGAGTATGTGTGTTTGTGTGTGTATGTGAGTTGTTTTTGTGTTTAAGAAGGAGAGAGGGGGGAGACAGAGACAGAGACAGAGAGAGATGTAAGAGAGGGAAAGAGAGAGAAAGATAGATAGTGAGAGAGACGTTAAGTGAGAAATGGAGACTTTAAAAGAGTATGCAACAGAAGTTGTGCTCCTTATCCCCC
>NW_004797282.1:840344-842256 GCF_000002075.1 Aplysia californica | reverse complement strand
CCCCCCCCCCCCCCTCACACACACACACACCAGGGCAGTGATACTGACTGAAATTGTCTTTAGGCTATTCCCAAAGGGGGATATTAACATGTTCTTATGCACAGTAGAATTGTAAATGGGCTGATTTACCAATGTCATGCTCATATTGTGCCGGAGCAACATAGGGGGAATTGCTGCTTTTTCTTTCCACATCCTTACTATCTTCATTTTTCCTCTACTTCTTTTGTATGTTTGTCACTCTCTTGTGAGCTGCTATTTCCAGGGTACCTTGGCAGTCGAAGCAGACTTGTCAATGGTTATGGCGGATCTGCGTTCTAAAAGTGCACAAAGCACGGTCTGTATTTAGTATTAACTCTCTACGAGTCCATGCCTCTGCAGTGCAGGCGACCTTTAAATTCGGCTGATTTCGCATCATTATACCTCGGTGCTCTCCCGGTCTCTGGGGATTCGTTTAGACGAATTGAAATGTGATAGTCTCACACCCCCAGATCCAAAGACCGCCATTCCTGTTACAGAATTTGGGAGGTTTGGGGGCAGGGGGTAGAGGAATAGAATAGAAGGATTGTTTGTGAAGTAGAAGTTATGGCACTTCTCAGATCGACTTTCCACGGACGCTCCAAGTTTGTGAGACTCTAAAATCCCATGGGTGTTTTGTTTAAACAGGGAGTTCTCATTTCGTGGGTCTTTCTCGCTTTTTCTGTCCCAGCGCAGCTTAGCGTTATAACGCAGGGGCGCTACGCAAAAGGGGTGTTAAAAATGACACAAAGGTGAATTTCTGAAACGCTATTGAACGCACGAACGCAACACACGCACGCACACACACACACACACACACACACACACACAAACACGCGTGCACGCGGGCGTACATACACACACACTCACACACACACACACACACACACACACACACACACACACACACACACACACACACACACACACACACACACATATGAGGAGGACACCGGTAGTGTGTTCGATCCTTAGCAAAACGTCGACGTCTGTTGCTCAAATCCGGGTTTGTTCTTGAAGTTCCTCGAACATGTAAGTACTAAATTCTCGTACAATCATCCATTGCCACGCCTTTGAAGTTAGCAAATCTGTACAATTTTTTTTCGGTCCTGTGTTAAAAAACAGCCAAACAATTAAAGTCAGTTTTTCTGAGTATTACAGATAAAGTGTTGCATCCAGAGAAAATCTGCCGCTTTAAATTTTAGTTTACCACGATGAAATATAATGAATGCAAGTCAGTCAACGGAGATGTTATGAGACTGTCTAGATGCCATGAGGTATTCCCTTGTACGTATTTTCCTTAACCGTTTCACCCCCCCCCCCCCCCCTCTCAGGACAGTGCTACTGACTGAAGTGTCTTTATGCCATTCCCAAAGGGGGGATATTAACATTTCTTTAATGCACATTAGAATTGTAATTGGACTGATTTATCAATGCCATGCTCATACTGTGCTGTAACAACATTGGGGGAACTGCGGCCTTTTCTTTCCTCACCCTTAATATCGTCATTTTTCCTCTACTTCTATGTTAGTCATTCTCTTGTAAACTGCAGACTTTGTGCTGTTGAAGCTAGAGGGGTGAGCAGATTTCCCCGTTTGGACTTTTCTGTTGATATCCACCCCTTGACGCTCATATGACCTTATGCAGTTGCGAGCACCCTAAAACATTACTAAAACTAAACAAAAACTTTACCGTTTTATTTTGTTTGTCCTCTTGTGCGGCAAAGTGTCGACGGGATCGGAGTGTGTAATTCCCAGACATGAGTCAGTTGTATTTCCTTTTGAATTGTCATGTTGTTCCTTTGAAAGGTCTCTGTGACTTCGTCGATCCATCTTTTTTCTTGGCCTTTCTCCTGCGAATCGTGCTGGAATGTGTAAAAATACCCCCCCCCCCCCCC
>NW_004797282.1:827065-840160 GCF_000002075.1 Aplysia californica | reverse complement strand
GGGGGGGTAGGTTCCAAGCTTTCACACTGAAAGTAGTGTGTAGTAATAAGCAACTATTGTTGTAGGATATCTTTACTGGTATGGAAAGACAGACTCTGAGAACTGACGTCAAGGCGCTACAATTACTCTTTCTGTCAAAGTTGTGAATTCAGATCCTTTTAGTCTCTAACCCTAGTTATCATTTAATGTATGAGTTTCACACTCTTATCTACAAATTTAAGATCACTTTGGAGGCGGGCATCGACATGGCCTGTCAGGGCCAACCTTGGCTAAGAGGGAAACACCATCCGAGAAGAAAGACTAGATGAAAATTCTCCCAAAACAGGATTTGAACTCAGGTCTTCTTAATACCACGGTGAAGCACCTAACCGTCCTACCAGAGACGCCGGTGTAATCTTAGTCTTTTGTAAATCTTACAGGAAAAAACATTAACCGTTATTGTACAGTTGGTCTCGGGCACACCGTCAGTGCAGTTGGCATCATGCCAGGCTACGGAGCTGACGGCATTGGTTCAAATCTCCAACAAGACTTTTTGTTAAACTTAAGTTGTTTTGCAAAGTTTTTCAAGACTCTCAACCCGTTTTGGCTCTGAGCTATGGAAGAGGAAGTTAAATTAGGAGCCAAAAGAAGGCATTCTCATTGGCCAAATGACCCGACCTTTTAATCAGATTGTGGAGGTTCAAGTCACGAAATGGCGCACGTCAGTAGAAATAGACGTCTGCGCTGCTACATCAATATTTGGACCCGGAAGTCCATCAGGGCCCCAGTGCATTCTGCACACTAACAAAAGATCTGACCCCGCAGTGTCATAGCATGTCATGTTGTTGCGGTTAACTATCGAAAAGTAATCAATGTCACAAGAAAAGATTGCACAAGGAACAAAAACGGTTGTAAGTTAGCAAAGATGCAACCTATCGCGGTTAAGTGATTCGGTCAACTGATGAAAATGCCCCCAAATCAAAAAGCATACAATGCTAGAGAAACAGACTACACAACAAAGACAAGGGCAAACGACGAAAAACATGGCTAGACGGCGTCTGAGAAGTCCCCCAAACAGAAGAACATAACATCTACATTAGAGGCCATCGACCTAACTTTTGACCAAAGATCTCACCCCCCCCCCACCCCCAACAACCCTTTCGACTATTAAAGTAGAAGTAAAGTTAAGGTTCACATAAAATATGGAATTGGCGTGGCGATTGTGGGAAGTGAAAGGTTACTTCACCCCCGCGTCGATCGATGAAGCCAGCCATGTGGAATCTATCGTCAGCAGCTGATTGAGTCTGTCTAATCAAATCAGAGATCGATAGCAACAATGATCACAGTTGGCGATTTTCACGAGAAAGTGAGAAAGAAAGAAGGGAGTGCTGGTGACAGGCTGACTCGTTCAGATATTACGTCACGCCCTTTTGATCTTTTGCGCAGATAGAAGGTAACAGGTTCAGAGTCAGAAGGTTTTAAGAGCAGTACGTTCTTTTGGGTCAAATATCTGCACGATACATTTGAGAAAGGAAGTATGTCTCGCTTTACGTTGAGCGGCAACCTCAGAAAAATAAATTGTGTGCATGCGAATTAATGTTGGCCTATATGTAAGTTCCGAATAGGAGGAAGGGAACGTCTACTTAATAATATATATTATATATACATAGTTATATAATATAATATATTATATTTTATATATCATTATACTTTTCAAACAGTTTAATAATTGTTTAATCGGTGTTGCTCCTTGAATAACCCAAGTGTGTTTTTTTAAGGAGAGGTGGATTAACCATACGTGTGCCATACAGTAGCCCGTGATCTGTCAGTTCGATAAAATATCACGTTCGTGATCTGTCTACTCGCAATGTACTTCCTCATTCTCATAAATCTTGAGCATCCCCATCACTTAGAATAGAGCAGCTGAAGTTCAAGTGCTACTTGTGGTAAACGACATCAGGGTACCATCAGCGAGCATTTATACAGACTGTGTATCAACCTTTGAGAAATAGCTGATCTTGCATCAGCTAAAAAAAAGATTTTGTCTAATTGCAGCTCGTTACAGACAGGTTGCGTTTTTTGTTGGGTTTTTTTTTTTTGGGGGGGGGGGGTGTTTATTTCCTTTTCGCACGGGCGAGGTTTGTTGTTGTTGCTGTTGTTGTTGTTGTTGCTGTTGTTGTTGTTGTTGTTTTGAATTATTCTTTCTTGATTTGGTTTCTTGAGTTTAAAAAAAGAACGTTTTTGTTTTGTTTCTGGGGTGGGGTGGGGCTTTCTTATTGATTTCTTCTGTCTTGTTAATTGTAAAAGCAATAAATATGCATATATAAGCAACGCGTGGCATTGCTTGTTCCTTAAGGGAGTATCTATGGATCCCGTGGTGCCATGCTAGACAATAGTGTGTGTGCCCCATGTTTGAATCCCTTAAGGGGGAGGGGAGAGGGGGCGTTATTTAAATCTTTAAAGACGTGGTGGAAATTTCGATTGGCAAGCCCATGGCTATGTTACTGTCCTGTGTTTTAAAGTTTCAGTTAAAGAAAACGATTTGAATATTATCTATGAATAACCAAAAATGTTTGTTGAATGATCAGAACGGCGTTCTCGGGAAGTTGACGTGTGTTGTTTTAAGTGTTTTGCAAGGCCTTCACTCACATTGCTTGGTCATGGAAATGGAATGCTTTTATTCAACACTCTTTCATGACACCTTTGGTATGGAAGGCGTTTATTCAATGCTTCTTTATACGCACATTTCGTATGGAATGTGCTTATCCAACACTCTTTCTGAACACATTTCTTGTGGAAAGCATTTTATCAAACACTCCTTTTTAACCCATTGAGGGCATTTTATCCAACACTCTTTCTGAACAAATTCCTTGAGAAAAGTATTTTATCAAACACTCTTGTTTAAAATCCATTTCGTAATGAGGGCATTTTATCCAACAGCCTTTCTTAACACATTCCGTATGGAAGGCATTTTATCCAACACTGTAGCGTGCACTGAAACCACCAGAAAACGACCCAACTGGTGTTGTTGGTATATTTTTCGTTATTGTTTTTGTTTGTTTTTGTTTGTTTGGGGGTTTTTTTAATTGGGGGTGAGGGTGGGGGGGGAGTTGGGGGTGGGTTTGGGAGGTAGGGAGGAGAGGTGGGGGGGGGAGGGGCACTCTAAGATAATCTTATTCTCATGTCGTATCGCTTTTTGTGCTTATTTGAATGTAGGTCAGTTGGTGTGAATTGTTTGACAGCGTGGTCCATCACAGCTGAGAGGTGCTGAATGAGCTTATTGTGGATACGACTAGTGAAGAAAGAGTTGTTGAAAGAAGCATTGCTTCTGTTGACATTTGCACAAGAGAATTGGACAAAGATCCTTGTTCAGTTGGTAGTGACAGGGATGAAAGTTGAGCATTGTTTCTACAGCGTAGCGAAGTACCTCTACTGCGGCCGGGAAAGGGGGAAAAGGGGGGGGGCGTAGATCTAGACTTGTAAGAGGGCCGAATGCTGGAAATCGAGAGTGTTCGTGCGCGTTATAGGGGGTACCCATTCGCACGATCGGTTCGGTTCTGTTCGGATTGGTAGGCAGGGCTAGCTGGATTGATGGCGCAAAGCGATCATTGTGGCAAAAAACCGATCGACCGACTCGCAGCCTCAAAAAACGAACGCATTTGCTTTCAGGCCGCGAATCGGATGATCGGTTGGCGATCGGTTGCCGATCCCCTAGTGGGCACCTCATATTAACGATTTAGACGAACAATAAAAAATGATCAGATAGAAACATTGATACACATTAGACCGTAATGTTTTACAACACTTGCGACACAATAAAGTCATATAAGTGCCGAAGATCAGAGGTATTATAAGAGAGTAACAAACTCAACAAATATTGGGGGAGGTAAGAGCTATAAATGTTAGCTAAGAAAGAAGGAGCGAGCCACACCAGAGCACCCACCAACCATCCACCAAGATATAGACTGAAACTGAAAGGAATTTCACAGATAATCTTTATAAAAGCCACTTTTGATGTGTATGCCTTTGCATACAAATTTTTGTTTGAACGTTCCAAAATTAAATTAGTTGGGAACTAAAATTGTGCTTGGCGACTTCAATGGGTGCGAAAAAGGTTTAAAAGAAATACATGTAGCTTTAAGAGTAAGCCTTCATGTATTTGAATAATCTCGAAGATGCATTTAATATCATGATGATGATGATGATGATCATCATCATCATCATCATCATTTCTATTTAGCACAAAACACCAACCTACAAAATATTCTGCGACAGTAAGTTAAGTCGTTTTTTGGAATATTTCCGACATCGAGTCTTTGAGATAAATTAAGAAACACTGCATAGAAAGCAAGCAAACAAGTAGGCCTATGCGTCTCTCAAAATTAAGTATCAAAGTTGCTGTTTGCATGGTACACATTCTGCAAAAATTGATCTAGTGTTTGCAAACGTAACATACAGTGCAGGCAACTTTCAATTCACCATTACGTGTATCCTATTGTTTGCCCTTTGGCCCTTTCTCTGTGCTCTTCGAACAACGTCGCTGTGCAAGTGTGTTCATGTTGAACTCAGACAAACAAGAGTTCTGTTGAATTGCTTTGCGCTTTGCTTGCAGATCCAACAATTAATATCCCAATCAAAGACAATTGTTTAAAATAGTCGTGTTCTGTGAATACATGGCGATGGATGGAGTTCAGAAAAATAATATAATGTTGAATATTGAATAAGGAACATCTTGCACAAATTATCAGAGTCGTCGGTAAACATTTGTGTTTGGTTTGTCTGTGTTTCTCGGAGTGTTAACGTGTCTGTCTTTACATAATATAGTGTGGATATGTTGTTGTGTACCGTTGACATGAGTGCGTATGAGTGCACGTATGTTTTTATGCGTGCATTGCGAGTGAGTCGTAGAATATGTGCGTGCATGCTGGGTACCCTGTTCGATGAACGGACTCCAAAAAATCGATCGTCAAGTCATTGTGGGACCAGTGCGCACTGCAAGTGAACGGAAGCCTCACTTGTTTACAATGGCGTCTTAGAAGATGGACTTTCCCAAGATTAGATCTAAACGAAACTAATGAAAAGCTGAAAATTAAATTACAGTGACTTCAGACTCCTCAATACAACTATGCAACCTTCAAATAATTCTGAACCACCGTTAATATGTTCAAATTCGAAAGTTAAGTAGTTCGGAAGCTTTAGGCGTCCAAAGAGACGAATTTTCAGAAATATATATATATACTAGCTGGGCCCCCCTTTTGTTGAAAGGAATGATCGATGCATTAATATCAACTGAAAGTCATTGGCCTATTATATTTACTCTACTGGAATTGAACAATAAATCCTGACAGATGCAAAAAATTAGAAGGTTTAGAAGAATGTGGTGTTTAGATTGATCCTCTCTTCCGCTTTCGTGGTTGTACTCTTCAGAATTTCAAAGGTGTGGAACAGAGCGCGCAGCTATTAAACGGAAAACCTCACTTGCTTACAATGGTGTCTTAGAAGACGGACTTTCCCAAGACTAGACCTAAACGAAACTAATGAAAAACTGAAAATTAAACTACAGTGACTTCAGGCTCCTCAATAGAACTGTGTACCCTATAAATGATTCTGAACTTCCAATAATTTTGTCAAATTCGAAAGTTAAGTGGTTCTGTAGTTTTATGCGGCCAAAGTGACGAACTTTCACAACTATAATATGTATAATATATATACATTATATATATATATATATATATATATATATATATATATGTATGTATATATATATATATATTTATATTTATATATATATATATATATATATATATATATATATATATATATGTGTGTGTGTGTGTGTGTGTGTGTGTGTGTATGTGTATTATGAATATATATATTATATCATTGTTATTGTTTTTCATTTATACTTTCAAGTTTCTCCGGTTCCCTCTAGGTGAAATCCTCCATCAGCCTGCGTTAATTGTTTTTTATTTGCATTCTCTCTTTTCTTTTTTTTTTTCGTTCAAGTAAAATAACACAAAGATCTGTGATTAAAGTCCGTGTTATTAGAATAGGTGCAGGTACAATTTCATATACTTTGAAGGGCAAGAGCCCACAACAACTGTCATGTCTTTGTATAATATATATATATATATAAAGAAACCCACATTGGAGGCAGAGAATGAATGTATCTTTCGCGTGAAAGGAATTGACATAATGCATGCTCCGGCATTTCGAATCTGATGGATAGAGATATATTTTTAACTCCATCACATTGACCTAATTATGCTTCGTATTTGCTGCTCTCCCCAGATAAGACGTTTAAATTGATAATGATCTTCGAGAAGAGTGCAACCGTTTTGTTTGTTCACATGATAGAATATAGCATCAGTCAGTGCGTCATGTTATTGAACGGAGGTTTAGATTGTTTAGCATGACAGAAACTTTTTAACGGGGAAAAACTGATTGCACTGTTCGCACACTTTTGACATTTAAACCCGCACGGCTTTTGTTTGAACTTTTGGTTCCTGTAAACTCATTTCCATTATCAAATATGAAGCCTGTTTGCTGATAATACATCAAATGTGCCACGACGTTGTGGAATCAGGCGCTCGTCAATTTAGGGGCAAATTGAGTTATTAATATGATCTTAAAGCTTGTCCATTTGCCTTGCCTTTGATGAAAAAAAAACGATTTAACTTGGATACAAGTCAAGATATTGACAATTGAAGGAGTGGGGTCGCCTACTTTTAAAGGTAAAATTAGCGCCAAAATGGCCGCCAAAGTGGAGTTACTTCCTTAGCTTGAGAGTCCGTGGAAACTGAACAGTAAGATCTTGAATGCCTTTAATCGGTGTTTTTCAGTGATAATCCACTCAGAAATAATTCTTTAACGGGTATGAAAAGTGTGGAGCCTAACAAAAATTAAATTGTAAAAATTCCCAAACCAGCAGAAATATTCCAGTTTCTTGACTTCCATTACTTAGACGAGCACCTGATGTCACCATGCTGCATCACAAATTTTTAACGAAACAATTTCCATTTTACTTTTGACACCCTATATATGTCTTTCTCTTTCATTTTGAGGTCATTCTTTTTAAAACTCTTTTCTTGGTTCTTATATGCGATCTTTTGCTGGTTCTTTCGGGGTTTTAAAGTTGAGTCCAGTTTAATATGTCTGTCTTGCAGTCATCGGTGTATCTTAAAAGAACCGACATCGTCTCCATCTTTCTTTCTGTAAATGACCATCAGTTTCAGAATGTAAATGGAATGTGAATACTACACAGTAATATCGAGACTTGCGGAATGATCTCAACACTTGTCTTATCATTGTAACAGGGGTTTTCGTTTTGATTTGACATATATCTAACATTGATCAGGCATACGGATAACCAAAGCTCAAGAGCAACCTATTAAGAATTCGAATGACAGTATTCCATGATGTAGTTCAGTGCGATAAAAGCTGAGATTACAATACGACCGCAATGGCTGTTTAGCGCTGAAAGTGTCCTCCGCATGCATGCACTGAATGAGGCATTGTGCAACAGAACAGATCAGAAATCGAAGTCAACCCACATGTTTGCAATGCCGTGAGTAGAACGAAACCCTTTTCTAAAAGGTAATTATAAGACGTGTTGCAAGGCATTGATCAAGTGGGTTGCTGTCTGACCTTATCCCCTCCAAAACTTACTTTCTTTTTCCAGGGTCCCATCGAGGTAGGACGACAAAGGCGTAGTAGAGGGTTACGAATAATCACTACTTCCTAACCAAACCTCCAGACCGCCTCAAGCTTAATCGATAAACACTTTGGCTTGAATGAGAAACTTTGGACTGCTTAAAAAGTTTGGTTGACACTGAGTTCAATAGTTTCCGGTAATCTTTATCTGCTTTTCTATTTCTTTAAATTTAAAGTCTCATTCCTTCTATGTCTAATCCAGCTTTTGGAAAAAGAAAAGGCTCTCTCCAGAGGCCAGGCTTCTGGTAAGAACAGGCTTCTGAAAATTTAAAAGATTGTATGTAAGCCCGTGAAAACTGTTCTTCGATACAAAGTCCAGAAGAAATGACCTAAAACTGTACGTAGATATACATGTACTGTTGGTGAGACTGATCACTGTTTATGCAGACGCGAGCGGAATCCACTTTCGAACTTAATTATTTTTGCAGACGAAATTTTTACATGACATTCCACCATGAACTATGAAAGAATGGAGATAAAGTTGATTTCAGCGTTGCGACTTTGAATTATGCTACATTACGTTGAAAACTGCTTAAATCTGAATGTGTTATTACCCCTCCCCCTCCCCCTCCTCCTCCCCCCCCCCTCGCCCCATGTGAACACTGGCATCTTTGCAAGGTAATTCTGCTTTACATCTATATAAAAAGAAAAAAATAGGCAAAACTGACGTATCCGAGAGGTAATGCTTGCAATAAAAGCGTAACAGAAGCAACACAGTTATATTTGGAGATAATTTGTGTGTAAGATAAGACGTGCTTGACAATCAGCGCATGCCAGTATAACAAGTCATTACAGGAGCATTACGTTGTTTGCAGACAAGGTTCAAGGTCTTCGTTTTTTAGCTAGGGTTAAGGTGTCTAGCGCAAGGATAAAATGCCCAAAATGACCTGCTACCTACAAGCGGACAAACAGAAGCTGCTTGACTTTGTTCTGTTTTTGTTTGGGTTTTTTTTTCTTTTTGAATTTGCTGTGTTCATTTGTATCTGTTTATGCAATGAAAACTAAGAAAATACAGCGCACCAACTTGAAAATCACATCTTGGCGTTACTAAGAGGTGATATTATGTAAAGCAATGGCAGTCAAAGAGTTAACCTAATATTATGGGAGGAATCTGTGCATGGAAGCCACGATGTTGCGTCTCCGGGAAACCACTGCGCCTTTCGCTCGCTCGCTCTCTCGCTCGCCACACACACGCGGAGCCTCCTCTTTGTCACTCAAACAATACCGCCAGACGCTTGCCCTGGTGTGAGGACGTTGTGCCTGGTGCCAGAAACATTCATCACGCACCATTAGCCACTGACGCTCTTGTTGTGTTTATACATGTAGTTCTTAATTACATTTTGTTTTTTGTAACGTTTTATTAGATTCTCTTTTTGTTTTATTTTGTTTTTCTCAGAACAGTGTCGTCGCGTTGCTTTAATTAAATCGTGTATTTCTTCCGTTTGGAGTTTGCCTAGGCCCAAGGAGTAGTTACTTTCCTTGCGGGAATGATGGTGGCATGCGTCTTAATGGCTGAAACGCTGTAGCTCTTCGTGTCCTGAACAATGAAGTGTTAACACTAGATGAACGTTGACAGCTAAAGTTGATAGAGTCAGGTTGCTTGTTTGGAGGGGTTTTTTTCGAAATGATCCACCCAAGGCCTGCAAGATTATAAGATACTGTTTTCACGTCAACATCAGAGAGTAGCAAATTATTTCACGTTAATAATTGTAGCCAGTGGGAACAGCCTCCAGATGTTTGTGTTGGTATGATGTGGATTCTATCCCGTGTTTACTTTTGCTGCCAAAGTTGGATTAAGTTGTGATGGTAGAGAGGTGCCAGTGACATGAATTACAGTGGAGGTGAGTAAGTAACCCTGTGCACTATAGATGTCGTTATTTGTTACTATTGTTTTGTATTTGATGTCGATGTTGTTGTCACTAGTCGGATGTACCTGCTGGAACCCAACAAAAAAAGTGCTGTGTCCACCACTGCTGACATCTGGTACATTTTGCGACTGTTGTTTCTTCTCTTGTGTATTCGTAATGTTTCGGCAGCAGCTGCTGCTGGTAATAATGTTGGTGTAGCTGTTGTTGTTGTTGTTGCTGCTGCTGCTGCTGCTGCTGCTGCTGCTGCTGCTGCTGCTGCTGCTGCAGCAGCAGCTGATGATGATGATGATGATGATGATGATGATGATGATGATGATGATGATGATGATGATGATGATGATGATGATGATGATGATGATGATGATGATGATGATGATGATGATGATGATGATGCATGTGGTTGTGATAGTACTACTGATAACAGTTTTAGTTAAATTGTAGTAAGAATTTTACGGCACTTGCAACATAAATAAGTCAAGTAGCAGCCTAAGATGAGAGATGTCACAAGAGAGTAACATACAAAGAAAAGAAGATGAGGAAAGAAGGAACATGAGATATTCAATAAGAAAGAAGGACGAACAAACCTCACCAGAGCACCTCAAACCACCAACATTAGTCTGGGGGCCTCCATACTTTAGTGATACAGTAAGAGCAGAAGAGTCATAGCTTTGTTAAAAACCCATAGCCTTCCATTAGATAACAATCTCTATTTATAGAAATTAACTAATTCACCCTTATGTGAGAGGTGTAACTCTCATGAAATTGAAGATGAATTTCACTTTACTTTCTATTGTTCACACTTTGTCCATCAAACGAAATTCTTAATCCCTCCCAGCCTGACTCGGCCCAGTGACAGAAATATGCAATGTTTGACCCATGATAAGAGATATATACACAACCTGTCCTTATTTATTATGGAAACTTTACTCATCAAATGAGTGTTTTATGTGATGTGATGTGGGCCAATGGCCTTAAACACTGAATAAACTTACTGACTGATACAATAAGAACATCAATTATAAATAGGACTCGCGCATTGTCATATTCGGTCGAGCCAAAAATGATCTAAATTGAGAAAACAACAGACATTGCTTTGCTCTTTCTTTTTTTTTTTTTGAAGTTCTGGGAGCATCAAAGACTGGATAGCATGACGTCTGGTTGATGTATTATGTAGAAGTCCCCACTTCTCGAAGAGGAAAGCATCATCTCTTGGTTTAGGATTGCACATGAGTATTGCCACCGGAAACATACGGTATCAATCATCAACCAACCCATCTAAAAATGTAATACATAATTATTCCGTGATTGCGAATTTCTAATGTATTTTGAGGTGTTTCTCCCCTTGTCTCCATTACAATTCTACTAGTGAAAGTGTAGTGGAGGTCTCCTTTCTCTTTGACAATTTAGATAACTGTCTTTATGATAGGCATGGGTGGACGGGGTTCCTGGTACGAACAATGATTGAGTATCCAGTATCCTTGGTAGGCTATTTTTGGACAGTACATCTGAAAGTCTCAGCCGGGGTAGTAATCATTTCTTCAGGTTTACTCAATCTCCATATTCTTCTTGTAAAATTGTAGTTAGCGTCTCCTTTCTGAGTACAATTTTAAATAATTTTTCGTGCCTGACGTCACGGCTTCTCTCATGTTGTAGCGCCAGAGAGAGAGAGAGTGAGACGCCAGATGTGTGTAGTTGGTCAAGTAAGTTCTAAATAGAGACCTCGACAAGACCTTTACCTTTCTGCATGACACTTAAGACTTAGCAGTGCAAAGTAGGCTTATTGATAAAATCGTACGGGGTAATATTTCCTACCCATGCACCTTCTTCCAATAATGTACAAACTCTTCTGACAATGTACGAATTTTTCCGGCAGTTCTTCCGTTCGGCAATTCTTCTGGCAATTCTTCCAGCACTGTATGAATTGTTCAGGTAATTCTCCCGGCAATTCTTTCCGTATTTATTCCGGCAATTCTTCAGGCAACTCTCCCGGCAGTATATGACTTTTCCCGGCATTTCTTTTTGAAATGTTTCCGGCAGTTTACGAATTCTTCTGACAATGTAAGAATTCTTCCGGCAGTGTTCGAATTCCTACTTATTATTTCTCTTCCCACATCCTCTATTGATGAATGTGGCAACAAACCTGGGATCTCAAAGACTGCATAACGATTAAATAAATTGGGCATAATTTATCTTCTGTTAAAGGATGTGCCCCAACGGCACATTCTTTCGTTACTGCGCGATTTCGGTCCTCTGTGAAGTTAATCACAGCTTCCCTTACAATCCAATGTCATTGCATTGCTGGAAAACTGCAGTGACTCACTGTTTGGCCAAATTAAAGAGAAGGATATAGATCTAGCATACCTCCTGAAAAAAAACTGAGCCTTCAACTTCCAACACAATGACAGAAATGGTATTTGCAATTTTGGTTGTAATTACAACCTACGAGTACTACGAGTTTCCATTATGTTTTAATGAAGGATATGTTGTTGTAACAAGAGTCACTGCTCATTATCATGTGTCTTTTGGATGTCTTTGTCGTATGTTGTTATTATTATATGGAATGACGCTTTCAATGAGAATTTCGGTCGTAATTTAAGTTGCTGGAGTGTTCCATTGAAAATAAAAACTCCACGTGTTTTTCGCTTGTCCAGAAATGAACTATTGCAACTTACAACGCATGTCCTGTTCGACAGTTAAATCTGCAAAACTGTCTTAATTAAAATATCTGAAATGCCATAACGTTGACAATACAAATAAAGCCCAGTTCCTTTGTATTGCTGCAGCATTCCGATGTGCATCCGGAGCACTGTCTTTGGCCAGGAAAGAATATAAACAGTTTTTCCCCTCTTTTCTTAAAGAATCTTAGGATCTACAACACAAGCTGCAGCCAACGAGGCAAATACTTTCCCGTTGCAATCAAAGATAACCAGAACTCCTTAAAACTGACGTGCGTTATTGCTTTTTGTTAAGTGTAACTCTTAGTGGGGAGTTGTTGCCTTTGTGATCTCGTCCAACACTTGATGAGCTGTTACATTAATAATGGTTTGTCACCTATGGCTGGTGATGACCAATCATCTTCAGACTGCAGAAGAGAATATTTCTTAAGCGAAATATAAGAAACAAGAGTTAAAATAACTTGCTTTTTTGCAATGGCCAATGTCACATTGAAACAACACTGCTTATCCGAAAGAACGTGACTTTCATTTTTAGAATGATGACACATTGTGATTTTTTTTTTAAAGTAAAATTCTGTGGGTACTCGGAGTTCGAGCAGAATTAAAGAGCAATTTTACTTAGTCGTTTGCAAACGTAAAGCAATCTTCCCCCCTAACAGCTCACATGCATAACCACGGAGATCTATTTGTGGATGTATTGAACCAGATCTAAGTCTTCGTAACGCGTGCATAACAATGACACGTCACTACATCATAATAGTTTAATCAATAGCCTATGTCAGCGAGAGCAGAGTAGACGTCGTACAGGATTCTTTGTCTTTCTTTTCTTCTCTCTCCCCCTCCCCCACTTTACGACCCCC
>NW_004797282.1:820957-826480 GCF_000002075.1 Aplysia californica | reverse complement strand
CTATCTATCTATCTATCTATCTATCTATCTATCTATCTATCTATCTATCTATCTACTCTACGCGTGCGTATGTGTGTATGTGTGTGCGTGTGTGTGTGTGTGTGTGTGCGTGTGTGTGTGTGTGTGTATGTGGGTGTGTGTATGTGATCTACGCATTTCTGGCACCATAATTTTGCCTCATCCATTTTTATTTATTTTTTTCTTCCATCCTCCATCTACCTGTTCTCTTTGGCTTATTTCGTCCATTCAGAAATAGCAACAGAATAATAATATCTACCGAACACTTTCATCCTCTGAATGATTAACAATATAATGGAGGAAATGTTGAAGATTACAACTGCCAGACGTAATCAATGTAACAGATTAGGCCGGCCGGTGCGAAACGTGGAAAATACCATATGTGAGGCATCGTGCTGAAATCAGACGCTCGTCAAAATAACTAAATCGGAGTAACAGGACCAGGTAAGTTTCTGTCAATTTGGCCACATTTATCGAATTTTTGTTTTTTGGCTCAACCTCTTTTATGTCCGTCTAATAACTCATTTCTATTTGAATATTACTGGAATAACGTTGATTAAAGGCGCAAATTATGTCCTTTTTTAATTCTCAGGGACTCTTTAGCTATTGCAATGACCAAACTTTGACAGCCATTTTCTAGAAAATTTCATCATTGAAACCAGGCATCCTTTTTTCCTTCAATCACAAATGTCTTGACTTCTGTTCAAAATAGATGGATGTTTTTTTCACTGAAAGCAAAGCAAATAAATAAGCTTTCAGGTAATTCCAATAACTTTTTGGGGCATATGGCGTTATTGGTATCACCTTAAAACCTGTTCACTTCCCTTCCTTTTGATGCAAAAATATCCATCTATGTTGAAGAGAAATCAAAATATTTGGAAATGAAGGAGGTCGAGGTCTGGTTTCAGAGGTAAGCGAGAAAATGGCCGCCCAAGTTTGGCATCATCCATAGCCTGAGAGTCCTTGGAAACTGAAAATTTACATTTTTGTGTCTTTAATCCATGCTTTTCAGTAAAAATCCACACTGCAATGTGTTTGTAAAGAACATAAAAGGTGTTTAGCCAAAAAAGAAAAGTTAAAAACAAATTACTCATCCACCCCCACCCCCAAAAAAAAATGCAGATTTCTTTGCTTTCTGTATTTTGACGAGTGTCTGATTTCCCCTTATAGCCTCACGTATGATATTACTGAAAACAACCGGAGACTGTTTTGGAATGGCACAGAAGCCAATGTACAAAGGCAGCGTATTATACAGTTTAGTGATAGGTGGAAACAATAATTAGAGCGAGAGACAAAAGAAATAATTTGAAAGAAGACAGGGTGGCATAGGGAGGGGGGGCAGGACAGAGGGGGTGGGGTGGGGGGTGAGGGAGAGAAGAAATGAGAATCCTTTACCCTCTGCACACTACAAATCGGGTTCATTAGATTGAGACGGGGCCAGCCTGGTTTTCCTTTATAGAATTCGGAAAGCTATTATTTTTGCATAATACGACCTTAATGAGCTAAATTCTACTGTGGCTTTCAAAATCAAACACGTTTGCTTTTCAAGGTCGCAATTCGTCGTATTGTGTATAAATTGTAAGCCCTTGATGAAACTGATTGACAGTGTGCACTGTGTATTAGAGTAGTTGATACGGTAGGTCTGGAACTTGATCTCGGTTCTAAGAGGAGCCCACATCGTTTTTCTCATTCTTCCGAGAATAAGTTTGTGAGTCTGATGTTCTAGTTATGAGCCAAACAATCTTTTTCTGAAGTAATCTAACAGTATCTTGTGGGCCTTCAGCTTTAACTCTTTCTTTACCTAGTGCCAGATACAATTTCTCATGCTAAGAGTTAACAACGCATTACCAGAATGGGTGTTTATAAAATGATCGGTTATGGAAAGACGTCAAACCGACACCTGTGATGTACCGGTTAGGCACTTCGAAATTGCGCGCACATAAAACCCGAGTACGAATCCATTGTTGGGAGAATTTTTAATCGAGTTCGTCAGTCTTTGTGTTGGGGCTTTGTATCCCTCTCAGCGAGTGTTTACCCTAACAGGCAGGGTCAAACCCGCCAACTAAATGATCTAAAGCATTTCGATGGTGGTCATTTGGAAAGATAGCCTTGAAATTGCTACTCAAAATAACCGAAGTCCAAGAGTGCCCCGTTGGGGTTTTGTAACAGAGTCATCGACATCGCAGTTTTGTATGACGTCAAGTGAGCTAATAACTGTGTGTCCTGGTCACGTGTTACCTTCACTGTGGTAGTTCCTCCCTTTGTTCTCAGGAAGTCTGCCTGTACTATATAGTGTGACTTCCGGCGACCACGCGCATTAGTCCTCTCGAATTATTCTGCGCCTTCCCCTGTCACTCAACTATTGGGGGCTGATTTCCGGTGAGAATGGGTATAACCGTATTAAGCAGTGGCTCTTGGGGAGTATGGACTGAAGTGCTAAGAACCAATACGACCCTGACCTCAGATTGCTGTGTGGATCTGAAAGATACACAGATCTAATCCGATTGCATAGGTCCAGTGCAGGCAATGCATCTTTATCGAAATCGAAACGTGGATGAGTTTCAATGGGGATGTGGAACAGGGGAGAAAGTAGGGTGTGGGGTGGGGGAGGTTTCGAGGCCACTAAGATTAGTTTGTCATGCTATCGACAGTGAGCTTGCCTGATAGAAAAGTACTGCAGTTCATTGACCTTTTAAAATGCGGTATCATGGAAGTATTTTTTAAAAAAGTAAATCTCTCTCAGGGGACGCCACTAAAACCTCAGAACGATTATATTCTAAGAACCACAGAAAGAAATTGAAATAAAAAGGGAATAGTACGAGACACGTCAGCAAAATATCTCCATCACAAAAAATAACCAATAATCGAAGGAAGCCATCCGCCCCACGTATCATTCTGCGTTCATACGCATTACGCAAAGGTCAACACAGAATAGAAAACACTCTGCCACACAGCTACCTTTGTTCGATACGCCGTGGCTGCCACCCTCCACTGCTACTCGCAAACCTCTGTTTTGGGTTTTTTTTCGATTTAGTTTGTCAGTTGTGTATCTATCTATCTATCTGTGCATATTTGTGTAAGTGTGGATTGGTGTAGGAGCATGTGTCTCTGTCTCTGTTCATCCATCATCCTCCCTGTGTTTATCGTATTCATTATTTTTTATTCTTTCACTCATTTAGTACTGGTCTCAATGCCCTGAGTATAACAATGTCGTCGTCCTTCCCTAACCTGATTCTAAACTTCCATTCTCTTTTCACGCCTGTTTTGTCAGACTAAGGTTTTCAGCAGGCATGATTTATTTGAATTCAGTGCCTTACAGGTTATAAGTAGAATGAAATATTCTCGAAGGCTGGGTATGAATTTTCTGAATTTTTCCAATGGACTTAACGCTTAAGCATTGAAATTATAAAATTGTGTATCACATCACACGGCAGGCTTTGGGACTGTTTCATCTGGGGTATAATATGAAAGGGGTAATTAGTGTACTGCAGGAAATAAGCTTGTTTAATTCCTGATTGTACATTATGTGTCTAAGCTATCATCGACACAAAACAAATCACTTAGGAATTGAGGAGGCGGTCTGCTTCGATTTTGACAAGACCAGTCCAGGCTAAGTCGGATACAGCATTTCCAAACCATTAATAGTTTATTTATTTGAGTCACCTGCCCTCTACGTTTAGGCGCTGAGTTGGCCATTTAGAACAGCATGCCTGCAGATAGAAGAGGTGAAGATAGAATATTATACTTGCTTACTGGGAATTCGGATCCTCACGTCAGCCGATACCCTAAAGAAAATAGAGCTTATAAGGAGCGAAAGTAGGTGTAAACCCTTCTTTTGGAACTTATAATACACACGAGGAGTCTCCATTATATGTGGGGGGGGGGGGGGGGGGGCCCATTTTTGACCGTCAAAGATAATTTGTTTTATAGACCGGGATTGGGGTAGGGTTCGAAATATACTTTCACCTTCGTCTGATTAGATCTAATGCTTCGTCTTCGCGCTCAATTTGTTTATTGACGGGTTTTCATGACTGGAATCGATTAAAATATCTCGTTTTACACGTGTTTACTCTGTCGAAGTCACCGGGGGGGGGGGGGGGAGCTGAGGGATCGCGGATGTCTTCGTTTTCTTTTTGCTGCTGTTGGGGTTTGATTTACTTATGATTATGTTGGTGTTGTTGTTGTTGTTGTTGCTGTTTAGCGGGGGGGGGGGGCAGTGTTTTTGTTGATGTGTTTTATGTTTCGTTTTGTTTTGGTTAGGTTTAACATCTGTTTGGTTTGATTATTTCAGGGATTGGAGCGCAAATTTTGCGGTGTTCCATTGGCCATCCAATGAGCTGTTTCGATATTTAATGCAAATACCACTTCCCTTACAAGAGCTGATTGTAATTTCCTTTCGCTTAACAGGTCAGATTTCTGTTAACTTTAGCAAAATAAACGGTTTGTATGCGTCACCTCTTCCACATGAAGGGCAAGCAGCATTGTGTCAAAGTATTTACTTTTCATTTTTTCTGAAGTTTTATTTCATACCCTTTTCTAGTAAAATAACGCTTGACATCTGAAGACTAGTTTGCCAATATTATGGCATGACACGCTACCTAGAGCTGGGTATAAGTCTGTTCAAAGTATAGCCAGTATATCTACTGCCGCTCACTGTTAAAAACAATCAGGAAACGACAAATGCAGTTTTTGGGACTCCTGAATAGACATAAAAGTCTTGAAAATCTGGCTCTCACTGGCAAAATTGAAGGCAAATGAGGCAGGGGTAGGCCCAGAGCAACCTACTTGGGGAACCTAAACAAATAGGTAATGGGAAAAGATCAGGGAAGCGTAGCTTTTTTAAGAGCATCCGAGCAAAGGAATGAACGGAGAACCATGATTGCCGATGTATGTCGCAGATCTGGCGCTGGATGATGATGATATCTACGGCGGGTAAAAATCTTCTCCAACATTAAAAACTTACTTGACTTATTACACCCATGCAGAGTCTCCATTCTCATTGGGGCTATACATGGGGGTTGCTATGACGCCATGCACGAATGGCGCTCCAATTTATTCACGTATAACGAATGAAGGGCTCAAGTACAAGTACATAATATGTACCTTTTTATGTCTTATGTCTTCTTTCACCGGTCTTATTTTTCCCTGGACAATGGCTACCATCGACAATCCTGACCGCTTAGGCCTAGGAGCGTGCCAACCAGTCAGTATTCGAAAATGAAATTTCGGTATTTTGTTATTGGGGGTAAAAGTAAAGGTAAGCCCTCTTTCCTGAACCTATTTGACCCACTACTCATCTGTGATCTTCATTTTTTGTTGGTTACATTTGGGTTGCAGAGTTGCAGTGACGTCACGTGCAAAAGACATGTTTATTGTATCTTATGAATGGGGACCGACATTTACACTTGCCTATAGTCTAATTTGTACTTGTGTCATAGATGTCAACCTATGTAATAGCAATATAATAAATGATAATAAATTAACATAATATTAATAATAATATAT
>NW_004797282.1:819257-820621 GCF_000002075.1 Aplysia californica | reverse complement strand
TAGTAGTAGTAGTAGTAGTAGTAGTAGTAGTAGTAGTAGTAGTAGTAGTAGTAATGATAATTTTTTCTTCTAATTTACCCTTTGTTTATCCACTGTTTTTGTATATCATTCAGAACAAGTATGAGTCCAAGTTCTTTTCATGTTCTTGAATCATCGTTAGGAGAACACATCTCGAGATTTTGAAAACAAGCGCACAATCGACTATGTGGAAAAAACTTCTCCGTCTTTAGAAAGTATTTTATTTTAAAGAAATAATCTGTAAACTTCGCCCCCCCGAAAAAAGAAAGAAAAAGAAACTTCCGACAAAAAGAAACAATTTTAAAAAATAGAATGAAAAGACAAGCAGCCAAACCGCTATCTTCATTACCGTTTCCTCTTCTGTAACCCGGAGTAGCTCTTTTTCTCTTATTTACTAGTCACGAAAAGTTCGTTTTCCAGTCCGATACTTGACGAAATAAGATTGCCCTTTTCCGAAGGTAGAGTCTCTGTGTTCTGAGTTTAATTTTCCCAAGAATTCCGAAGCGTATACAGTGATGACAATTACACAAACGCCTCCAAGTCTTTGGTGCCCGTCTGATAAAGGGATCATGCAACCCGTAGGAAAAAGATGAAAGACACTTCTAAGTGTTACCTGTACAAGGATCAGAAGTGATAAGGAAGTTTAACATGATATTGCTTGGAGTTAGCTGTTGCTATGTACTATTTTCAGTATTTAGTCATTTTCAAAAGTCTTGAGTTGGGGGGATTTTTTAATTGTATATTTTTTCCAGTTTCGTCTAAATTGGCTCTTTCACGGTTTTTGTATTTCCTTAACCTTCTCCTAAATTTATTACTTCATGGTATACCATATGGGAAAATGTATTTGTCGTGTGTGGCTAGAGGTTTCTGTTAAGTTCTGTTAAGTTAAAGCTATCTTTATCTTGCAAGAAACTGCACTCTTCTGGAGTCTGTTGGAAAAGTGGTTAGTTACATTAACCTCAAACTTTCACACTATTCCAGCCGAAGTTCGCAACCTGTCAGGGGCAACAGCTTGAACACGTGCGGGCAATTTGCAAAACAAACTTGCCCTAATGATCGTTTCCTTCCTCTCTATTACATTTGGGGACGTTATATGGACTATTGTCCTTTTGTTCAGACATAGGGTCTTACAGTGACATGCACACAGATGACGGAGATGGAAGGAAAGTGAGAGAGGTGGATCACGTGGGGGGAAATAAAGAGGTAGATTGATTATGTTAGTGCTTGTGAGTGTGGTTGAGGGTTCGGGGTGTGTATTAATTTTGTTGACTGATAGAAAAAAATAGACAGGCAAAAAATACTGACCAACACAGAGAGAGGGAGAGAAAGAGAGAAAGAGAAAGAGA
>NW_004797282.1:815109-818507 GCF_000002075.1 Aplysia californica | reverse complement strand
AGAGAGAGAGAGAGAGAGAGAGAGAGAGAGAGAGAGAGAGAGAGAGAGAGATGTGAATAGGGGGGGTGAGGATGTGGTTTTCTCGGCATAACAGACTATAGATTGTAAAAACCAAAAGTAAACTGAAAGAAGCGAATGTTTAACAGAGAAGCTGACGCAGAGGACAGATCGATTATGGTAATACTGAAAGCAAACACTCTCAGGGGAGACAAGTGATCATAAACTATGGAATTCTAAAAGGCAAATTAATGTACAAATGGAGATATCATGGGATGTTTGGACAGACAAGATTAAGTATAGATGAAAAAACACTCGTGGGGGACCAGATGGATGATACGCATAATTATTATGATTGAGTCTCTCTCCTCTCTATTTTTTAAATTCTATCTCTCTTTCTCTATCCCCCCTCTCCACCCCCAACTCTCTCTTTCTCTCTCTCTCTCTCAAAGGCCTTTCAAATCAATAAATCATTTTGAATCTTTGAATCTCTCTCTCTCTCTTTCTCTCTTTCTCTCTCTCTCTCTCTCTCATTTTCTGTCTGTTTCTTTTCTGGATTAACCAGGCCATATCATCATTTGATGAGCAGAATCTAATTTCTACATGAGTTCATTCTCCACTGGTCCATGTTCTGAAATTGACTTATGTGTAGAACAATTACCGTTATAAGTTTAATGAAATTTCGACTCCACCACCTACCCTCCTATCCCCAACCCCACACATTTCCCCCCAACAAAATAGAAGAAAGCATCCCATGACTTCAAATGTGGCCACTCTGAGAGTATGGAGACACCGATTGTACGTGGTTAGGCTACCGGACTCGTAATCGTGAAGTTGCGGGGTCGGGGGTTCGAGCCGCGGGCCTGACGTTGTGTCCTTGGGAAAGGCACTTCACACGAATTTTCCTCACTTCACCCAGGTGGAAATGGGTACCCGGCCATAGACAGCGAAAGATCTTGTCAGTATGTTTTAGCGCTTATAAATGGCTGCTTGCACTTTATGCTTCCCAGGAAGTTGAGGTTGTTTCAGAATGCTCTCAATAGAATAGATTGTGAAGCGCAAAGAGCTTGCGGTTGAGCGGGGATTTGCGCTTTACAAATGCTATATATTATTATTATTATTATTATTAGTTGGTCTAGTGAGGTCAAATGGAGGGCTCAAGTTGATTGTTACCGTCATTGTATCGGCTCATTCACCAATACTAGGGAAACAGGGAAGGGGTTAGATTTTGGTGTCAGGCAGGAACATTCAATATTTTTCCTGGTTGTATTTACAGGCTCTGTTTTATTTTTTTTAATCTATTATTTATTTATTTATCTATTTATTTATTTATCTATTTATTTATTTATTTATTCATTCATGTATTTATTTATTTTTATTTTTATTTTGTGTTTTTTTAAGGGGGGGGGGGTTCTATTGTGTACACCTTCTTGCACTTCCAGGTCAGGCTTTTGAAAAGAAATTAATAACAGGAATAAGCGAGGACTGAAGTAGAAAAAGGCTCCGTTGTTGCAAACTGAACCTCTAGAGTTGAGCGTGAGTGAAAAAAGAGAGGAAAAGTGCGGGTGTGTGTGAGGGGGGGGGGTTGAGAGAGAGGCATAAAGATATATGGAAGAAAGAAAAACAGAGGGAAAGAGAGAGAGAGAGGAGGGTGGGGGTAGGAGAAACAGAAAGGGAATGGAAGAGAGGGGATGAGAGAAAAAGAGACCGAAATAAAGACAGACAGTCAGAAAGGTAAAATTTCAGACAGACAGATAGGAGAACCGACTGACAAACGAACAGAAAGACGGACATTCAGACAGATAGAGAGACACACACACAGACAGACAGACGAACAGACAGACAGACACACAGACAGACAGACAGAGAGACAGACGGACAGACAGACAGACAGACAGACAGACATATAAACAGACAGACAGACAGACACAATGACCTCATGAGTAACAGAAGAGGAATTCATGTGTGTAATCCGTGTCTCTAGTCAGCTCACTCGGAAGTTTTCCCTTTTGTTGAGCTGTTGACCCCACAATGCCCTCCACCCGTCCAAGCCTTAACAGAGTGGCTGATCACGTGACGACCCGACCCAGAGGCATCCTATCCTTAATGAGGGGTAAACGGGTGTCTTAGACTTCCTGCCTGAGCCCACCAGCCGGCGGGGGGAGGGGGGGGGAATGTCATGCAGGGTGGTGGTGGTTTGGTTGGTGTGGGGAGGGTGAGAGGGAGATGACTATTGCTTCCTTTGTCTTTTTTTAAACTTTTTGTCTTGTTTTGCATTTATTTTTCTTACTCTCTGTCTCTCTCTTGTTTTCTCACGCTCTCTCTCTTTCTCTCTCTCTCTCTCTGTCTCTCTCTCTCTCGCTCTGTCTCTGTCTCTGTCTCTCTCTTGCTCTGTCTCTCTCTCGCTCTCTCTCTCTCTCTCTTTTTCTCTCTCTTTCTTTCTCTCTTTCTGTCTCCATCTGTCTCTCTCCCTCTTTATCTTTCTCTTTCTTTCTCTCTCTCCCTCTCTGTCTCTCTTCTTGTTTATCTATCTATCTATCTATCTATCTATCTATCTATCTATCTATCTATCTATCACTCTATTTCTCTGTCTGTCTCTCTATTTCTCGGTATGTATCTCTCTCCCTCTCTCTCTCTCTCTCTCTCTCTCTCTCTCTCTCTCTCTCTCTCTCTCTCTCTCTCTCTCTCTCTCTATTTCTGTCTCTCCCAATTCTCTCCCTGTTTCTCAATTTCATTCCCTTCTCTTTGTATCTTTCTCCCCCCCCCTCTCTCTCTCTCTCTCTTTCTCTCTCTCTCTCTATGTCTCTGTCTCTCTGTCTCTCTCTTTCCCCCCCTCTCTCTCTCTCTCTTAATATCTCTCTCCTCTCTCTTACCATGTTTCTCTGCCTCCTCACTCTCTGTCTTCTCTCTCTCTCTCTCTCTAACCCTGTCTCTCTGCTCCCAACTCTCTCTCTCTCTCTCTCTCTCTCTCTCTCTCTCTCTCTCTCTCCCATCTGAATATGTGTGCGTGCTCATGC
Source organism: Aplysia californica (assembly GCF_000002075.1). NCBI lineage: Eukaryota > Metazoa > Mollusca > Gastropoda > Aplysiida > Aplysiidae > Aplysia > Aplysia californica. Next base: position 815,493 of record NW_004797282.1, on the reverse strand, counting down.
GTGTGTGTATGTGTGTATGTGTGTATGTGTGTGTATGTATGTATGTGTGTATGTGTGTGCATATGTGTGTTTTATGTATGTACGTATCCATCTGTCTCCCCCCTCCCCTCCTTTATGCCTCTCCTAGACATACACTTTGAAAATAAAAATGGAATATCACAACATCTAAGAATTGTGTACAAGTGTGTTCTCCTACATTTGAGCATGTGCACACTCACACGCGCACGCACACACACGCGCACACACACGCACGCACACGCACACACACACACACACACACACACACACACACACACACACACACACATATATATAATTGTGTACACATACAGACTAACAGACGCCATGACGATGTCACCGTACACAATGAAGTTTATTACCCGA
>NW_004797282.1:808417-814543 GCF_000002075.1 Aplysia californica | reverse complement strand
GGGGTTCATTTATGTTTGGTTACTCAAAGGGGCGTCTTACAGACACGAACGGCTGACATTTGCAGAGAAAATTATTCATAGTAATGGGCTATTATGGGAATAAACGTATCTTCCGTGACCTCTTCAACAATAATAGATTAAAAACTAACATCACGTTGCGCGTCGAGTTTTTGTGATTTTTCTGTTCCCCGAGAGTTCATTATTGGGCTTCGCGTCGCTGATCATTTTGTTGTTATTGTTGTTATTGATGACGTTGTTGTTCTTATTATTGTTGTCTTTTGTGAGTGTTTGTTTGTATGTGTGTGTGTGTGCGCGTGAGTGTGTGTATGTGTGTATTTGTAATTGTGTGCGTGAGACTGTGTGTGTGTGTGGGGGTCCGACTAGGCCTTTATCGCTTTCTCTCTTAACGTAATCACCAGTTTCCGAGGTGCTGCAGTTTTTGTTTCCGAGCAGGTAGAATTTTTTATCGAGTATCTCGCTTATTCTGCTTGGAAATTGTATATATATCGCTTAGCAAGAGTCGAATCTCGCTTCTTAAACAGCTAAACAGGTCTTAACTATGTTGATAAGGGCGTAAAAGCACCTACATATAAACATCCGTATACAATGTCACTCATATTTTACTTTATACTTTACTTACTTTTACTTTCTTCCTTCCGCTTGTACCTGTGGGTGTTGCAGGGAGATACAAGCGTCTGTCTACAGCAAGGCGAGTGGTCTGTAGGAGGGACATCCTGTGAGCTCAGAGGGTGTCTGCCCCAGATTCGCTTGATGAAGCCCACGTGGGACGCTCGATGTTGAAAACAATCAAGAAACGACAAATGCAGTTTTTGGGATACTTGAATAGACATAAGGGTCTTGAACGTCTAGTTCTCACTGGCGAAATTGAAGACAAACGAGGCAGAGGTAGGCCCAGAGCAACCTACTTCGGGAACCTAACCAAAAGGGTAACAGAGAAAGATTAGGGAATCGTAGCTTTTTTATGAGCATCTGAGCAAAGGAATGAATGGAGAACCATTATCGCCGATGTCTGCCGCAGATCTGGCACTGGATGATGATGATGCCCTCAGAGCTGATTGGTTTGAAGCTTGTGGCCAACCATGTGAGGTGTGCGAACCACTTGATCTTTTGTTTCTCAATGTTTGGTACGACTGGTGTTGCTCCTACCATGGGTCAAACATATCCCTTACTAATAACTACTGCAAGTATTAATTCAGGCTCGATCACACGTTCGTACCCTTTTTACTGAAGAAACGTCATTAAAGATCTTGGGTTAGGGTACCTCAATGATACGAGGGACACATTGACACCTGAGATCAAAACAACAGATGGCGAGAACCCCCCAGCCCAATCAAGGTTTGTAAATGAGACAAAAATAGACGATCTATGCTACATGCGCTCTCGCAAGATTACATTATACAGAAATGCCCGAAGACAGTTGCCCTAATCAAGATTCCCTGCAACTTGGCCGGCTATCAGCTATTCCTCCAGCATGCCAAGTATTTTAAATGTCACCCGCCGTAATGCGTCTGTTTTGTATGTATGTGTGTGTGTGTGTGTGTGTGTGTGTGTGTGTGTGTGTGTGTGTGTGTGTTTGTGTGCGTGTTTGTATGTTTGTGAGCGTGTTTATGTGAGCATGTTTGCGTTAGCGTGCTTACATGGGTGTGTTTGTATGAGTGTAAATATATACGTGTGCGAGAGAGAAGGCGGAAATTGAATGGAGAAAGGAGAGAGAAAGGGTAAAAGATTGAAAAGGAGGCAGTGGGTGAGTGATAGAGAAAGGGAGATAAGGATAGAGAAATAAAATAACATGAAGAAGAAGAGAAAGATCGGGTAATAAACTCACTGTATTAAGGTGACATCACCATGACGTCGGGTATTCAGAATCTTACAAAAGCACAGTTGTGTGAGCAGTAGACTCAAATTATTGTATTTGATGTAGATGTTTTTACGTCCCCGTCTACACAATCCAGATCCTTGAGGAAGCTGTGGCTTCAGTCCTGACAATCAGGGCAGAGAGGGATACAACATCCCAGCACAAAGACGAGATACTCGATAAAGCTCCCCCAACATCGGAATCAAACTCGGGTCTTCTGTGTGCGATGGCGAAGCGTCTAACCGCTACACTATAGACGCCTATTGCTATTGCTCTTACACCAAAATGAAAGTTCAATCTTCATTAGTGTTAACTGCTGGTTCATACCCAATCAATGTCGCAGAGGACATGTGACCTGCGCATGTACAAAAATCTGACCGACAAAATAGACGTTAGAAAATCGACGGTCAGCATTAAGCTCCAAGCTGGAATCCGAAAGACAAAAGTGAGAGCGGCCGACCAAAGAACACATCGCGTCGAGAGATGGAAGGGGATGCAAGGAGTTGGGCACATATGGGGACAGCTGAAGAAAAATAGCCCAACGACGGGATGCAAGAAGAGCTCTTGTCGGCGGTAAATAAGTAAGGAAGAGTAGGTACTGGAATAAGATAAGATAAGCTAAGAAGGATAAGATAAGATAAGTTAAGATACATCTTTATTGTCCAGATCCTGTTACATTGGTTTGGTATTTCACCACGTACACACACACACACACACACACACACACACACACACACACACACACACACACACACACACATACACACACGTACACGACATGCTCACACATACACACACACACGCTCACAGACATACACACTCACATACTCACACACACACACAAACACACGCGCACGCGCAAACATGCACACACAAGCAGGCTTACAGTCACATGCATAAAATAAATTAACAGTAATATAAACAATAATAATCCTAATAGAGTACTATCTCTCGTGTGCCAACTCAGAATATAGAAAAAAGAAAATATTTTTTTGTTGGAAACTCAACAACAAAGCATTTGATTTTCGCTGAAAATTGTACAACTTTCCCCTAATGAAAGTTACGACTATTGACGTGGAGAGAGTTAAAACTTCATTACCGCTCCAAAGAATGTCGAAAAAGATCATCTCTCGATAAGCTAACTAGATTACGAGCCTCTGTCACTTGATTCTAACGTGAAAAAGTTTGCCCAGTGCCGGCTAATCATGTCAGGTCTGGACTCTACTCTCTATGTCAAAGCTGACACAACTCTGTCTGGTATTTCTTAACTTGTTTTCTTCAGGGCAGTCTGTTTTTATTTCTTCACCGCCGTCAGGGTGATCATTATTATCAACACCGAGTCTAGACTGGAACAACGAAATTCTCTCAAGTGCTCAAAGGTTTCAGTTATTTGCGCTATTCTAAGATGTAGAGTAGTTTTGTTTTGGTTTTTTCTTGTTTTGTTTTGATTTGTTTCTGTTCATTTTTTGTGTGGTGGGTATTTGTGGGTTTTTTAAAATCTCTTTTTAATTTTTTTTTTATTTCTATGGTTGTTGTTTTTCAACACCATACCTCATCAAACCCGTCTCCTCATCCCCATTTTCAAGCCTCCTCGCAAAAACGAAATACTCTAGCTCTGTGTCTGCATATTATATTATGTGTGTTTGGCGATGCATGCGTATCTGTCTCTCTGCCTCTGCCTCCCCCCCCCCCCCCAGTTTTCTCTCTCTCTCTCTCTCTCTCTCTCTCTCTCTCTCTTTCTCTTTCTCTCTCTCTCTCTCTCTCTCTCTCTCTCTCTCTCTCTCTCTCTCCTCTCTCTCTCTCTTTCTCTGTCTAGGGGCTCTCGTGGCTTAGAGGTTAAGGTGTTGGCCTCTCATTCAAAGGTCCCGGGTTCGAATCCGGGTAGCGACCGAAAGATTTTCTTCTCTAAAATTGTCTCCTTTCACCTTCTTTCCTGCTCTCTAGCAATGTTCTGTTGTCTGCTTTCATTTCCACTTTCTGCCCCCACCCCCTCACCTCCTTTGCCCCCTCCTATGGGCTCCGGACTCTTTCTGCAGCCTTTCTACTGCTACTCATTGGCTCCTCTTTTCTGCTGCCTTTCTGCCACACCCCTGATCTTCTGGTAGGAAAGATCTACACCTAGCCTTCTCGGACAAGGGCGAAAAATCTGGGAGTGCCCGAGTGCAAGTTGCGCATCTTAAAGATCCCTTGGTGGTCTAAAATCGATAAGAGTAGACTTCGACCGCCACCCGGGCAAAATTCAAAATGTCCTACCAACTGAAAATATTATGTGTGTCCCGCGCGCTCATACGACCTTATGCAGTTTCGAGCGCCGTAAAACACTTTACAAAAACAGAAATCTCTCTCTCTATCTCTATTTATCTATCTATCTATCTATCTATCTATCTCTCTCTCTCTCTCTCTCTCTCTCTCTCTCTCTCTCTCTCTCTCTCTCTCTCTCTCTCTCTCTCTGTCTCTCTCTGTCTCTCTTTATCTATCTATCTACCCCTCTCTATTTACTCTCTCTCCCTTTTTCAATCTCTCTCGCTCTCTCTCTCTCTCTCTCTCTCTCTCTCTCTCTCTCTCTCTCTTTCTTTCTTTCTCTCTCATTCCCTCCTTCTCTTTCTCACTCTCTCTGGGTTTTTTCCCTTTTGTTTTTGTTTTTTTGTTTTTATTTTTGCTATTATGTTTCAGTTTGTTGCTTGTTGCTTGTTATTATGTGCATTAATTGTTATGGGATGGTGGGTTTTTGTGTTACTTGTTTTTGATATCTTTAAAGGGGATCCGGGTAGTTTCTCAAGTCCCTCAGCCTCCCTGACTTATGTCTTTCTCTGCCTCTGTCTGTCTTTCTCTCTCTCTCTCTCTCTCTCTCTCTCTCTCTCTCTCTCTCTCTCTCTCACTCTCTGTCTCTCTCTATCTCTATCTCTCTCTCTCTCTATCTCTCTCTCACTCTCTGTCTCTATTTCTTTTCTCTTTTTTTGGTAAGAGTTTTACGGTGCTCGCAACTGCATAAGGTCATTATGTGCGAGCGGGACACATTAAACATTTTCAGTTAGCAGGAATTTTTTTGCCCTGGTTGCGGTCGAAGCCTGCTCTTTTCGATTTTGGACCACCTCACCTTCTCTCTCTCTCTCTCTCTCTCTCTCTCTCTCTCTCTCTCTCTCTCTCTCTCTCTCTCTCTCTCTCTCTCTCTCTCTCTCTCTCTCTCTCTCTTTTCTCTTTCTCTCTATTTCATTTTTATCACTGTGTGTTCAGTAACCCCACTGCAGTTGATATGAATGAATTTCTATATCTGTCTGTTCTTGCTTTTTTTGGAAATGTATCGATTATTGCGAGTCGATAATTAACATTCCGATGTCAGTGGGTGGCTATGGTCACTTACCATTATTTTCACCTTTTTAGAAAGTTTGTTTTGCGCAGGTATTCAACGTTACTTAGGTCTCGCTCTACCAATTGTTTTTATGCCTTTCTAAACAAACTAGAAAAAGTTGAAAACCCGACCTACCTTGGGATCGAGCTGGTCAGATAGTTCTCATGCAAAAACCATATCTGGAACCTGAAGACCAAGGCCAACAAGAGACTTAACCTTCTCAGACGACTGGCTAACACGCCATGGGGAGCGGACAAGGATGCACTCAGACAGCTATATGTTAGCTATGTACGCTTTGCCATGGAATATAACCTAACCTTACAGACAATCTGCAGCAAACAAACTCAAAGGTCTCTTGACAAAATCCAAAATCAAGCTGTACGATTTATCTCAGGAGCTTTGAGATCCACTCCAACTGCAGCTTGTGAAATCCATACGAACCTGGAACCCTTGGACTTTCGGAGAGAGGCAGCAGTTGTGGAGATGAGTGAGCGCTACAAAAGACTAGAGAAAAACCACCCAAACAGGAAAATAATTGAACAGAGACGACCGAAGAAACGGATTCATGGAAGATCAATACTTGACACAGCCACTGAACTAGCAGAAAAACATCATCTTCCATGTAACAGAAAAATGCTGAAACCCTTAAGACCAGAACTCCCCCCCCCCCCCAAACAATAACATCAATAATGCCAACATCAAAACCTCTCTCATAAAAGAGACAGTGAAAAAGGAATGTGACCCAGTAGAACTGAAGATAACAACTCTGAAGACAATGGACTCCTACCCTAGTGATTCAATTCATATTTATACAGACGGGTCAGCCTTCAAGGGAACTATAAACGCAGACTTTGGGGTAAGAATTGAACATCCTGACAAAACATGTGAAGATCTATTTGAT
>NW_004797282.1:795917-803417 GCF_000002075.1 Aplysia californica | reverse complement strand
CTCTTTTCTGTGTGGATTTTCCTGAAAAATGTTGATTAAAGGCGCAGAAAATGTAAATTTTCAGTTACCACGGACTTTTAAGCTAAGGAAATAGCTAACCTTTGGCGGGCATTTTCTCACTACTTTTACCTCTGAAAACAGGTGACCCCCACCTTCTTCTTTCGTAAATATCTCGACTAGAATTCAAGATAAATAGATACTTTTTTCATCGAAATAAAGACAGGTGAACAAGCTTTAAGATGATACCAATAACTCTACATGCCCAAAAGTTGACGAGAGCCTGACTCCACCACGCTGCCTCACATTTATATTTAAGTAGATCTAAATAAAACTCTTTATGTTCACTTTCCGACACAACAGTAACTATTCGCGATTGAAGGTCCTTTTCAGAAACTGCATACATCTATATGCATGTGTGTGTGTGTGTGAGAGAGAGAGAGAGAGAGAGAGAGAGAGAGAGAGAGAGAGAGAGAGAGAGACTGCGTGTATATTATACTCGTATCATTATAATTTTGTCTTTCACTACCTGTCTCTTCAAGGGTGTGCCCTTGGTTCTGTAGGTATCATACTGGACTGGTGTGCAGATGGCTCTGATTCTAATCCTCAACGGTTCGTTTATGAACTTAGACTGTCTGGAAAGTTTTCTAAGCTCTCCACTCACTTGATCAGATTCCATCGGAGTTGAACATTAAATTCGAAGGCCCCCGCCTTTTAAATAACCTTGCAATGTGGAAACTGGCGTTAAACCTATGTAACTACTCGTACACTTACTACTTCTATCTCTATCCATCACATTGTAAGTGCAAATGCGTGTACGCACATAGATTTGACAAATCAGCTTTTTACACAACAATGTAGCTCTCCCACCTCCCCCAGCCCAATAGCTTGTAAATCAGAGACAAGGAAGATCCACAAATGTTTGAATTCCTATGCAGACGGCAATTTTATCCAATTAGGACGAGATGAAAATAATATTGATTTGTCAATATTCCTGGAGCTTCTTGTGCCACAATTTTATCTCTTTCTATCACAACTTGTACGTGCTCTTCTGTAATTAACCCGTCACTTGACACAACGAAAATATTCGGGGACATTTTACTTTGTAGGATTGAGCTCTCAGTCGTATGATAGGTAAGTTGATACTTGTCTGATTAATCGGCTCTGCGTGATCGAATCGGATCTGAGAATCAGACAGGCTAATAAACACATAGCAATAGGCTTTTTTCTGTTTGTTTTGCGAAAGAAAAAATTATGCGCAAGTGTTTTGTGTTGTATTGGTATACATTTGATACTCTGTTAAGATGGCGCTTGAAGCTAGAAAAAGGTGCACAACAAAGTTTCGGTCGTGAAAATCAAGAAGCGGATTCACATGTTGAAGTACCATGCTGTTGAACTTTTTTCACTGGCGCATGTCTTGCAGCTGTTAGGTCTATCGGTGTCTTACACGACCGAAAAGAGACAGGGTTCGATTCCTGTGTGGTGAGAATTTATATCAAGTATCTTGGTCTTTCTGCTCAGCAGTTGTGTTCCCTCTCTGTCCGGGTTGTTAGCCCTAACAGTCAGGGCAAAAGCTCGTCTCTTAAATCATCTAAATAGTGTCGATGGGAGTGTAAAACACCGACATTAAAAAGAACTAATTTAACTTGACAATGAAAGAAGAACAATTATAATTGCCTGAAACATTTTGTTGCCGAACGTACATAATAATTTTTTGTCGAAATTCATCAAGATCTTATCGTGTGCACACGCCGTAACTCAATATTATGTTGACTCCACTCAACTGCCACAAGCCTTGCTTTGTTTTGAGGCTGATGGTTTCCATTTCTTTGAGAGATACAAAAACCGTCCTGCTGGCACATGTTTATGACAGTATTGAACCCGAGATTTCGCTGCAATTTTCCTCTTCAGAATATTATTATTTCTGTCTCCATGACAAAGTCGAAGCTTCCATTGATCTCTTGAACAACTGTTGTTTGAAGATCGTGCCTTGGCTTAAGTCGTTAAATCCGTTTGGCATCCGTCTTAACCTCGTTTTTTGGTTTGAAGAATTTTTATACAATAGTGTCTAGGCCTTTGAAGTTTGAGACTGCAGTTTTCTCATTCCTCGGACCACTTTATGGAATCAATAAAGAAAGCGAACCCTGTATTCTGCTTCTCGGAGAGTAATTACACGTTAGGCTTTTATTTTGTTGTTATTAGCGATATGGTCGATGTTTTGTTTTGTGTTTGGGTTGTTTTATTTTGGTTGATTTTTGTTTTGTATTGGGTTGGGATTTTTTTAATTTGGAGAACTGCATTCTTATTTTTCACCTGCCTTTTGGATAATCGATTCATGTTCCGAGTTGAATTAGTCCAAAGGCCACAATGGTTCAGTTGACAACCATCTTCCAAATGTTTGTGCCGTTCAAGGTTCGATTCCCAGTACACTGAATGTTTCTCTCCCATCCAGGAATACTTATCCCATTGCATTGTCTCCTTTGGGGGCGCAGTGCCCTACCTTTGAAATGCGCCCAATATTGGGTCCCTAATGCGGAGTACGGTACCAATGAAAACGAATTGGTTAAAAATCAACTTTTTTCTCATTTTCCTGAAGATACTTTTGGTGAGTTTATTTCTAAAATAACTGGCCACTCTCTTTAAGCGGCGGGAAGAAAGATAATAACAGAAGATTCTATTCCGCAATATAAATAAAACTGCCGCATTTCGGAAAGAAGGATTGTAAGCTGATTACACCCTCATCGGTGTAGCTCAAATAATTATTTAGATATGTGACTGCTACTCTGCACAATACTACACCCTGACCAAAAGACGAGGATGTTTATTTTAATAGATATCTTCCTTATTCAGGAATTGAATGTACGACTCTTTTCATGGGTTACACCAACCACCCCCACCACCCAAATAAAAAAGCTTACATAAAAAAATAGATAGTTATAGTCAAACTCGAGAATAATCACAGTGTCTTTTGTTTTCAACTCTCATAATGTTTGTTTTTTTGTTTGTTTGTTTGCTCGTTGTTTTTTTGCTTGTTTGTTTGTGTGTGTGTGGTTTGTTTTGGGTTTGTTTGTTTTTTCTTTGGGGGGTGTGTGTGAAGGTTTTCCACCTATTCGACTTTATCCTATCGAATGTGGACAATTCCCTCGTTTTACTTAACTCAGTTTTCAAAGCGGTGTCATCAAATTATAATCATACAATCCTGTCCATGATGTTTACCTCAATGGACCCAGAGAGGATCTCATTTTTAATGCATTACCACAAACAAGTTTCTAGATTTTGTTCGCTTTATCAAAACCAAATGTTTCTTCTTCCGCTGTTGAAAAAAACCTGCTGTGTATATGACTTAGCTTGCATTACCTGCTAAAGAGCCTATTCAATCGAAACACCGCATAACACAAAAAATGTGGAAAATATTCAAAACACAAAACATATCCTGTTCTTCATACATGGTCGTGTAATAATATATCCCTGAGCTTTCAGATCCCGGTACCGTTCACAGCGTTGTGGGTCACAGTAACTCTCCTGTAGATTTACCCAGAAACAGATTTTGCCACAAATCCAATATCCCTTTGATTAATGACAGTCTGAAATTATGTAATCTTGTATAGCTTAGTCGTTCCTCCTTTCTGTCGTTTCGAGGACGAAACTGTCAAAAATGCAATAGATTGGAAGTTTTTTCCCTCTGAATATGTGTGTTCATTCACGAATCCACTCACCCTTTGTTTAATGTTATTGACAGCATAATAACTATTGGAAGTAGGCTTCATGCCTGGAGGGGAGGGGTGCATTGATGAAATAATCGATACCTTAATGGGAAATGAGGGAAAAGGTTATCACACCATTGATTCATTAATCGGCTATTGATTTCATAAATAAACTACTTGATAAATTGATTCGTTCCCAAACTGTAACTTTATAGATTTCTTCTTCTTCTTCTTCTTCTTCTTTTTCTTCTTCTTCTTCTTTTTCTTCTTCTTCTTCTTCTTCTTCTTCTTCTTCTTCTTCTTCTTCTTCTTCTTTCGGAATTTACTTGACCTTCATCACACATCCGGGGTCTCTTCAGTTTCTGTTGGGCCAAATTGGGGGTACCCGTTACGTCGTTCCCGTTAGATGAATTTAACTTATTTTAAGAAGGAAGGCAACAACTAGGCGGCCTTTGCTGAATTTTAATAGTTCTAATTTAACTCGCAATGAAACTGGTCTGTTCTTATTTTTGAAAACCCAATATTTATTTTAAACAATAACGTTCCATCGCCTTTCAGAAGTCGGGTGTTGTCTTGGTATAATATACATGTACTTTTAGTTATCTATAATGACCTGGATTTCTTTAGTTTTTGGCAGAGATTGTTTATAATTTTCCTCAAAGAGGCATGCCTTACTTCAACTTTTAACTACGAAAGTTTCTTAAATCGTAAAACTGTACTTTGATCCAAGTCGGTTCCTTCATTGTCTTTTAAAGTATGTGCAATATTGTTTTTGGTCTGAAATATTGATCGATCTTAACAGGTTTCCTTTCTTCTAAGATCTGTTCTTTATTCCTTTGCCCAATCCCTTATGCTCATATCTTTGGTTTTTCGGAGGTTTGTGTTTTATTTCGTTCTATTTTGAAAATAATTGTTCAAAATTACAATGTCGCATTTCTTTTTTTTTCAGAATAATGGGATAAGCCCTCTTCTTCACTGATGATTAAGTTGTGCGCAGTTTGTTTTTCGTCTGAGGTTTTATTATTATGTTAGAGAATGTGAGTGTTTGTTTCAATCAACAGTATTCTGGGGTTTGATTAAAACTGCGCTGCTCTTTATGGTGCACGTATCTGGTTTCAACATTTATTTGGTGTCAGCGTAGAATAATATATGAAAGAATACTTATTTGCTGAAAAAGAACTGAACAATGATAATTATTATTTTTAATGACACATTTATACACTTCCGATTAGAGATATTAGAAGGAGTTCACAATACTAGCGGCGTGTTTCGTGAAATGGTTAAGCTTTTTGTATTTTTACACAAAACACCCGAGTTCGAGTCCCGCTTGGGAGATGCTCTTTTATTGAGAAGCTATAGCTTTTTGCTTACTATGGAATCGAACTCTATGTCTTCTGTGTGCAATAGCAAAGAGCCTAACCCCTACCTCATCAGACTACGGTCTGATCAGGTTAAGGACCACCTTCCCGCTCGGCGATGTGTTTGGGTACTGTGTTTTGGCTCTTAGAATTGATACACTGAAAGGAAGGGGGGGGTGTTGTTGTTTTTCCTTTTTTTTCTTTTGGGGTAGAGATTAGCCATTTCAGTTCCAGACGTGTTTTATAATCATGCCTGGAATACTTGGAGGTGTCTTCGCTTACTCACAGGCTGAAGTGTTTTGGCCCATCATTAAATTGTTTTTTCTAACTGCTCTCTTTCTTTTTTTTTTATTGATCCCAATCTGTACGTTGATGTTATCGGTCCACAGTGATCGTTGTTTGCTTTTTTGTTTTGGTTAGACTTTGACGGCGCCCACAAATGTGTCAGGTCATTTGAGTGAGCTCACATTGTTCATTGTCCACCCCAGCCCTTGTGCCCCAAATCTTCCCTTCGAGTATTTCTTGTATAATGTTCTGGTGGGGTTTTGTATAATTTATAATAATAGTATTTTCAATACGCTTATACATCTTGTACGATGCTGTGAACGGATTGATATGTTCAACGATATTGTCTTGGTACTTTATAGAGTTCTACATAATCGACTCAATTGGGCTCGTAGGCGTGAGGTCAAGATCCCCGGCCATTATCTGTGGTTTTACAGAATAGTTTGTTAGTAACCACTGAAGTGCCCCCTTCAAATTGCACTTCCAACTCAAGAAGCCCTAATCCCACATCCCCCATCTCCTACTTCAAATCCCCCTACAGCTGATTCCCTATCCCCCATTTCCATCCCCCCTCCCCCCTCCCGAAAAAAACTCCTCCATTCCACCCAGACATTTCTCTGGCAAGAACTAAAACCAAGCATTAGAAGCTGGTTCCACATACATTGTGATTTCGTTCGGTGTTAAGCTGGGATTCCAGAGCAGAGATTTTCAAAAACAGAGGCAGAGGCTTTTAGACTTTCAGCAAACTAGAAGCTAGAGATTCCTGGATGGCAAAAGCAACCGAAAACTGATGGAAACGCAGAGGTTCAGGTTTCGAACTGAATAATTGATTACCATTGTCTGTCCATTAGACAGTTTGAAGAACAAGAGTAGGCAACCTGCTGGGGCTTACTGTGACTCGGTCTCGATGCAGACGACTGTTGTTTGTTTGTATTTTGCTTTGCATTTTTTTTTGGGTGGTTTTTGGGATTGTTTTGGGGGGATTTTTGTTTCCGTTTTTGATTTGTTTGCTGTTCTTTTTCCACGTATCTAATTACTGGAGTTTTTTTGCCCCCAGCTTTGGGGAGACTTAGAGAAGAAATTCGAAATCAATTCTCAGCTGGAGGGGCAGTGCAAGTAAACATTGAGATGGAACGTGGAAACTGAATCACAAAGACCGTCTTGGAGTGTGAGAATGATGTGGAAAGTCAGTTACGTGGTGATTTGATAGCCAATGGGATGTGGATTTATTTGTGTATTTGTTAGAAAGTCTCGTACTCTCTCTCTCTCTCTCTCTCTCTCTCTCTCTCTCTCTCTCTCTCTCTCTCTCTCTCTCTCTCTACATGTACTACACATTCAAAATGGCGAAGTGTAATTTAATGTGAACGAGTCTTTTTATCCCTCAACGACGCAAATTAGATCATATAAGACTTGAGATGTTTCGATTCTGCCTAAAAGGGCCATCCCAGTCTCATGGCGTAAAGCAGTAGATTCTTGATAAAATAGACATCCTCATTTGGCCCGTCTACTGCATGCGGCGGAGAATAGCTTAACCCGAAGATGGCCTAACCACAATACAGAAACAGTTTTTGGCCAGCCACAAATCTATCAACGTTTTCTTGAAAACAAAACAAAATAAACCAATAAAGCCCTGTGTGGCAGAAACGGGTTTAGGGTTTGCTTGAACTGTAGAGTAATGCAAACTGAGCATAACTTACTTCTGTTTTAAGGGCATTCTACGTATGTTTGCTTCATGAGGCTGGGTTACTAATTAGGGAAGCGAAATACCCCTCCCCCCCCCAACTTTCCTTAATTTACCTCACCCTACAACACCCTACCCTCTCCCCATTCACTTTTACCCCCACACACAGCCAAATACTCTCACAATCGCTAGCTTCCGTTAATTAAAAAATAATGCGCAAATAATGAGAAGCAAAACATAGCGGCCTTTTGTAATCCATAGAGGGCAAATAAAAAATTCAGCACATATTAGTACTCAATAAAGTCCACACCAAACACACACGCACACTAAAACACACGCATGTACACTCACGCACCCACACACACACACACACTCACACTCACACCCACACACTCACACGATTACGCACACAAACACACACACACACACACACTAAGACACACGCACACACACACACACTAAGACACACGCACAC
>NW_004797282.1:792326-795063 GCF_000002075.1 Aplysia californica | reverse complement strand
TATGTTATAACATACTTTATTTATAGATGCATGTAGTTTGTCCATGAATGTCTGACGATGACCAATGCATTTGCAGAGGGGAATGAATCTTAAGCTAAATTGAGGAAACACCGTTTATAAAGGATTTGTGGCTTCGGCAGGATGCACCATCTGCTTTCGCGAGATCAAAAGGTATCATTAGTAGACGTCAAGTGGACAGAACAGGACAAAGAGTATTCTAAGTGCAGACTGAAAACTCATTTGTCGAATGCATGATAAAGAAATGTGAAAATTGGCTGCTGCAATACGAGCTAAAGTCAACACAGGCGGCGCTATAAGATCTCTATTAATATTAGTATAACTTTGTGAAGCGTATCTTAAACGACGTCAGGGCTGAAATAATCAAGCTTTTCGCTGTTGTCTGTAGAAGATAGTTGTTCTGTTTGCGAATGGGAACTGTTTTTAGTCGACGGTCTCTGTCTTTCTGCGGGGATACCGTCTCCCACCCCGCCATATTGGCCCTGACTGACAGGTCGAAGCGGCCCGCCTCCTAATTACCTAACTGAGGTCGACGGGGATGTTAAACATACGTAATCAATATCTCAGGCTAATCGTATCACTTTTTAGAAAATATTTACTTTACGTGGTTTACCCCTTGCAGTTTACACCCCAAAAACAAAAATTGTAAGTTTTGTTGAAATTTTATGTCATTTATGATTCACGCTCTGGTGATGACAAACTTTTCTGTAAAGTGTGATGTGGGTCAATGGCATTAAACACTGAATAAACATTTAACTTGGCACCTCCAACCCCCAACCCCCATCTCCCACTCTCAAACCCACAAAAAAATTGATAATCCATAAGTAGAATCACTACAGACACAAATTTTAAAATCTGCCCTTTGGTTGAGTTTCGCCCTGGTTAATTCAGCTCTAGTAGAGAGTATAAAGCATCGCATAATGTGGCTGGCCAGACAGAGGAGATACAAAGATCCTCCCCCACACTTTCTTCAGGCAAAACCAGACCCTGGGCGGGCTGATTGCGTGGGATATTCCTCCTCGGTCTCGTTTTTTGTTGGGTTTTTTTTTTAGACGGCGCGGGTTAAATTAATGTGCCACGACGTGGTGGAATCAGGCGCTCGTCAATGTTTGGGCATATAGTGTTTATGGTATCATCTGCCTTGTTTGTTTGGTGTTTTTTAGGGGGGGGGGGGAATTTCAACCAATGTTCAATAGAAATCCCGATATTTGGGATTGAAGGAGGTGGGTGTCGCCTGTTCTCAGAGGTAAAATTAGCGAGAAAATAGCCGCCACAGTTTAGTGATTTTTCCATAGCTTGAAAGTCCTTGGAAACTGAAAATTGACAGTTTTGTGCCTTTAATCAACGTTTTTCTGTGAAATGAGCACGGAAATGCATTTTAAAATCGGCGCAAAAGGTGCTGAGCCTTTAAAAAATATTTAAAAATTAGAAAAAAATTCCTTTAAACCCAGAAAAATGCCAGTTTCTTTGATTCCATTATTTTGACGAGCGCCTGATTTCACCACGATGCCTCATATTTTAAATTTTGAATCTGGAAATACCATTACGCTATTACTACCCCCAGGGAAGTTTGCGCAGAGTCGATATAAGTAAACCTACACAAACGGCTCTTTAAATTTATTTGAAAAACGAGGTGGAAGGGGGGGGGAGAGAGAGAGAGAGAGAGAGAGAGAGAGAGAGAGAGAGAGAGAGAGAGAGAGAGAGTGACGACGTGTGGAAAGTTATTTTTACCTCGATAACTTCTTGAACATTGCGATTGATGCTTGAGAGCTTTAGAAAAAGATTAAAGTGATCCTTGATATTTGCAAAAATCAATGTGGTGGTAGTAGAAAGTCAGCTTTTACCAAAGGAAAAAATAAATATGGAAATTATCCATCTTTCGTTTGTATTTTCTTATCAACATCACATACATGACGCAAGTGCTACCCCTCAGGCAGTTCGCGCCGAGTCCATAAAAGTAAACTTGCGTCCTCCAAGCGGAACGCACTTGACCTACGACGCACGTTTGAGATTTCCTTTCTTTGAGATTCCATATTTGTGTCGAAGCGATGTCACTCGCAAACGGATCATTTCATTTGTTTAAAGAATGTGTGTAGGGGGAGGGGGGGTTACTTTTATCCCGATAACTTCTTGAACGTTGCGACTGATGTGTGACGTCTTTAGAATAACAAAAATAGGGTGATCTTTCGTATTTGTAGGAATCAATGTGGTGGAAGTGAGCTTTAGTGAATTAAAAAAACAACTAAAAACAAAACAAAAACAAATACAAAACAAAAAACAGGGAGACTTCCCTTTTTCCTTCGGCAGTTTCCAATCAACACCCACCAGAAAGTATTAATCTAGATCTAGCTTAGATCTAATCAAATATTTCGTGTCTTCTTCCTTAGAAGCATCAAAAATAGTAACATAAAAATAAATACTTTGGAATTGGCGTTCACTTTACCCATCCACCTCCCTCTACACCCCCCCCCCCTTTTTCCCCAAACTTTTAAGAAAAAAAAAGATGGATTAATTCCTTGCTCGGCTTCGTGACCCAATGTGTCACTGTGGTCGGCAAAGAGGTCTCAATATCCGGTATATAAATATCAGATCTTCCATCGCTTGCACAAACTGTGAACATGTCTGATCACGACTTTGGTCCTGTCTCTGGACTAATCAAATCTTCTCTGAAATGTGAGGTATAATCCCTCTCTCTCTCTCTCTCTCTCTCTCTCTCTCT
>NW_004797282.1:786253-788842 GCF_000002075.1 Aplysia californica | reverse complement strand
AAGATAGCTGTGTGTGATTGGTTCTGTGTTCCCGAGATTTATTATAAAAATCTTACGTTTCCATCGGCACAACTTAGGTCATAATAGGAGATGGGTCACTTCAACCCTGCCAGTCAGTAAGTGTCAACTCAGCCTGGATGAAAGAAATATCCCAGGGAAAAATAACTAAACAAAACAAGAACTCATTGTTGCAAAATTTCAGAAGACACACACCTTCCGAGGCTTATCAGCAACAGACCCCTGCGTCTAAATCCAGAGTGATGCCAACTGCCAACTGAGCTCGTGGGGTACCCATGGCAGAGAGAGAGAGAGAGAGAGAGAGAGAGAGAGAGAGAGAGAGAGAGAGATTTTTAAAAATGTGGGTTTATGGTTACGTTTTAGGACTGGATTTGGTTATCATATGAGTTTGACATCATTCTAGACACGAGACAAGATTTTATTATAATAGAAAGCAATGCCCCTCTCCCCGTCTGGGACACACACACACACACACACACACACACACACACACACACACACACACACACACACACACACACACACACACACACACACACACACACACACACTGTGGGTTACGTAATATAATTGCAAGGCTGTCTCGATCGACATACCGACACTGAAGCGAGCAAGCGATAATGCATCATAATAATAGTGGCTCGTCGTCATAAGTGCGAAGAAAATAATTCACGTAATTTACGCTGGAGAGGTATGACGTAGAGCTAACAACTATTATAGTTCGGTCAAAAATTCATGGCGCTACTTGTTGTCAAATATATCCTCCACTATCGAAAAACAAATTCCCCAGTTTTTGCACATTGACGTGTATCAATTTGTCTTAATAGATCAATATTTTTGTAAACATCTGTTTGCTCTATTCTAGAAAATTCCTTAATAAATGCTAATATTAAATCCTAGTGGGTGGTTTCTTCAAATTTTAAAAGGTTTACAGCTAGGACAATATCGCTTTTAAAAGCAAGTCCGTCATTTCTTTCTAATTGCAAGATTATGTTTATTGAATGCATGTTTTGAGAATTTTAAGTGCTAAAGGTGTTCACTATAAAACTCTTGTAACTAGTTTTGCCCCTAAAAGTGTCACTTGTGAGCTGTGACGTAGGCCATATGCGTACGCAAAATGTGTGTGATAAGCGGGGAGTAGTGTGAACAATTCCATTTTCCGCATGAAAGGCATTTGCAGTATTTTGTATAAATTTATGAAGAAAAATGGTTTAATATAGCCTCATTTGTTGTGAAAAAATTGAACTCGGTTAAGACAAATTGATATTAACTGCTGTGCTAATTATGGATGACATTGTTTCACCCGTTAGAAAGATATTTGAGGAAAGGTTGCGCCATGAATTTTTGGACAACACTATAGCTAGTTTTCAAAATGATTATTTAGTAACTACTCGTACGTGCTTTTATTTCCCTTTGGTCAGTTATTGGTGTACAGAAATGATACATCGCACAGATGTTTTTTGTGGGGGGGTTGGGGGGGGGGGTGTTATTGTTTTTTGTTGTGTTTTTTTGGGGGGGGGGTTGTTTTTATTTTATTTTTTTTAAAATTTTTAATATTTTTCTTTTTCTTTTTTTTATTTTATTTTCTTCTTTTTTTTCTTTTTTTTTTGGGGGGGAGGGGGGGGGTTGGGGGGGTAAGTGTTTTCCTGCGCTTGCAACTGCATAAGGTCATGTGAGCGCGCGGGACAAATTCAACATTTTCAGTTGGTAGAAAATTTTGAATTTTGCCCGGATGGCAGCCGAAGCCTACATTTATCGATTTTGAACCTCTACCGCCATCATCATTGCCTTTCCCACCCTAGATCAGGATATAGGCCACGAACAAACAATTTCCACCTTTCCCTATCCTGGACTAGTCGCATGATGTAATATTTTTTCTATAACTTTCCGTTTTGACTGGGTCGGGTTGTTGGCCCTCCGCAAACTGGCACTATTCCGGCGACCAGCCCTACCCACATTTAGTCGCCTCTTGCGACGTGCATTATCACGGCTGGGGTTTTCTTTGCTCCCCCATAATAAAACTAAGCCCTCCCCCCCCCCCTCCCGCCAAATCTGCAGGGGCTTTTGCCCCACCAAGGGATCTTTTACGTGCACAACTTGTACACGGGACCTCTGAAATTGTTCACCCTTGTTCGAGAAGGCTAGATGTAGATCTTTCCTACCATAAGATCAGGTGTGTGGCTAAAAGACAGCAGTAAGAAGGAGCCAAGGAGTAGCTGTAGAAAGGCTTCAGAAAGAGTAGGAATCCAGAAGAAGGGGCAAAGGAGGTGAAGGGGTGGGCGGCAGAAAGTGGAGACGAAAGCAGACGACAGAACAATTCTAGAGAGCAGGAATGGGGGTGAAAGGAGACTATTTTGGAGAAGAAAAAAATAATGTCGCTATCCGGATTCGAACCCGAGACCTATTGAATGAGAGGCGAACACCCTAACTTCTAGACCACGAGATCTTTAAAAGGGTTGGGTTGGGGCGGGGGATGAGGGAAGGGGAGACTGTGTGCGGTGATGGGGAGGGGGAACCGGGGATTTGAAGAGTGGTGGGCAATTACATGGCGCGGGGGGGGGGGGGGGGGGC
>NW_004797282.1:784907-786153 GCF_000002075.1 Aplysia californica | reverse complement strand
CCCCCCCCCCCCCCCCTCCCGCCAAATCTGCAGGGGCTTTTGCCCCACCAAGGGATCTTTTACGTGCGCAACTTGTACACGGGACCTCTGAAATTGTTCACCCTTGTCCGAGAAGGCTAGATGTAGATCTTTCCTACCATAAGATCAGGTGTGTGGCTAAAAGACAGCAGTAAGAAGGAGCCAAGGTGTAGCTGTAGAAAGGCTTCAGAAAGAGTAGGAATCCAGAAGAAGGGGCAAAGGAGGTGAAGGGGTGGGCGGCAGAAAGTGGAGACGAAAGCAGACGACAGAACAATTCTAGAGAGCAGGAATGGGGGTGAAAGGAGACTATTTTGGAGAAGAAAAAAATAATGTCGCTATCCGGATTCGAACCCGAGACCTATTGAATGAGAGGCGAACACCCTAACTTCTAGACCACGAGATCTTTAAAAGGGTTGGGTTGGGGCGGGGGATGAGGGAAGGGGAGACTGTGTGCGGTGATGGGGAGGGGGAACCGGGGATTTGAAGAGTGGTGGGCAATTACATGGCGCGGGGGGGGGGGGTGAGCTCTGATTGGGTTCCACTCAAAAACCGCTTTGGGTGCAAAGTTAGTGTCTTCTGTTATAAATGTTGAAATAATATCGCACTGCTGGTCCCTCAAGAATCTGTCAAAAGTATGCATCAGCAAGACTAACTCTTAAAAGTCTTAGGTCGTCCAATGATTAAACAATATTACTCAAATTATAGGTGAGTGAACAACAAATTTTGTGGTAAGTAAGTGTTCCTTTTATGGTCATCTGTTGCTGAATGAGTTAACCAGATGTGATATAATAACAATATGATAATAATATTATTATTAGAAACTCTGATACAGATTATGTTGGGCTGCTTCATGCTGTGTTGTTCCTGTGTTGCTTTTTTTCACTTTGTTGTAGCTTATTATATTTTATTGTTTTGCTTTTTTCTCTGGGGTTTTCTTTGTTTCTTTTTTGTTTTTTTACTCTTGTTCCTTTTGTTTCATACTCCTTTTTTTCATCTGTTTTGATTTCATAAAAATCTTTTATGAAGATAGATAGGAAAAACCTCACAATTAAGGTTCCGGTAGCCTGACCACTAGAAAACCGATGCCGCAAAAGAGAGACAGAATGATCCTACTGAGAAGACAAAGGATTAGAGAGGGACACAAATTCCTGCAAGGAGCATGAAGAAGGGTTTGGGGTGGGGAAGAGAGCGGGTGTGTGTGTGTGTGTGTGTGTGTGTGTGTGTGTGT
>NW_004797282.1:780613-784445 GCF_000002075.1 Aplysia californica | reverse complement strand
ACAGACAGACGGACAGGCAGGAAGACAGACGGACAGACGGACGGACTGACGGGCAGGCAGACAGACAGACAGACAAACAGATAAACAGACACGACAGATCTCTTGTTTGCATGAAATAGCAAATATATCCCCGTCTGTTTCTTTGACATTAACATGTTCGAGATCGAATCGTTTTGGAAAAATAAAATTGGAAAATGGTCATAACAGTTATCCAGCTCAGATCACACATAATCTGAAACTCAGTCAGGGATACAAATGATGAGGTCAAGGGATTAGATGTTAAAGGTAGATCTGTCTCGATAAGTGGATTTATCATTTAAAAGATATTTTTGGGATAAAACGTCTTCCATCATTGTCTTCCTCTATAGGCGGCTTTATCACGCCCAAGGGAGCTGTGGGCGTTAGAATCTCCAAGCATAACAAAAGAGCTTTGGGAGTGGGAATTTTTGTCGTTTAGTTGGTTAATTTTTGAGAGGGGTAATTTGGTGGGATTAAAATACAGAGTAGATCATAACTGGTCTGTGCAGGGTGACCCGTACGGCAGTAGCCTGAAGAGTCGTCATAATGTTGCTGTTTTTCTTTTTGTCCGTGAAAGATGTCTTTGCTGCGGTAAATGGAGGTTCCGCGGCGAGAAATCTGGCTTTGTGGGTGAATCCAATAATGCGCAGTAATCCTTTAAAGTCTCCGGTAGAAGCCGGGTCGAAATTTTTCTCCTGAATTCATACCATAAGTGTTTTCAATGTGGCCTGTAGGTTATGCTGTTCTGCAATGAAAGTGCTTAGTCCTCTGGCATTCCAGTACAAGACCGCCCTTTCACTGTTTTTATTTTGATTTGAAGTTTAAATGTCCCGGATGCCTTTAACTCTGCCTCCTCCATGCAGTGAGACGTGGAGTGTGAGAGTAGCTTCCGCCCTCAGTAGCACGGCAGCTTGCTTGGGTTTAGTAGGAGAGTGACAGACATTGTCTTCCGTAAGGAAAGACCGAGGTGGAGGTCGGAGATGTCATCTTCTGTAGGGAGGGGGTGTATCTATCGGGGTAGGAAGGGTAGTAATAATAATGATATAATAATAATAATAATAATAATAATAATGATAATAATAATAATAATAAAGGCAATAATTATCGTAATTATAATAGATAGCATTAATTGTGAGCTTCACAATCTATACTATTACCCCCGAAGACCTGAGAGTATTATGAAACAAACTCAACTTCCTGGGAAACATACAGTGCAAGCTGCCGATTAATGGGCGCTAAAACACTAACATACTGAGAAGATCTGTCGCAGTCTGTGGACGGGTACCCTTTCCCATCTGGGTGAAGTGAAGAAAATTCTTGTAAAGTGCCTTTCCCAAGGACACAACGTCGTGCCCGCTGCTCGAACCCCTGAACCCGCAACCTCAAGATTACGAGTCCGGTAGCCTAACCACTAGGGTATGGGATGGTGGAGCAGACAGGGGAGGTTAGGAAGACGATGTCGGGGACACATCTCACTCTGCAATGGTGCAGGAGAAAAAGAAGGGATAGTAGAGGAAGAAGGAGTGGAAGAAGAAGGATCGGAAATCGGAGGAGGAGTCAATCCTGTCCTCCCTTAGAACTCCAAATCTGCTTCCCAGTGACACTTGAATGGAAGGTGCCACAGGAGGGGTAGAGATCTTTTTGATTTTGGGAACGTTACGCCGGCTGACCGTGGGCTTGCAAGGTCGGCAGTTGAAATATTGGCCGACTTAATGACTGCCTTCGCGTCAAAACGTCCGGATGTGTATTCTTCGACTTAAAGGTCGAGGGCTGCCGTTGCAGATTCTGCTATACCTAGGCCAGTCCATGTCTTAATGTTACCTTACAGTACGACGGCTAAGGGCCGGGTCCCAACTGGTGGGCAGACAACTTTGCGGGATTCCTGAAAGGAACGAGCATTTCGCGCTTTGTATTCTCGGATGGCGCGTTCTTGGAGCCAAAATTAGCGCTACTTGCTGAAAGCCATGTGCCTTTTCACGATGCCCGGTTTTGCTACAACGAGTATACATGACTGCATGTCGGCATCACGACCGACTTTGGCCGATACTTGAAGCAGCGCAGATAGACGGGTTCGGTGCAAAGAGCCATACGTCTAAAACCGAGTATAATGCCCGAACGGCGGCAGGAAGGTGACAAAATCGAAAGTGAGGACAATTGCATTTGTTTCAATGGTGGTCTCCCCCCGGAGAAAAGTATTCTAACGGGCTTCGACCATACTCACACAGTTGGCCAATATGTCTTCGATTGAGCAGTTCTCAGCTTGTGGCTACCAACAATGCCCTTCAGGGTGATGTTACACGATCAGTTAAAACTGACAGGTGTACGTTCTCTTTGTGATAAAAAGAATAATACATCCGGCAGTCTTGGCAAAAATGCTTCTTTTGTATGACCTTCAAAACTTAGCAAGTCATTACGTTGATTCTTTGATCCACTGGTTCCGAATTTTATATTACTTTTACGATAGGGTTTAGTTAATAATAGGTTTATGAACGAAAATGTTATCGTTGGTGGGCCGCATGCTTGGCAAACTGTCCGTGGTAGACTGATGTTTGTGTGTCAAGCCGCTGATTGTGTATGTCTATGTGTGTACGTGTAGATGTGTATATCTAGGTGTGTACGTGTAGATGTGTATATCTAGGTGTGTACGTGCAGGTGTGTATGTGAAGTTGTGTAGTATGTCTAGGTGTGTATGTCTAGGTATGTATGTCTAAGTGTATATACACAGTGTTTTTCGGAGTTCACCTTATGACGATAATCTTGCACAGCAACAAAGAAGTTCAAATGTATGCAAGAGGTAATCCATTCATAATATAGGTGCTTTGTGCCGCCATCGAAACTATTTAGAATCATATAGAGGACAGGAGAATCGAACTCGAGTGTTGCCAGAGAGCAAAAAAGGACAACTCGGAACACACCCTTCCTCCCCCCACTATCGCCTCCACCTCACACCACAAAACAAGATTCGGTCGAGAGGTAATCTTTATTTCGTGATCTGCACCAAAGCAGTCTGACGTCACTGTTCAGTTGTATCTGCTGAAAATATCGATGTTTTTTGTATGACTAAAAACATTAACTTTCGTAGAAAGGAAGTGGTAAATTGGAAAATAACAAACAAAGAGACAAAAACAACTGTAACTCAATAGTTGCAGCGTTCTATAGAGTATATCAGAGAAATGCACGGACACTTTAACTTTCCAGACATATTTCTAAGAGTGTGCCTTACATCCCAGGGGACATCATTGACGTCACCGCTAGACACAAACTCAGAAATTTCTTTTGAGCTCAAAGCGGGATTTGCACTCGCTCAGACTAGAAAGCGTGATGTCAGCCCCACCCACCTCCTTCGATCCCCCGCCACTCACCCGCTTCAACCCACCCCACCCTACACCACACCACACTCTCTCTTTTTTAAAGGAGAAAGTTCCAGGAAGAGAAGAGTTTACTATAGAATGACAATCTTTCCCCTGAGATTGGGATCGGATTAGAGTGCCTGCATCAACAGCGCTGGTTTTCCGTGACCGCGCCATGCGGTAAAGCTTGGAGAATAAGACTTAATCAAGTTAGACGACGGTGGAGCGTGGATTGTGGGTTACTGTAGGGTATGGCGTTTTTTGTATGACAAATGAAGGAATATAACACAGATTTAGGACGGGGGATTAATCATTATCTTGACAATAACGTCAGTAGAGGTGGCGGAAAGAGGGGACTACAGATCGCAAACAAGCAAGAGAACAGAAAAAAAATAGATATGGGGAGAGGGAATGTGGGAACGTATGCATGTGTGCGTGTGTGTGTGTGTGTGTGTGTGTGTGTG
>NW_004797282.1:774449-779599 GCF_000002075.1 Aplysia californica | reverse complement strand
GAGAGAGAGAGAGAGAGAGAGAGGGAGAGAGAGAGAGAGAGCATTCCACTTATCCCAAGAACAGTTTGTCTTACCTCGATAATGCCCTAACCCCCCACCCACCCAACCTCTCAGCCATCAGATACTGTCTTCTTGTTCTCCAAGAAACACATTGTGAAACATTGCTCCGTTCTTCCAAGACGCCAACACATCGTTGACAATGGGCCAAGTTCCTTCAGTCACTTCTTTTTTACAGAGACGGGAGGAAAAGTGCCTCTGTCATCTGCCTCGTTTATACCCCGTACCCACTGGCTGAATCCTATTGGATCGGGTCGGGTCTGGTCGATTAGTGATGGCTTCAGTGCGCACATTCCTTGTTGTATCAAATTTGACCCAGTAATTAAAGAAGAGAAAACTTTGACCGACGCGCAGTGTTATTGTGCGCAAAGCTTACCGTTCACAACACAGCCATTTCCTTCAATAATGGCTTCAAGCGCAGACTCGCATATCACGGTTGCTGCATTAAGAGATTTTTGAATCCCACAAACATTGGAGATTTCGATTGCTCTCTATCAGCCTCTCTAAATCAATACTGCCCATTAAGGATATCGTATTCCGCGCGTCCCCCCCCCCCCAAAAAAAAAACCCAACCGAACCTGAACCTGACCTTGCGGCTCGTAGGCTACAAGCCTTTTGATATATCTAGGTTGTTTTAGTTTTAGTATGGTTTTACGGCGCTCGCAACTGCATAAGATCATATGAGCGCCAAGGGATGGGTGTCAACACAGAAGTCCAAACTGAGAATCAGGCTTGCTCTGCTCACCTCTCTGGTCTCAACAGCACAAGGTCTGCTTCGACTATCAAGGCAGTCACAAGAGAGTGACCAACATGCAAAAGAAGTAGGAGGGGGGATAACGTAGGTGGTGTTCTGGCAGTGTGAGCGTGACATTGATAAATCAGCCCATTTACAATTCTACTGTGCATAAGAACATGTTAATATCCCCTTTTGGGTTTTGAAGATCACCGTCCAATTTTGATGAATTTTGGTATTTTTTACATTACGTTTTCTTTTTAACTTAGGTTCCGAACGGGTAGATCTATTGATTATAGCTTTTGTCCCTCCGTGAAGTAAAATCTAGCAAGCCCTGACGAATGAAATGAATCAAATTGTCATTGAGCACTGAGAAAACAGTTAACAGAATGTCGCGGTAAAGGAAATCCCTCGGTGTTTGAGACTACCAAAACATGTCGACCCGAGATGCCAAACTCAAGAGTTTCAAGAGAGTCCATTTAATTTTAATGGTAAAAGTAAGCTGGGATTTACTTGACCAACGCACACCAATGCGGGTCTCTTCTCTCGGACTCAGTGGGGTACTTTTGGGTCGCTGTGATCTTCAGTCTTGCTTCTTGGAAGCGGAGGACCCCGGGGGGGGGGGGGGAATTAGCTGTTACTTTAAGATCAATTAATTGCCATTTTAAATAACCAAAAAAAGAAACAAAACAAAACTCAACAAAACAAAAATAAGCTCAGAAATATTTGTGTCAAAACGGGTACTTATTTAGATCAATAGGGACGAAAGTCTAAAATCATTTACATGTTAGTATAATGCGGTTGAGATGGGGGGGGGTAGGGAATTTGTGATGTATAGCTTTTATTGCAGCCCACTCGCTCATAAACAATTACACAGACACATACAGACATGCACACACAAAAATACACAAACATGCATTCACGTTGTGTGCGCGCGCACAGCTCACATCGATACCCCTGTATTCTCTCGAAATAAATTTTACTCTAGCGTCACAGAGCAATTGGCGCTGAGCTACTAAACGCTGATAAAATTATATGTAAAAAAACACGAAAAAACGAAAAAATATATTTAGGAGTATGGACCAGGTTTCTTGTGAAAGTGGGTGTGTAAGAATTCATTTAGCCGCACCCTATCTGTTTTATTCAGCAACCACCAGTAAAGTCTTTGCGATTGTGTCTTTTTGTTAAAATACTCTTCTGGGAATGATTTTTATTATCAGCTCATGTGGATTCTTGTAGCTCTTTTTGGAAGAGGGCTGTGGACAGCAAGCTTTAATATAAGAGTAGAGTTCAAATCTGAATGTAAGATTTTTTATACTCATCTATTTGCATTCCAGCAACACAGCGTCTTGGAGATTGTAACAGTAGAGTCTTAAACTAGTCTACATAGTCTGCTTTCATGTGGAAAGGCATGGAATTTCTCCCGGCACTTTGTGACTTGTGTGTGTGTGTGTGTGTGTGTGTGTGTGTGTGTGTGTGTGTGTGTGTGTGTGTGTGTGTGTGTGTGTGTGTGTGTGTGTCTGTCTGTTTTTAGCTTACAACTCAATCCCGACAGAGATGATTTTAATCCTGTTCTAAATGGCTGTTGTACGTCGTCTCTACTGGGAAAAAAAGAGCTAATACCCGTTTTAACCTACATTGAAAAGAAACCCAAGCCACTCTTTGCAAATCCTAGCAAAAACCCTTAAAAAGGCCACTTCGAAACCAAAGGTTTTTGATGGTGTTTTTATTTTAGTTTGTTTGTTTGCCTGTTTGATTGATTGATTGTTTGTTTGTTTGTTTGTTTGTTTGTTTGTTTGTTTGTTTGTTTGTTTGTTTGTTTGTTTGTTTGTTTGTTTGTTGTAGGATTTTTTTTAGTTCTAAAGAGAAAATGGAAATCGAATGAACACACTCTGAGAAACTGAAAACAAAACTTTACGCACCAAGCCGAAAGATCGAATCGACAAGAAAAGAGCTTATAGAGGAATTCCTAATACAATGTAAGAGAGACCTGCGATTTTGATCTAAAGGAGTTAAGATACAAGTGGGCAGTGGTGAAGACTATAGCTCAGGACAGAGTAGATAAAGAGCTCAAGTTGGTGGCCTATACTCTTGATGATGATGATGATGATGATGATGATGATGATGATGATGATGATGATGATGGTTCTCTGCGTGGATCTACAGGACCTGAACGCCTGTGTGGAGATCCCACTATGAGAACTACTCATTTGCACCGACTTGCTTTAACGAGCAGATAAAAGCAACCAAAAAAACAAACAAACAAAAACACACAAAAACTAGTTACTCAATGAGTCGCATACTGTTTTGTTGTGATTCCTATTTTGCAAGGAATTATTAAAGTAGAAATATATCATGGCAGCTTTCTTGCACTTACTGCAACCGATATTTCCAGGCATCCACGCTGTACTTACCTGAAGCGTTATCATCACAGGACTTTCAGATCTTCGGTGTCGCACTCAGTCCACTTAAGTCCGTTTGGGTATTTTTTAACGCCATAGACAAAAAAAAAACTAGGGTTGTTCTAATCAGAAATCATAAAAAGCATGAAATTATTAAGTTTTGACCATAACAGTTGATCTGCATTTTTGTGATGTTGAAAAGAGCATCCGTGATAGAGTTTGGAAGGGTGTGAAAACAGAAAATTCTAAAATTACAGAACTGAATAGAGTGCGACAGTGACGAAATGTTGATCAGAAGAGCACAGATATGTTGTAATGGCATTTGTTGTTGGAACTGTGCCTACTGTATTATTATCATCTTTTGTGTTTGTCTTTTGGCAGTATTTTTCGTTTTCTTTTTTTCCGGGGAAAGGTGTGTCTAAGTCTTTATTTCAGTGTTGTTTTTCGTGTAGCTTTCTCTATTGTTTTTTGTGTATGTGGGTGACTTTTCTGTTGGTTTGTTCGTTTTTGTTTTGGTCGCGGATGTCTGGGCGGATATGACCTCACAGACGGGATATTTGTCTAGTCTGGCTCTACAATCTTTAAAACTTAATGCGTCCCAATGGACTCCCCTTCGCCACGGAAGTATAATGTGTCCTGGGGTCTCGGGAGATGAAAGTGCCAGCATTTTCTCCATCTCGCAGTTTTTATAGTATTAGGAGAAGAATTTCCTTTTGGTGTGCATTATGTTTTCTGTGAATCTTCCATTGCGAGACCGTCCTCCCTGAAGTGGCATTTTGAGTTAGATGTTATTGCTTCTGTCGATGCTGCTGTTGCTGCAGAGAATACAAACATTTTAGTTGTTGTTGTTGTTGTTGTTGTTATTGATGGTGTTGTTTTTGTTGTTGTTTGCGCTGTCGCTGTCGAGCCTTCTCCTTCTCCTCCTCACACGTAACCATCATCATCCCCCTTCTCCTTCTCCTCCTTCTCCTCGTCTTCCCTCTCCTCTTCCACTTTCTCTCCTCCTCCTTATCGCCCTCCTCCTCTCCATCCTCCTGTTCCTTATCCTCCTCAGCCTGCCCCTGCTCTGTCTCCTCCTCCACGTACTCTTCCTCCTCGTCTTCCTCGTTCTCGTCTTCCTCCTCTTTCTCATCTTCCTTCTCACTAACCTCCTACTGCTCTGTCTCTTCTTCAACCTCCTTTGCCTGATCCTCCTCTTCTTCCTTCTCCTCCTCCTCCTCCTCCTCCCTTTTCTCTCTATTCTCCTCGTGACCCCCTTCCTTCTGCTCCTCCATCTCCAGGCATAACTTGCACAGTAACATAGTAACAGAGAAGAGCAACTACATGTATATATGCTGTATGTAGGCTTTTTATGTCTCTCAGAAATGGCGTTCAATCGGAGCCCTGATCGGCAAAACGTCACTGAGTTTAAAGGGGCGAAAAAAAAAAATTTTTCGAAAAATTGTTGGGCTTTTTTTATCCCCTACTGATAACATCCTCAACTCCAAGCCCGTATTCATTCATTCATTCATTCATTCATTCATGCATTCATTTATTCGTTCATTCGTTCGTTCGTTCATGCATTCAATTATATATTTTTGTCTGCTTGTTTTTTAATGTTCTTTATGTTCTTTTCTTTCAGTTTGCGCAAACTCCACCAGAAGCAATGACGTCATGAACCTGACCGCCGTGACATCGGATCCGGCCGTGGGCGTGGTGACGTCAGAATACCCGAACTGTGTTCGGGCCGTGTCGGAGACGAGGGGTCAGCTCGGCCTTGACCGTCAGCCCAGCAGGCGGGGCGTGGGTGACGAGGAGTCCGACTTCGGAGCGCTTGTCTACATCGTGGTGGTGCTCATCTTCTATTCCACGGGTCAGTGAGTGGACGGACGACGATGCATACGGAAGAAGAAGAAGAAGAAGAAAAAGAAGAAGAAGAAGAAGAAGAAGAAGAAGAAGAAGAAGAAGAAGAAGAAGAA
>NW_004797282.1:770825-772404 GCF_000002075.1 Aplysia californica | reverse complement strand
CCCTTCCCCCTCCCCAACTTTATTCTAAACTGCTTGACATAGTCCGAAACAAACGGGGTCACTTTTGGCGTCATATTGGGGACCATATTGGGGTTGCAGATACAAGAAACAACTGCGACGTGATACTCGTTATGCGACAAAGCGTGGGGGTTTATAATTGTATCACGGCGCGGTGGAATCAAAACCTCGTCAATTTTTTGGGCATATAGTGTTATTCGATTTGATTTTGAAGCAAAAATACACGTATATCATAATTAGAAGTCGAGATCGGCTCACTTGGTATCAGAGATCAAATTGTTGAGAAAATGGCAGCCAAAATTTGGTGACCTCCAAAGCGAAAGTGTTTTTGGCAACTGCAGAATTACAATTTTTTTCCTTTAATCAACTGTTTTTCTTCGTAAAGAACATAACAGCTGTTTGGTCTTCCAAAAAAATGGGAAGAATTGCCTAATGGGCGGAAAAAAGTGCCAGTTTCTTGGATTTCTTTATTTTGACGAGCGCCTGATTCCACCACGTTGCATCACAATTTGATTGAAGTACTTGGTACTAAGGCATAACATCCGGGGCTATCGTGGGGGGGTTTACACTAAGGTTGTAGTTATGTCTTACAGGAACAAGAAGCAGTGAACTGTGATCATTGTGATGTGCGAAGACAAGCAGGGTTATACTTTACTTTTAACCACTTGTCTATATATGTATATTATTATATTCTAGTTCTTGGTCGTCACGAGCAATTTCAAAGGAAGGTTTGTAATTCTTGAAAATTCTTAAAACAAGTTCACGTTTTTGGAAATGGAGAATCCAGTGCCTGCCTAAAGTGTTGTGTTAGTGGAACTTTCCAACAGTTTTGAAAAAGGAATGGGTGCTACAGCTCAGAAGTTCAATATTTTGAGCTGCAAAAGTCTTTAATCGTTAGTGGGGAAAAAGAAAATTCACTTGGTGAAGTATAATATGCTTGCAAATACGGTACATTGTACTTGCTATTTTGCATTACATAAAGTGAAGACACTTTCCAGGATTCTCAGAATTATACGTGATTTTATCAATAGCACTGGTCGGGAAAAAGGATACGTGGTGAGACATTCTGCTGCCCTTGACATTGTGTCCAATCCTGTGTCACTTCCGCATTTCTTCTTCACAAAAATTGTCACCTGCACTTGGGAGTCCTTTTTCAAAATGGCTCACGGTTTTTCTTTAGATATCACCTTCTGAGTGACTCTCCTATTTTCCATGGTCTTGCAGTTGCAGTCCATTGTAGGCGTTAAAGAGCCTCAGATGGAAATTGACAATATGCTGATGTCTTATCTGATTATTTTTATTGCCCGATTTCGTTCCTTCAATTTTATTCATATCATGTCATGAAGAGATTTTTGTACATTCAGTCGTGTTTTTTACCTCTTCTTTTTCGTTCTCGAAGAGTCATGGTCATGCTTAAGTGTTTGTGTGTGTTCTTATGTGTGTGTTCTTGTGTATGTGTGTGTGTTCTTGTGTATGTGTGTATGTTTGTGTGTGTTTGTGTCTGTGCGTGTTTGTGTGTGTTTGCACTCATGTATGGGTGCGTATTTGCGTGCGTATATGT
>NW_004797282.1:766050-767170 GCF_000002075.1 Aplysia californica | reverse complement strand
GGGGGATGTGGGGTCATTACCTAAATTCTCATTCCATATTAAAGTGTGTGTACGGTTTCACATTTGGGGGGCTCATATTTTCTTTGATTTTCTTTTCTTTTTTTTTTTTTTCTTTCGAAGGCGAGGAGTGTTTACAAGCAACCCTCGTTCGTCAGGATTGCACATCCTTAAGTTAGACAAAAAGTGTGGTAGTGAAAGTATTTAAGTCCCCCATTCGGAACTTTCCGGACCCAACTCACACATCCGGGACTTCACCCTCCTTAGGGCCATATATGTGGGCCGGTGATGTCATTCACAAAGGAAGCTTTAAACTACTTATTCGAAGGATTGGGTTGAGGGTGGTTGAAATTTACTTTCACACGACATAGCAACTTCGTTGATAAGATCTCACCCTTATGTCAGATAAGCTAAACTGGCATCTTGAGGTGTAGCGGTGAAAGCTCTTTGCTATTGTAACCCGGATTGGGTGAGTTCGATTCCGGAGTGAGGGGGTTTACTGTTATTGAATATTTCCAACTGACTGCACAGATTTTACGTTCCTTTCGGTCCAGGTCAGGCCTGAAAGGTATGGTCGAAAGATCCCTTGAATCATCTATTAACGTATTGATGAGGCGTTAAACACTTTAAATTACATTCATTACCGATATAAACTTGAGAAAGCTTCTGCTGTGTGTCGTTTCCGTGGATGCTAGCACCCTCGAGTTTAGTTTTAGTCTAAGTTGAGGTTTTACGGCGCTCGCAACTGCATAAGGTCATATGAGCACCAGAAGATTAGATGTGTTACAAGAGAGTAACAAGCATAAAAAAGAAGAAGGGGAGGTAAGGACGACAGATGTTTGATAGGAAAGAAGGAACAAACCACACCAGAGCACTCACCAACCACCGACAAGAAGGTCATATAAGTGCCGAAGATTAGAGGTGTTACATTAGTTACAAGAGAGTAACAAACACAAAAAAGAAGGGGGGGAGATAAGGACGATAGATGCTTGATAGGAAAGAAGAAGCAAACCTCACCAGAGCACCCGCCAACCACCCACTCCCTCGAGTTTACAAGAAAAAGCACTATCATGGTTTGTTTTATTAAATAACGTTTGGCGATAGACGGAGCAGGGGAAGCGGG
>NW_004797282.1:762286-763275 GCF_000002075.1 Aplysia californica | reverse complement strand
TGTGTGTGTGTGTGTGTGTGTGTGTGTCCTCTGTTGCGACTATACACAACCGAGAACTGTTATTTTCTTTGTTGCTGTTGTTGTTGTTGCTGCTGCTGTTGTTCTTGTTCTTGTTGACGTAGCTATGGACGTTGTGGATGACAACTTTCTTAATGTTGCCCATGTTGTCCAGCACATTTTCTTTGACAGTCCTTCTTCAACGCATTACACTCTTTTATGCTTCCCAACCAGATCGGAGGCAGGAACATGTTGTAATTTAAACTGCACTGTAGGCCCTCTGGTGAGCTCTCCATGCACTTACTCTCGCAGGCAGACTGGTCTGCGTTCGCCATACCGCTGGTCATAGCCAGAGCTACCACTAGCCAAAGAAGGAGACAAGCGCGCATCTTGATCAAGTAGGTTGTTTTGTCTTCTGTCCCTCTTGTGTACCGTCAGGGAGGAGTATGGGGTCAGCTTGCCAGTCTGTCAAAAGGAGTAAATTCAAGATGTATAATAATAATAATAATACGATATAGTCAAAATTGTCAAAGACGGCAACTCATTGTCGAGGAGAAAAGGGGTTGTCTTAGAGAGGGAGACGTTTTGGACAGTGTAATGTAGAGAAAAAAAAACACAAGGGGAAATGGGAAGTGGTCGTTCGTACAAGCGGTTGTCTTGGACAGGTGACCGTTAGAGCAGGTTCAGATTCTACTGTATCCCTCTGTGACAGGTGCCAGACACAGGTGTTCGTTCACTTCGTAGCTTCATGTTGGGCTATACTGCGGGTGACCCCGGTTCGAATCCTTAATTGAAATCATTTAAACAAAGAGCAAATGTCAGTCGTGATTTTAACCTTTCACTGCCTGGATGAAAACTTTCTCAGGCTGTTTGATATGATTAAATATCACAGACCTGACTGTTGGCCTTTATAATGTCTTGGAAAAGCACAGAAAACTCTTCATACAAGAGAGAGAGAGAGAGAGAGAGAGAGAGAGAGAGAGAGAGAGAGA
>NW_004797282.1:756366-760289 GCF_000002075.1 Aplysia californica | reverse complement strand
TCTCTCTATCTCTCTCTCTCTCTCTCTCTCTCTCTCTCTCTCTCTCTCTCTCTCTCTCCCTCTCTCTTTCTCTCTTTCACCCCCATCCCCGTCCCTCTCTCCCCTCGAGTATCACAATCGTGCTTTCTTCCTGAAAACATTTTTCAAAAAGACGACTGTCCTGTATCCAGCTCAGGAATTTGCATAATGTGTCCTCAGCCAGCAACAAGAAGAATTCTTCTACCAGTTATGACA
Organism: Aplysia californica; assembly: GCF_000002075.1. Lineage (NCBI taxonomy): Eukaryota > Metazoa > Mollusca > Gastropoda > Aplysiida > Aplysiidae > Aplysia > Aplysia californica. The sequence continues at coordinate 760,055 of NW_004797282.1, read as the reverse complement.
GGCGTGTATGCAGTCTGTTAGTTGGTTCTGGCAATCGTCCTCGGGAAACTGTCCAAAGGAAGGCATAACCGACCATGAGTCCGTGGACAAACTGGGGCAATGTGAGTTCATGTTTCTGCAGTGCTCTTGGCAGCGCTGATTCGCGAACGTTGGACATACTAGCATGCTTAGTATGACGCAAGCGATCAGGAGGAGGACAGAGAACAAGCACTTCCGGTGAGCCTCCATAATGATGACGTGTGTGGCAGGATGGGGTCGTCTGGGAACTGCTTCCGGTGCGCCTGCGCGATGGGAATAACCTCATAAGCTGTTGGGGTCAATCAGTATATTCAGTGGTGTACGTTTTCAATGTGGGTTTTCTGTTGTTGTTGCTGCTGTTGTTGTTTGTTGTTGTTTTTGTTGTTGTTGTTGTGGTTGTTGTTGTTGTTGTTGCTGTTGTTGTTGTTGGTGGTGGTGGTTTTGTTTTTGTACTTCTTGTTTTTGTTTGTTTGTTTGTTTGTTTGTATATTATTTGCTGTTGTTGTTCATTTTCTTTCTTTCTTTCTTTCTTTAGGGAAAGGGGGGTGTCTGGGTTGAATTTTTCTCTTTTCTTTTGTAGTTGTTTTTTTTACCTTTTCTGTGAGAAGGGCATGAAAGATTGAGGGGGGGGGGGTTTCATGTAATATTTTATTACCAGTACATTTATAACTGTGAAGGAAGTTACTGTCTGACAAAGTATTTATAACTTCTGAGTCACGTCATTAACTTCAGTGTAATCAATAAACCCACAGCCTTATCGACTTCTTTATATTTATTCAGTAATTCCTTGATTGTCAACGGGCTTGCTATAAAACCAACGACATTTAAACTGTGTTCTTTGCAATCAGAACATCGATTTCGGGAAAAGATACACATACGTACATACACAGTCATGATACACGTACACAAACACACAGAGACACATTCATTCATGCATAAATGTGCACACAGGGTAGGGGGCGGGGCTGAAATAAACGTGCGCACACTCACACACATAATACATGATACACGGTCGTGCTTGGCAGTGCCGACTTGGGCGGGGCAGGATGCATTTTTAAGGCAAAAAGACGTAAGATGCTAAAGTTGCGCCCATTCGACTCGACTGTTCAATTATGAAACCCGCGTCGGCCGCTCGCTAATTTAAACTAACAGGAAAAGACAAATTGCAGTTTCTGAGACACTTGGATAAACATAAATACCTTGGGCATCTAACTCTCATTGGGAAAAGTAATGGCAATTCAAATGAGGCAGGGACAGACCCAGAAACGCTTAATAATGATAATAGATGGCATTACCTTTGCATAGTGCAAATCCCGACTCAACAGAAAGGTCTGTGCGTTTCACAATCTATACTATTACCCCAGCAGATCCGAGAGCATTCTGAAACAACCTCAACTTCCTGGGAAGCATATAATGCAAGCAGCCATAGCCGCTAAAACACTATCATACTGACAAGATCTTTCGCTGTCTATGGCCGGTACCCATTCCCACATGGGTCGAGTGAAGAAAATTCGTGTAAAGTGCCTTTCCCAAGGACACAACGTCGGGCCCACGTCTCGAACCCCCGAACCCGCAACCTCACGATCTCAAGTAGCATAACTACTAGGCCACCGACGCCTATACATATGGGGGACAGGGAAAGATAAGGATAATGTGGCTTTTTATTAGAGCATCCGAGCAAAGGAAAAATGGAACACCATGATTGCCGATGTCTGTCGCAGATCAGGCAAAAAAAGTCATTTCATCATTTAGAATTTTTGCACTGTTCACAGCCTTTCGAAGCGTGACAGGTGCAATCGAATGCTATGCGCTTTTTGCAGATAATGGATTGTGATCTCATTTTTCTCAATTTGTCGTAAAATTAGAGCATATCATCTATAACAATGAAGACAACTGCAGAAATACTTTGTACTTCATGATTATGAGACAAAGTGATAAGTCAACGAAAGGGTCAAGTAACGAATGTTGTTGATGGAACTTTATTTTAATGTGTATGTGTGAGATTTTGTGTGTGTATATGTGTGTGTGTGTGTGTGTGTGTGTGTGTGTGTGTGTGTGTGTGTGTGTGTGTGTGTGTGTGTGTGTGTGTGCTCCTGCGCACACACACAAGTACACATTTTTTTAAAAATCATTCGCAAATGGTATTTGATAACACGATCGCCCCCACCCGTCGCCTGAAAACAAACGCGGGGTTTTTTTTAGGCGGCGAGTCGGGCGCATCGGCTTGTGCCACGATAGCCGCTTTGCGCCCTCAATCTGGCCAGCAAACTGTCCTGAACAGACCCGATTCCCCAATGGGCACCCGTATAACCATCACACCACAGACACCAGATCTACCACACTGACAGCAGCGCAAGTTACAACTTTCTTCACAGAGCGACGGGCGGCGCGTTATTGATTGCAGATGCCCTGTTTCCAGGAGCGGCAGGATAATTGCTAGTGTAGACATCTCTGGCATTTGTTTGAAGAGAACGTCGAGTTCTTTATCACCTGCAGTCCTGGCAAGGATTGATTTCTCGAGTAAACAAATAGAGTGATCATTGTTTGGTGGCAAATACATTGCTGGAAGAATTTGGAAGCAAACAGTTGTTAAATAGGTAATATTTAAAAGTGGATTCTTTTTTCTTTTGTGTTCTAGTTATTTCCTGAGAGCAAAAAATGGGAGACCGCGAGGAAAAGGGGGGGGGGGACTTTTCACTTTTCCTTCAAGTAGCAAGACAAAACGTTTAGGCGGAAATTCATCCCTTTTTATTTGTTCAAACGTGTTTTCTCAAACTGTTTTAATAATAATTTTTGAAGCAACTAAGACCGACAATAATATGTCACGCTATTAGCCCTTCCCAGGGTGGGAAAAGTAAATTCAAATAAACAGACTAATAAAGGGATTGTTGAAATAAAGCGTGTTAGCGACAGATATGAAAGACTCTGAATATTCTATGAGTTTCAACTGTGATATAGTAACAGTTTACTCCTCGGGATTTAGTTGTCGTCTTGTTGTTAAAGGTACAATCGGTATTGAATAATGTATTTCATCAAGGTATTATTCACAATCAGAATCAGAAACGCTCCGGACTAAAAAGGATAATGGGTATGTCTCACTTCTACGGGAGCGTATCTCATGGTCAAGGGGTGTGTCTCTCGAGTAAGGGGTGTGTCTCTTGAACAAGGGGTGTGTCTCTTGAGTAAGGGGTGTGTCTCTTGAACAAGGGGTGTGTCTCTCGAGTAAGGGGTGTGTCTCTTGAACAAGGGGTGTGTCTCTTGAGTAAGGGGTGTGTCTCTTGAACAAGGGGTGTGTCTTTTGAGCAAGGGCGTGTTCACGGGTGAGATACATATCTCAAAAGCAAGAGACACGAGCCTAGAAGGAAAGTGCACGTGCAAGCCTACGTACAGTTAGTTACACAAAGGAATCAAGAATTCAGAGAACTCGAAACTCTCAAAAGATAACGAAGTAAAGGAAGAAAAAACATCGGCTTGCAAGCAAAATGGACGATTTTAACAATAGTAAGTGACAGAACTTGTTAGACAGACGAGAGGGGGTAAAGAATTGGGGGGAGGGGGTGGATAAGATTTCTTAAAACATTCAAGAATAAAAATGATAACTACATAAATTTGAAACTCTCTCTCTCTCTCTCTCTCTCTCTCTCTCTCTGTATCTCTCTCTCTCTCTCTCT
>NW_004797282.1:753116-755972 GCF_000002075.1 Aplysia californica | reverse complement strand
TCTATCTATCTATCTATCTATCTATCTATCTATCTATCTATCTATCTATCTATCTGTCTATCTATCTGTTTATCTGTTTGACTGCCTGTCTATCTATCGATCTATGTCTGTGTTTCTCCTATTTCAAAAAAAATATACTAACAGGTGCACACCCAAAAGTAAAGAATGCAGACACAAGTACTCAAGAAAACTTAAATGAATACTTTCACACATATCTGCAAGATGTTGTGTGCACAACCTAAGAAGGAGGAAGAGAAGTGAAAGAAATCGTGAGGTGGGGAGGAAAAAATGCACTCAGAAGAGTAAAAAAGACACTAGGCAGAGAGATCACAAGACACAGACAAAAAAGCCCATGTATAATCACATTGGGACACAAAGATTGTATTGAAAATGCCACCAGTGTTGTCACCTAACCTGCTTGGAACATTGACAAGCTAAGAGTCATAACATAACGTGAGGGCAATAAGAATCTCCGCATATTCAGCACGCATCGTCATTGTAGGATTTTAAAATCCAGAACCTTGAAAATTAAAGTGTGCATACCATTCTTTACTTTCTTTTGTTATTGTTTTAAGGTATGAAAAGGGGGGGGGGGGTCTTTTTGGGAGGAGGAACTGATTCAACCCACGATTAGGATTTACTAAGGAGGTACGGGACATGTGGGTTTGAAACTTTTTTCTGGCTGAAAACGGCACGAATCAAACAGTAATGTTTAAGTGCATTATTTTCGGGGAGAAAATAGAGACACAAACATATGTACATAAGAATGGTATAGTTTTTCTTCATCACGTAGACAAAGAAATATGCCAGTGCCATCATATACTGTTAACCGTGGTTGAATTCACGATCTTTTTGAGGCAGGCACCTTTGCGACGAAACCAGAGGGATTTATCTTATTCCCATAGATCTACTTGTTTTTACTTTTACTTCGGTGAAGATTCGTCGAACAAAAATCTGCTCGTTCATTATTTTTAATTCTTGGTTGGAAGGTTGGGGGGGGGGGGGGAGGTTTAAGATGCCACATCTTGTTCGCTTGGGGTTTTTTTTATCCTCGAAGTATTATGTCATACGTTAAAAAACGAAGAAAAAAACAACAACAAAAACTCTTAGAAACTTACAGTTCAAGTTAAGAGCGTGGTAAAAAGTAGTGATTGGTAGTTACAGTGTAAATCAGTCTTCTAACGTTTTTCGATAAACATCAATCCTCATTACAACATTTCTAAAGAAGGCAAAATTTCATCAATCAAACACTCATTAAAATTGGTATTATGCCAAAGTATAGATACATGTACAGTATCAGCTAACGCTTTGGACACATACACAAAAAAAGAAGAAAAGTTGTATACACATGCGTGATTTTAATGAATTACGGACCTAATGACGTCACTTCCTTATAGTATAATTTGTCAAACCCAGTACTCTATCTATGAAAACTAAGTTTTCGGTTTGCAGAGAAAAGTTCCAGCTCAAAGTTATCTTGTTGTATTTTAAGATCAAGACTATTACAAGAGACATTTTAGAGCAGTTGTGTGACTTGTTGACACTGCAAATTCAAATTTCTCACCAACTGCAGTATCCAGTTTTGCTGGCAGTAACAGACACCTGTTACGCCTTTTTTCTGTCTATTTTCTTCAACCGGCCTGAGGCATAGAAGTTTCCTAAAAACGTTGCAAGGGTCACTAGACGAACTCACTTACAAGGCCTACAGAAGTTTTCTCTGCATCCAAAACTAGAAGTACAAATGTACTGTAGTCACTAGCTTACCTAGATTCAAGAACCAAAAGCGATTCAAACGTCTTGGAGTCTGGTACAAAACAACAGCAAAAAGAAGAAGCGTCGTTCTGAGACAATAAACATAACAAAGCAACTACTTGCTTTTATAATCCCCGCGAGGGCGTGGCGTGGATGTCAATATCGGTCGTGAGCAGCGGAAGACGCTAGTCTCCTCATAGCCAATCAAAGGAAAGGTCTGCGTTCTCCAACAAGGATGTGCCACGTGCCGTGAGGAACTATAGAAGTTCTAGAGTGAGAACTCGCTGTTTTCTATAGACTGAAAGGTTCTGGCGGGGTGGGGCCCTGCAAGGGAGTGGTGTAGTGAGTAGTTTGTTTGTTTCTTGAAGTGAACTTGGTTTCCAAGTTTGAGGAGGGGTTGCTCCGATGTGAGATTTATTGCTGCGGTACCTAGCCTGAAATTTTGACCCCACCAAAGATGTTATATTATTATTATTATTGTTAAGTTTTGAATAGCCGAAATAAAGCGATTACTTTTACAGGGTCCGTAGTTCGTTCAGTATAAATCAAACGCCAGTCTGGTGTTTTGAAATAACAACAATAGTAGCAAAGGCGTTGTGCTTTTCTTTAAAGCAATTAAAGTAATCAAGCTTAGGGTGAACCTTTAATCTCAATTCGAACAGGATGAAACTACATGTATTTAGGACTCTGAAATGACTCTCCAAATCAAATAAACAAAAGCTTTCAGGGAAAGGCTCATAATTCCACTTTCCAAATTAATGCAAATCAGTTCTCTGGGATTGATTTTGAAAACGTCGACAGCAGTAGACAGGGCCGGTGGCGATACAATGTACCTCCTTTAGACTCGCCTTAGAGCTCTGTAGGAAGCTACATTCTCATCACCTGTTGGATTCCGGGCTAACCAACCTTTACGTGTGATGTTGATCTGGCTTGGAGTACGCAAAAATGATTATCTAAGAAAACAAAGAAAATGTAATATTAAAAATTGTATTGATCTCCACAAAGAGAAATTTCCTGTATATCAATCTTACACAAACAATGACATGCAAACATCAACACACTCACGCGCACACTCAGACACACACACACACACACACACACACA
>NW_004797282.1:743568-749207 GCF_000002075.1 Aplysia californica | reverse complement strand
GGGGGGTCTCGTGACTTAGAGTTACGGTATTCGCCTCTCATTCATAGGTACCGGGTTCGAATCCTGGTAGCGACAGAAAAAAATTATCTTCTCTTAAATTGTCTCCTTTCAACTTCTTTCCTGCTCTCTAGCAATGTTCTGTTGTCTGCTTTCGTCTCTACTTTTTGCCCCCATCCCCTCACCTCATTTGCCCCCTCCTCTGGGCTCCTGACTTTTTCTGCCGCCTTTCTACTGCTACTCCTTGGCTACTTACTGCTGTCTTGCAGCTACACCCCTGATCTTCTGGTAAGAAAGATCTTCACCTAGCCTTCTCGGACAAGGACGAAAAATCTCGGAGGTCCCGTGTGCAAGTTGCTGACGTTAAACATCCCTTGGAGGTCTAAAATCGATAAGAGTAAGCTTCGGCTGCCACCAGGGCAATATTCAAAATTCCCTACCAACTGAACATGTTAACTGTGTCCCGCGCGCTCATATGACCGTATGCAGTTACGAGCGCTGTAAAACACTTACTAAAAAAAATTTTTTAAATAGAGCGTTTTGCCGTGTTACTCTTAAGATGCAGATCAACTTCTATTTGTCATTCAAGAATAGACGTAACAGACTGCTTTACTGTCTTTGTTAGCTTCTTGTAATCGTATATTTATAGAGTGGGTGGCTGGCAGGTGCTCTGGTGTGGTTTCTTCTTCTTTCCTATCAAACAAGTTATAGTCTTTATCTCCCCTCCTTTTTCGTGTGTTTGTTACTCTCTTGTTGTCACACTTCTAATCTTCGGCACTTATATGACCTTATTATGTTGCAAGTGCCGTAAAGCACTTACTAAAACATGCTTATAGAATTAATAATTTGGTTTAGTATCATAACTGCTGATACGTGGCTGGTCATGATGGCCAGGAAAGGAGTTGAGGAGAGGAGACTAAGAAGAGGGTAAAAGGTTAAGATGGTAACGTTAAACTTTAGCGCCCCGACCCCCCTTTTCCATTTCAAAACTTACTAGACCTCGTACGCATATCCGGAGTGTTCCCTCTCTATGGGCCCACATTTTGAGTCGCCAAGTCGTCACATGCGAAAGACACTTTTTTAAATGGGAGTTGGAAACGTTATTATGTCCCTTTACTTTTCTATTCAGGAGACGGCAGAGATGGGATAAACATGGAATCTGTTGATGATCTCAGTCTTTTGACTGCTTTTCTTTATCCAAGACTAGACATTTGTTACTAATACTACACTTCCCCCATGCAGTAGCGGTTATGCGTTTCGCTGTCGAATTCAGGAAACCCGAGTTCCATATCCAAGTGGGGATAACTTTTACTACAAGTATTACAAGAATGTCGCTTCCCTCTCAGCCAGGATAGATCTAGGCCCTAACAGGCAAGATCAAAGTTCACCTCCTAAATGATCTTCCCGATCCCTCCAATCTATCCCAGATTCATGACAAGCGCAGTGAAATCTCGAGTTGTTTTATAATTCGGAACTTTCCTCTGCTTTGATTGTAAAAAGGTTGTATTATGGTTTGCGTCCCTATCGATACAATCTAAGCTCATTCAAGGCCGAGCTGCATCGATCTTGCTTGACAGTTCAGGGCCAACCTGGTCTGAGTGGGATACAGCAGTTAAGTAGACAGACAGAAGTACTGAGTAAAAAACTTCCACGCCTACTTTCAATTTGGTTTCAATTGTTTGCCTTTGGAAAAAGTCAGAAGTAAAATCCGATTGCGTATGTTCCAACGGGTAGGAGTCAAAATGCTCTCCTGTTATTTCGAGTGACACTGTATTCTGCACAACCAAAATTCCAAGAGGCAATCAAAATGGTAATAAAAATGCCCCCCCCCCCTTTTTTTTTTAAATTCACATCCAACGCTTTCCCCAAAAATAAAAAAAATCTTACGGTAACTACTTTTGGTCGCAGCATTTCATCATATCATAATAAAACTGAAACGAAATCCAGACGTAGCCCATTTCCATTGTTAAGACCGGTATGTATTTGTAGAAAACTTCTCCCAATAAGGTAATCGACCTTGGGTTCCTCTGTGTGTGATGGCAAGGCACCTAACCGCTACAACACATATGTCGGTATGGAATGAGAGAAAACATGAGATGGTTTGAAATGAGACGAGAAAATAAATTGATGTTGAAGTTCCAAAGGTGATTTTTAAAAATAAAAATATGTTTATTCAATCAAGTAAAAATATTGCTTGCACCAAGGTTTTTGTAAAGTGTCCCTGCTAGGACCATCACAGTCTGGACGAGAAGAGTATCGGTGGCTGCTACCCTCCATTCATCATAACGACATTGTTTAAACCTAACGATTCAAGATCAACAGCGCCAGACTTATATTTCTTAATACACTTTTTGGCTGTCGTCATGTCCTCAATCTGTCCCCCGCACCAGATCTCAGCTTGCATCTCGTCTGTGCACGTCTGCGTGTAGTTGCTCACCATCAGGTAGTCGCAGTATTTGAGCATCGGTTCGCTCCCCTTGTGACGCATGGAGTGGAAGATTTTCCGCAGTGACGTCACACTCATGTCCGGGACTTTGTATGCGTCCTGGAAGTTGTACAGAACAGTCTGGGGAGAGAAATGACCAGCCATGTCGTATTAAGTGGCGTCGATGGTCTAGTACCGTGGTTAGGCTGTTTGGCTCCTAACTAAAAGGTCGTGGGCTCGAATCGTGTCAGGGCCGACGTTGGGGGGTGGAGAGAGGCTGAGGGGGTTGGGGGGACAGGCACTACACAAGAATTTTCCTCACTTTATTCAGGGGAAAATGGTTATCCGGCTATAGACTGTGAAAGATCTCGTAAGTTTGTTATGTTTGAGCACTAAATCGGCTGCTCGCACTATTATGCTTCCCGGGAAGCCAAGAATATTTCTGAGTATTCTATGATCTGCTAGTACAATAACAGTTGTAAAGTAGATAAACCATGCTGTAGAGCATGGATAGTCGGGACTTCATCCCCGGGCAGGGTAGCGGCTCGGCTCTTCGCCGTTGCAAGCAGAATACATGATTTCGATTCACGAGTGGGCATGGGAGATTTTTTTTCATAGAGTATCTACACCTGTCTACCAGGACGCTGGATCCCTCTCAACCAAGGATGGCTCCCATAGGCACAGTGGATACACCCATCCCCTTAAATTTTAATGATCTAAATTGTGTTAATGGGAACGTAAAATATTAACAATAGGGTACACAACGTCGATGTCCGTCCCTATCCGTATATATGCGTGATCATTGATTTTTCAGAAAAGTGGAATAGATGTAATTTGTCTTACCAGACCTGCTCAGTATTAGGCATAGAGTGTTCTTTTTATCGTCGGTAAACTGTTAAAATGCACTATGCCCAGAATGCAAGATTTCTATGGAGGGAGGAAAAGACAGTTTCACTTTTTTAACAACTGCACCTAAACTTTGGGTGTTTTTTCTTCCTTTTTTTCATCATTTAGTTTCTTGATTTTGACAAAATACTTCCTGAGTATATTATGCAACCGATATCATAATCATAGATTAAGAAACTGTAATAAAACAGTTTTCAAAATGTTTGACTTACTACACTTTAATATCTGGCCAGCATTATCATAGTAGATCTATTACCAATTGCAACAAGCTGCTACTCCAGAATAAAATTCTATCAGCTCAGTACCAAGTTTTCAGAAATTTAACCTTAAAATGTTATCGCTTCACAACACGTCAAGCTTTTTGGAATGCAATTCTATGAATATAATATATTGATAACGACTCCGAAAAACCTTACAATTATGATAGAGCAGATACAAAATTTTGGTTTTTGACCTTATGGTCTTCGTAACTCAAAACAGGCAAACAATGTCATATTATAGAAGTTTGTAACTCAAAGGTAGCGAGGTGTTGTGAATAACATGATCTGAAACCAATAAAAAGTGTTTGACCAAATTTGTCTGATACGCGATTGAAGTAATAAACCGACGACAAGTGTACATAGCGTCGGTTGTCTAGGGATTAGGCTACCGCACTCGTAATCGAGATTGCGGGTTCAGGGGTCCGAGCTCCAGGCCCAGCATTGTGTCCTTGGGAAAGGCACTTTACAAGGTTTTTCTCATTTCGCCCAAGTGTGAATGGGTCGGCTATAGACAGCGAAAGAAAGTGTTTAGCGCCTTTAAAAAGGCAGTTTGCACTGTATGCTTCCTGTGACGTTGAGAATGTTCCAGAAAGAAATTAGTTCTGCTGGGGTAAAAATATAGATTGTAAAGCGCATATAACTTTCTGTTGAGCGGGAATTCGCGCTATACAAATGCTATCAATTATCAGTACATCTGTACTGACCCAGTGTGTCGCGTTCTGCCTGTTGCTGTCCGTGAGATTGATGAAGTACTGCATGTAGTTGAGGCCCAGCCCTGTTGTCCTGTCGTACTCCACCAGCCTCACACCAGGGTTGTGGGGGTCCCCGGATTTGGTGGGAGCCCGGTACCTCCAGGGGGTCACTGAGGGGGCCGTGTACATAGGGCTAGCCTGTTGCCCTGTTTCGGGAAAGGGACATTCGTGCAGTGTTGGTTGTAGTTGTCATACAAGTAATGGTATGATGAAAGGTAAGCTACTGGGCAAAGGTGCAAGAGCAGCGAGTAAAGAAAGAACGAAAGTGAAAAAAAGGAGGGAAAACAGACTAGATAGATATATGGATGGATGGATGGATGGATGGATGGATGGATGGATGGATGGATGGATGGATGGATGGATACTATTAAGCAAAACAGTATCAAAAAGGAATCTACCAACCTTTCTCATTCTGCACGATTTTGAAGGTGTCTGTGTGATCGTGGCCGTAATACTGACCAGCGATGACGTCGGAGAAGTCCAGCATGATGCGGTGGAAGCTGTGTTGGTACTGCGGGTACATCCAGTAGATGAAGTCCGGTACGAACAGGCCAGGGGGCACGTGAGCACTGACCAATACCTACGTCAGAGGGAAACAAACGCGTTTAACTACTTGTATTTGAGACCAAAGCAGACCCATATAAATATACAATGTAATTGTAAGGCATCGTGGTGAAATCGGGCGCTCCTCAAAAAGGATGGAATCAAAGAAAAAGTAATTGTTCCGCCCGTTTGGCTAATTTTAATTAATTGCTACTTTAGGGCTCAAGACCTTTTATGTCCATTTAAAAAATATGTTTCTGTGGTTGATACTGAGGCACAAAAATAGTAGATTTCCAGCTCCCAGAGAGTCTCAAACTTTGGCTGCCATTTTCTCGCTCGTTTGCCCTCTGGCACTAGGCGACCCCCACCTCCTTCAATCGCAAATATCTCGACTTCTTCTCAAGATAGATGAGTATTTTTTTAACCAAAAGCAAGGCAAAGACAGACAGACAGACAGACAGACAGACAGACAGACAGACAGACAGACAGACAGACAGACAGACAGACAGATAGATAGATAGATAGATAGATACTGTTCCGATATTTTAAACGACAACTTTGTTTAGGAAAGAGGAGCGGCGATGTGATTGCAGTTGTTGTTTCGTTCAAATTATTTTTTAAATTGGATGCCGAGGTGTCCAATGAACGTGTCAATCTCACGTTATTATTTGCGTTGTTTCCTTGCCCCTGTCACAGATGAGTAAAGTCGTGATAGCGTTCTCATGGCGTGAGTGCATGTGTGTAGGCGAGGGGGAA
>NW_004797282.1:741652-743315 GCF_000002075.1 Aplysia californica | reverse complement strand
GTAGCTCAAAAGCGATGGTGGTGTGATCTAAGGTCATTTGCCTGTTGATATTAATTCAAAATATAAAATGAAAGATTCAAATTCAATAACGAAATCATAATCCTCTTAATGGTTGTTGACATAAAGTGCTGTTTTTTTTAAAAAGAGCCCCAACAGCTTACACCCTCAAGAACCAAATTTGTGTTTCAGAATTTGTTCTAAAATAAAAAGGGGGAGGGGGAGAGAATTATGAGAATTATCAGACCTTTTCGCCGTTAGCTCTTGCACTGGTCAACACTCGCTCCATCCACTCAAACTGACCAGTCGGGTCTGTCATGTTCTTGGTCAAGGGGTTGGGGAAGAAGTACAGTATGGTGTTGAGGCCGAGAAGTCGAAGTCCTGGGCGGACCAGAGACGTGTAGTAGCCACCTGGAGGATTGACAATACTGTAATAAACGTGTTACTCCCCTATCGACAACAGTTAGGTTCTTCTTCCTTTTTTTATAAGTGTTTTACGGCGCTCACAACTGCACGTGGTCAAATGAGCGCGCGGGACACATTAAACATTTTCAGTTGGTAGGAAGTTTTGAATTTTGCCCGGGTGGCGACCGAAGCCTACTCTTATCGATTTTAGACCACCAAGAGATCTTTAATGTACGTAACTTGCACACTATATTTTGCCTACTAGAAGATCAGGAGTGTTGCTGAAAGACAGCAATAAGAAAGATCCAAGGAGTAGCAGTAGAAAGGCTGCAGAAAGAGTCAGAAGCCCAGGAGAGGGGACAAAGGAGGTGAGGGGGTGGGGGTAGAAAGTGGAGACAAAAGCAGGCGACAGAACATTGTTGGAGAGCAGAAAACGAGGTGAAAGGAGACAACTTCAGAGAGAAAAAAATTCCCGTCACTACCCGGATACGAACCGGGACCTTTGAATGAGAGGCGTAACCTTAAGGCCAGAGAGCCCCCCGTTCTTCTTCTGAGAACCCTTGCTAGAGCTGACAGCAGCGAATGGTTGACTTCCCATTGACAACATTTTGATTTTTCTTCTAAATTCTGCGTTCCCTTGATAGAGCAAAACAGTAATACATGTTTTACACCCCATTTGGCAAAATCTAGATTCTTTTTTCTAAAGTCTGCCTTCCCTTTAAAGAACAAGAGAGAAATAAACGTCTTACTTCCCCATTGACAACATGTAGATTGTTCTTCTAAATTCTGCGTTCCTTTGCTAGAGCAAGACAATAATGGTTTTATTTCGCCATCGACAAAATCTACGTTATTATTCTGCATAGATCTACTCTTCTTAGTTTAGAGAAAATCAGTAATAAATGTCTAACATCCCCATTGATAAAGTAGATTCTTATTCAACGTACATTTGATAGAGCTCAGAGGTGACTGTCTGTACGGTCTTCATCTTATAGTGCATTTTATTTTTACATACATAACCGTTTTATCTATGCAGAGCCGCCCTTGCCTGGCAGATAGCCTCGTGCAGAATTAATATAATTTAGGAGGAGGGATGCTTCCATTCAATATGTCAGGGTCAACCAGGGGTATGGGGGAAACTGCTTTTGTCTATCTTTTAAGTTTTTGCACGTCGAAATAACAGAGGCGAATAAAGGAAATAGAACGTCTCCCTCTCCCTTTTCGTGTCTCTCTCTCTCTCTCTCTCTCTCTCTCTCTCTCTCTC
>NW_004797282.1:740269-741552 GCF_000002075.1 Aplysia californica | reverse complement strand
TCTCTCTCTCTCTCTCTCTCTCTCTCTCTCTCTCTCTCTCTCTCTCTCTCTGCCTGTTTTTGCCTGTTTTTCAATAGCATAATGGTCCACGGTCAAAATTGAGTTTGATTTAGAAGAAAATTTAAATTTACACCAACAAGGGCCAAATTGTCATGGTGCGGGACAAATGGCCATGGTCAGACTTAAGCCATGTGTGTTATGATAAAGAATTGATTTCAGTAATGACTCCATGTTTTTATATTCTTTTTTTTTATTAAGTGCCAATAGGGGCCTATATTCTTTTCTTTTTTAATTGAAGAAATTGCAAAACGACCTTAGTGATACATTTTGTTCAATGAATTGAGAACTTCTCGTTGTTTTGTTGCTGTTTTCCTTTAGCTTCCTCAAAACTTTAAAAAAATGACTTAGGCCATTTGTTCACAACAACCACGACTGTGACGGAATGTTCTTTATAAGTGTTGGGGACACCCAACTTCTGAATTTTTCCAAAAACATGACATTGTCACCTTTGCGGAAATTGTCTATCTGCTCTGGGTCCTTGATCCATCCCGCCCACATCGCAGCCATTGACTTGTACATTCGGTCTGTCTTCGCTTCCGCTTGGTCGTGGGGGTAAAAATCGTGGTTGCCTAGCGACGGATAAACAGGAACTGATGGGAAGCTGGCATTAATGGCAGACGTGACGTTTTTCATGATGGCCAGATTTGTTTCCAGATCCATGTACTTGTCGTCAATGTGAGCCACGTTGTCTCTGTGAACGAGGACAGACAATTCTTCAGCGGAGGGAAAACAAATCCCAAAGCGGTTTTAGTAGTCAAATTACTCAGCACCTGAAATCCTGGTCAATATACAGTCAACTACAGATGAGTTGATGTCGTCAGGGGAGTGGAGAAAAAAGATCAGTTCATCCGAAGTTCAACTTAATCGTTGAGAATTGTAAAGAACAGATGTAGGAACCTAGGAAAAAATCAATTTAACCAAAGAACAACTCAAGCGAGTTCAACATAAGCGGAATCGACTGTAATAACGATGATAACCACTTTCAATTTCGTCCTGAAAATTATTATATTATTATACATCGCCAAAGGATAGAAATAGGCAACATGAAAATTAGCTGCTGGAGCAGCAGTATTGGTAATTGTAGGAGAATACAAGTGGTGGCGCTGACGGTGTGGTCAGAGCAGTTTTAGCACGTGGGTGCTGCTGAAGAGATGAGATAATGATGATGATGATGATGATGATGATGATGATGATGATGATGATGATGATGATGATGATGATGA
>NW_004797282.1:736242-738329 GCF_000002075.1 Aplysia californica | reverse complement strand
GTGTGTGTGTGTGTGTGTGTGTGTGTGTGTGGTAGTATATAGACAGAGAGATAGAGATAGAGAGAGAGAGACAGAGAGAGACAGAGATAGAGAGAGAGACAGATATTTTTTTCACCTCCTCCGAGACAGACTGATATATGCAATACACACGCACACACACACACACATACACACACACACACACACACACACACACACACACACACACACACACACACACACACACACACATATATATATATATATATTACATATATCTGCATACACACACATATACACACACATACATACATACATACATACATACATACATACATACATACATACATACATACATACATACATACATACATACATACATACATACATACGTACGTACGTACACACACACACACACACACACACACACACACACACACACACACACACACACAAATACACTAAACGTTGCATCCCGCATCAGGAGACATAATAATATGCTAACACTACATTATTATGACCCAAACTGACGCTTGAACAACATTCTCAGTTTCCTGGGAAGTATACAGTGCAAGCCACTGATGTAGCGCTCAAACACTAACCAACTGAGAAGATCTTTCCCTGTCTAAAGCTGGGTACCCATTCCCACGTGGGTGAAGTGAGGAAAGTTTATGTAAAGTGCCTTTCCCAACGAAATAACGTCGGACCCCAGGCGGGATTCGAACCTTACAGTTCAGAGACAAGAGCCTGACCTCTAGGCCATAAAGTAGTAGTAGTAGTAGTAGTAGTAGTAGTAGTAGTAGTAGTAGTAGTAGTAGTAGTAGTAGTAGTAGTTGTTGTTGTTGTTGTTGTTGTTGTTGCCGTTTTTGTTGTTGTTGTTGTAACAGTAACAGCATTATTATTGTTATTAGTAGCAGTAGTAGCAGCAGCATCAGCAGCATCAGCAGCAGCAGCAGCAAGAGGAGGAGTAGTAGTAGTAGTAGTAGTAGTAGTAGTAGTAGTAGTAGTAGTAGTAGTAGTTCCATTGTTATTTAACTCTTTTATTACATATTGTTATAATATCTATACGTATTTTGTATTTACTTTCTTTCAAAAATATATGTCTGAATTAAGAGTTTCAGGAATTGTTTATTTCTTATGTTTATATTTGTTTATTCATATATAGGCCTATATTTTTTGGGGGGGGAGGGGGGATGCAGTAGGCCTATGCAGTATCGGCACTTCACTTCTCTGGCGTTAATAGGCCTACTCATGATTTAAGAAAGGCAGGCCAAAACTGAGAGATATATTATATACGATGAATAAAAAGAAATGTACTGCAACGCGGAAGATAACATTGAGACAATGAAGAAAAAGAAAAAAAGTACTGGCTGACAACGCCTACGCTCTATCTACTGGTTGACTGTGACCGACCTATCTTGTGATGATGATTTGATCTCAGTCTTTGCTTTATAGATCGTTGTGAAAAGTATGTTGGTTGCCAGGGTAACGAATTACATGTAGATCTACCATAATTTTCCGATTGAGAGATTTTTAATGATAATAGCACCGGATAATTATTGTCACCGAG
This sequence comes from Aplysia californica, assembly GCF_000002075.1. NCBI lineage: Eukaryota > Metazoa > Mollusca > Gastropoda > Aplysiida > Aplysiidae > Aplysia > Aplysia californica. Next base: position 736,780 of record NW_004797282.1, on the reverse strand, counting down.
AAAAATTGTACAGTGAACAGAGACTACATGTTACAACCAATAATGTTGGCAGTGGAGAATGTGTGTACCTTGTACCTATATAGTTTGTGTGTGTGTGTGTGTGTGTGTGTGTGTGTGTGTGTGTGTGTGTGTGTGTGTGTATGTGTGTGTGTCTGTGTGTGTCTGTGTGTGCATGTGTATGAAAGAAAGAGTGAGAAAGAAAGAGAGAGAGAGAGAGAGAGAGAGAGAGAGAGAGAGAGAGAGAGAGGAGAGAGTAACGGGAGGAAGAAATAGACGGGAGAGGTATGGGGAGGGGGGGATGGAGACAGTGGCAAACATGCATATTATCATAATTATGTGTCACTGTATGTACTTATATATATATATATATATATATCTATCTATCTATCTATCTATCTATCTATACATACATACATACATACATACATACATACATACATACATACATACATACTATATATGCTCACAGAACAGAGCCCGCAGTGTGGTGTCTCTTGAGGATACTCCCGAGGGGGGGTATATCGCTGTTTGTATACAC
>NW_004797282.1:732743-735353 GCF_000002075.1 Aplysia californica | reverse complement strand
GGATGGATGGATGGATGGATGGATGGATGGATGGATGGATGGATGGATGGATACTTAGCTTCCTCACTGCTCTTAGTTATAAACCTATCTACACAACAACTAAAACATGTTCGAATTAAAGAGAAAGTAAAGACACTGAAGAGGCAGTTAAAACTGTAGACCTCCCACTGACATCTTCTAATGATCCGCGAACAAAAATGAAAAAGTAATCCAAATATTACTGTGTTCAAATATGTGGAAGGTAAGCTTCTGTTCGGAGTCGCCAAACATAACATTAATCTCACCCTACAGAAGCATTATATTGTGAGACAGCGTGGTGAAACCAGAAGTTCGTCAAAATAATGAAAGTGAAGAAACTGGTATTTTTTAAAATCAAGTTCGGGAATTTTTTATCCTTTTTTTAGGGGGGGTCAACATCTTCCATGCCCATTAAAGATCACGTGTGTGAACTTTATCGAGAAACGTAGATTAAATGCATAAAAGATTAAAATTTTCAGTTTCCAGACTCTCGGTAAACGTTGGCGCCATTTTCTCGTAATTTTACCTCTGAAACCAGGCAACCCCCACCTCCTTTAATCGCCAATACCTTGACCTGTATCCAAGATAAACGTATATCTTTTTTTTTTATCAAAAGCAAGGCAAATGGACTGAAATAATGATGAGATCAATAACTCCATATGCCCCAAAACTGACAAGCGCCTGATTCCACCGCGTTGTGACACTTAGGTTGCTGCGAGGATTGACCTTTCACTAACTGTTGCACAACTTCTCTGTGAGATAAATGTCTCAAATATGATTTTTTTTTCCCGAGACATCGATTAAAATAAGAAATAACAGTGTCGCAATGAATCCCATTTTAGCGCGAATTATATAATATATAGTATATAGTGAAGTTACTTTAAACCGAAATCTGCGAGATCACTGGACAAAATGTGGGTGCTGTTAGGAGACCACAAACCCTGCTTTCTTTTCAAGTACATTTTCATGCAGCAGCTACCCGATCATGTCCGTTGCCCACTGGCTAACAGCTCTGCTTCTGACTACCGTCTTCTAGCGCTCAGACTTTTGCCGTCAATGGACCAACACAATCCACATCTGCGATTACATCGTCTAAGTTCACATCATCTTCATCTTCATCTTCGTCACGGCTGATATGCTTCTATCATCAGAAGTTCGGCAAGAGAGCGAAAACGTGCACTGCACCTTGTCACTTTCAACCGACACCCGCTCAGGGAAACAGGGGACGGGCCAACAATATCGTCCTCTGTTTGGCTCCCCAAAACCCTCATTAGTTGTCACGGACGACAGAATGGGAAGACGCTTTCTTGTCAACACAGGGTCCCAATCTCCGTTATACCAGCTACGTGGCCCGACAAACAATCAAGAGTTTGCAGAGAAACACTGAAAGCTGCTAATTTCTCTAGCCTAACATTTCTACCTTCAGCACACGTAACATGTCCATAACCCTTAACGGCCGACTCTACTCTGTTCGTCTTATTACAGCTGATGTACCATGTCCCCTCCTTGGTGCGGATTTCCTGCGTCGCAACAGCCTTGTAGTGGACATACGAGGCCAACGCCTGTTCGAAGCAGGTACTTTTTCGTCAGTTCCCAGCTCCGTCGACCAAGTCTGTTTTGATGACCTTGCACAAATCGATACAAACCCCAACTCATTTCGAAAAATGCTCAACGATTTTCCAGATATCCTGCTCCTCACCGTTTCCACTACAAATACTAAACACGGCGTACAACACCCCTTATCAACTGTCGGTCTACCAGTCTACACCCGTGCCTCGACGTTTAGACCGAACCAAACTGTAAATCGCAAAAAGAGTTTGGAGAAATGGATAGAATGGGTATTGTTAGAAGATCAAAGAGCCCATAGCCCCTTCATATTATGGTCCGGAAAAGCAACAGCGGATGGAGACCTCGTGGAGACTTTCGACGCCTCAATGATCTAACAACTCCTGACCGGTACCCAATTCCCCACATCCACGACTTTGCTGCTAATCTCGCAGGAAAGGTTATATTCTCCACGATAGATACAGTGCGTATCTATCACTAAATTCAATTGCTGCGGACGATGTGCCAAAGACAGCCGTTATCACACCGTTTGGCTTGTACGAATTTTTACGCATGCCTTTTGGCCTTATAAACGCGGCCCAAACATTCCAGCGACTTATGGACTCCATATTTCGTGACATTTTAAAGCTCAATTTTTTTTATATGCCGCCAAATACTTTCAAATTTACACACTGAATATCTGATATACCTGTCACTGGTGAGTTGTTTTCAGATTTCTGATTGATGCTATGCGGTGACGATGTCAGGCCGTCATCAATGCAAGAAGGACATCATACGCGCTACTGATTGTGTTACTTTTGTAGACCACCCCTACACTCTTGTAAGTCGGGAATAAACCTGTTACGTTAAATTTCCGTATTGTTGTTGCTTTTATCGTTTTTAAAATTGATTGGTGGGTGGTTGGCGGGTGCTCTGGTGTGGTTTGCTTCTTCGGAATTTCAACTATCGACCCGCAGTAAACGATACATTTCCCCCCAAAAAGCAAGAACAGACAGATATAGAAATTCATTCGTACCAACTGCAGTG
>NW_004797282.1:731542-732573 GCF_000002075.1 Aplysia californica | reverse complement strand
GAGAGAGAGAGAGAGAGAGAGAGAGAGAGAGAAAGAGAGAATGTTTTACGGAGCGGGTTGTCCCATCAGGTGAGACATACTAATGTCCTGTCTTGTTGTGTGTATGCGTGAGTGCACCTAACCTTTTTAACCATTGTTAATGTAAACGAAGACAAATTTCTCCCTGCGAGATGAATAAAGATTGTCATTGTCATTCTTTCCTATCGACCTTATCTTCTTTATTATGTTTGTTACTCTCTTGTAACACATCTAATCTTCTGGCGCTCATATGACCTTATTATGCAGTTGCGAGCGCCGTAAAACCTCTACTAAGACTAAAACTTAAAATTGACTGAAATAGTATTCCTGAATTTTTTAAATAATATCGGCTGATTGTGAAACTATCTATTTTCATCTTAACACAGTGTATACCTAAAAACGTGACAGAGAAGATTCTATGTATCGTCGGGTCGCAATCATTGTTAAGTCCATTTGGGTAGGCCTACCATTTTTTTTTTTTTTACATCAGAGACAAAAGAAAAACCAACAAAAAACTAGACTCTGTTGTGTTGCACGGGTCCTATCATCATAAGTTACGAAACGAAAAACAAATTATAAACCTTGACAATAGAATTAATCTGCAGTTCGGTAATGTTCAAAAGTGCATCTTTGGTAGAGCTTTGGGAGGGCGTACAAGTATTTTAAAAAACTCAAAATTTGGACTTAAGTGGTTTTGTTTGGTAATCGTGTGTGTAGAATAACAAGAATGCGCCTTTGACTAATGAGATAAGGACTCGCTATTTTTCTACACACCTCAAATTCAGCAGCGAACTTCAAGACGGAAGGATATCATTATCAAGGCTGGGTAACTTAAGAGGTGGTGAAAAAATTCTCTGTCTCAAGATACGGAAGTGAAATGCAACGAGTGGTACTTAATAAGTTAATATCATGGGAATGTAGTAAATGGCAGAATGAAGTGTCGACAGCAAACTACGGAAAGAGAGAGAGAGAGAGAGAGAGAGAGAGAGAGAGAGAGAGAGAGAGAGAGAGAT
>NW_004797282.1:728356-730232 GCF_000002075.1 Aplysia californica | reverse complement strand
CACGCACGCACGCGCGCACGCACTCACTCTCTCTTACTCTCTCTCTCTCACACACACACACACACACACACACACACACACACACACACACACACACACACAAACATCAATCAGTCAAAAGGGTGTAGATTCGTGCAATGTTTGTTTTCCACAGGCGAAAAACATCGAACATAGTCAGAAACAATGGACAAATTTATATTAGAGACGTACACTACAGAGAGAGGAAGGAAGGCACCTCTAGTTGAAGGAGTCCAATTTAGTATAGGCAAACACAAAAACACCAAGACCAACTGGAAATGTTCAAGAGATGGATGTAAAGCAAGATGCTCAACAGACACAGAAATAACAAGGTTAGTGTCAGCAAACCTGGATCACAACCACGAGAAACCAGAGAGAGAAACTACAGCCAAGAGAGAAATAAAACAAAGCTGTAAGTTTGTAAGAAACGATCTCTGAATGATCCAGACGATCGACCAGCCAAGGGTTTATCAAGGAAGTAAGTGCTTGTGACCAAACAGCGTTGTTCCCCAAATACTATACCAGAATACGTCGAGCAATTTACAACCAGAGCAAAAAGCTACAGCCCAAACCACCTTCAAACAGAGAAGTCTTGACACTTGACTGCTTTAAAAAAACGGAGGCTGTCCTATTCCAAGAAACATGGTTGTTGCTGTTGAAGATGAAATAGTAGTTAAAACATTTCAAGACAATCTTAAAGTGATCAGAAATCAAGCCGAATTCTACAGAGATGGAACGTTCCAGTTCAGCCCTACTTTCTTTTATCAGCTTTGCACTGTCCACACATAGCGAAATGAACATTATCTGCCATTGTTTTACTGCATTCTGCAAGACAAAACAGCAAACATACACAAAAAGATGTTGGCTGTTATTTGTGAACAATGCAAGCAAAAGGGTGTGGAATTCAGTCCAGCATCCATCCATCTGGATTTCGAATTCGCGACACACACAGCCTTCAAAGACATATTCCCAAACACACAGATCAAAGCATGCGTGTTTCATTTGAAGCAAAGCTGGCTGAGAAAAAAGAATGAAATTGGACTCAAGACCCACTACGAAGACCATGATTCGGAAATAGACAAGTGGCTAAAGTACGTCTTTGGTGCTTCCTGAAACCCTCTGATGTAGAGATTTTTTTCGCTTTCTGTGCTAGGCCTATGGCAACGGCCCCCGACAACGAGAAAGTACATTAAAAATGAATTTGCAGATTACCTGCTTCACAATTAAATTATTTCATCTTCATGCTTTCCACCTGAGCTCTGGGCCAGAGAAGACGTGATATCCCAACATCAAACTGTTGTAAAAGTTTCCATGCACAGTTTGGACAATAACATTTCCCTTTTTATTAGGAAACTCAGCGACCACCAGACAATGAACCACTTGAAAATCAATGTCGTTGATGCTGGCCATTATGCTCAACTGAGAAAGAGAGACACACAGAAACTTAAACGCTGGTGCACAAAAAAAAACACACAAAAAAACACCCCAAAGAAAGAAAATACAATTGAACAGTTTGTCAAGAGAATGTGTTTCAAATTGTTGCATTAGAAATGTTTTATCTCGGCCCTCACTGATTCTTATCCTATTTTAATAATTGATATCCCACATAAAATGATAATTATATAGATCTTCCCTGTTTGAAGTCCTATTCCTACCTCTTAATGGTGAGCAAGGATTACTATAACATTGTACTTCAAAAGAACACATACACAAACACGCATACGCAATGCACAGAGGTGTGAGTATGAATGATCATTTACCAGTATATCTACCCTACTTCTGACATTTTTAAACTATTCGATTACAAACGGTGGGCGAGTTAAGGATCAAACTTTTTGCAGGTGGGGCTGTGGAGTAA
>NW_004797282.1:725099-727418 GCF_000002075.1 Aplysia californica | reverse complement strand
TGAAACATAGTGTGTGTGCAATTACAGTGCGTAGTGTGTAGCAGTAGTGCTGTGCGCCGATGACACAGTACGTGACACGATCTGTCTATTGCTTTCTGGACTCTGTGTGGGTGTGGGGGTGTTTGTGTGTGTCTGTCTGTGCGAAAAGACGGCCCTGTCTCCAAGTGTTTTCTTCTCCCGATTAACACAAAAATTGTAACGAGTGGGGCCAAAAGCTGCCAGGAAGAGGATCGTGGTCACTCAACCGTCGTGTGTATAAATTAAATCGCCACCGTTCTCCCCTTTTATACATTGTCATGTACTACTTCTGATACTGGAAAATAAGAATTTATAGAACCACTGACTCTTATCAAAGTAGGTCTAGTTTGCAACTACTAACTGCCATGTGTCGTGATTAGCTGACGATACAAGTTATGCATGATTACGTGTACGCACTTTTGGCATACTAGGATACTACTATTACTAGCGTCCTTTGAGAACAAAGAGAATTGAGCGTCTTTCAAACATATTGTATTACTATTATGTCAAATCTTTGTCAGCGGGTAAAAAAGAAAGAATACTTGCTTTCAAAGAAAGAGACTGATTTGATCGTTTAGGCTTCTTCTTTGTCTGTGTACCCTTCATGGACATTAATTGGAAGAGTGTCGTCAATTTTTTTCTGCAACACAATAATGTTCAAAAATGTTTTTGTCCACATTCAGGCAAACGAATGCAGCTTTCAGAACTAAACATATTCGGAACATGGGGTAGAGGAAAGCAAATCCTGATCTTGATTCTTAATAATATAATCATTAATCACCAGCATCAGTTTAGTAGAGCAGTAGAGGGCTTACATGGATTAATACCCAGTGCACACTGTCTATCAGATTCATTCGATTGAGTCGAAGCCAGTCAGATGAAGAGGTGAAAGCTATAGTACCATTTTGACACAATGAGACTGATTCGATTCGACTCGCAACCAAGGAAGCAAAATAACGTGTTTGGTTTTGAAGATCATGGTCTAATTAAGTTGAATTCTGTTCCATTGTGCCAAAATGGTAGCTTTTGCCTCACCTGCGAAGGAAAACTTGGCTGGCAAATTCAACTGGCAGTGTGCGGTGGATATAACACTTATATATATTAACAATATTATTTTAATGATATTCCGCGCATGTCTACTGATACTACTGATAGTTATTTAAAACACTTGTGAAGTCTCCCGACCCCCCACTTGTTAATGTGGCCAGGAACTAGGGACATGTGAAGAGGAAATAAGTAACAGAAATAAGATACATATGTGAGGCAGCGTGGAGGAATCAGGCTCTCGTCAATTTTTGGGCACTTAGAGATATATTGGTATCATCTTAAAGCTTGTTCAGTTTTCTTTCTTTGGGTGGGAAAAAATTCGTTTATCTTTAATACAAGTTGAGATATTTGAGAATGAAGGAGGTGGGGGTTACCTGTTTTCAGAGGTAACATTAGTGAGAAATTGGCCGACAAAGATTCGTTATTTCTTAAGCTTAAGGGTTCGTGGTAACTGAAAATTTACATCTTTTGGGTCTTTAATCAACCTTTTTAATGGGCATGAAAGGTGTTGAGCCAAAAAATAACAAAAATTTAATAAAAATCCACAAACCTGCGGAAAAATGCAAATTTCTTCACTTTGATTATAATTTTGACGAGAGCCTGATTCCACCACGCTGCCTCACATATATTAGGAAGATGGGTTGTTTTTTTTATATTTCTGATGCAATACAGTGGCAGATATAGGGGAGAGTTGGGGGGGAACTGGGACGTTTGTAAACTGGGACGAGGCCCGATTTTTGTGGACAAATATGAACTGTACCGTAATGAATGCATTATTTATCACTTTATTATACATCATATACATGCTATTATATCCCTTCAACTCTTTTATATTTCCATTTTCAAGTTCCAAAGATCATCCAGTTTTGTGAAGTTTTTTCGTAGACCAGTTTCTGTCACTCTGCGTCGATTGTTTTGAATTTGTTTTGTAGTCATAATCATATCACAACTTTATAAGACAATCATATGGGACAGGCTGAGTAATATCTCTTTTAAGAAATGCAGAATCAAACTTGGTGTCCACCCATGGTCAGGAGAATTGGGACACAGTGCCCCACTTTACTCCACTAGTGTCCCAGTTTTTCTGCAGCAAAGAGATAAACTTATCCGTGCAAGCAAAATTCTCACACCAGGGTGGAACTTGGAGCAATTTAAAAAATAATTTAGTTCTCATATATTGGTGTGCAGCCCATAATGATAAAATTATTAGCCTGCTGTGTCGTTCTAGATTTCTAATAACGCTTTCCTGGGGGG
>NW_004797282.1:722270-724635 GCF_000002075.1 Aplysia californica | reverse complement strand
TTCGACTTTTCTTTGCCAAGGTGCTTGTGTTTAAAAAAAACATGCACAAAAACGTGTGTTTTTCTTCTCTGAAGCTTTGCCATGGAGCTTGTTGAATATCGCTCAGTTACCAAGTTTTTTACACTTGCAAGGAAAATCTCCTTCGGACATTTTTCAGGAAATGGTTCAAGTTTATGGTGACAAATGGCCTTGCTATAATACATGTACTGGGCCTTCTGTAAGAAAATTCAAATCTGGATTCATGTCGGTGATGGATGAAGGTCGTTTACGGGTGCCTATCCTTTGTTGTTACAGAAGAAAATGTATCCGTAGTGAAGAAACTGGTTCTACAAGACCGACATATAAGTATAATTGTTGAATAGCTCTAAAGTGAAACGAGAATCAGTGTAGGGTCAATTGAAACAACTCTCCATGACGATCTTAACATGAAAAAGGTGTCTGCGCAGTGGGTACCCCGCCTTCTGACAAGTGAGCAAAAGAAACTGAAGGTTGAGTCGTGCAAAACTCTCCTTCGAATTTGAGTCCGATGACACAATTTTCTTTAAAAACATGGTGGCTATGGATAAAACATGGATTTATCATTTTGATCCAGAACAAAAAAAATGTCCTTCCTGCATGCAATGGAAAAACCACTCTTCTCCCTCGCCAAAGAAGGCAAAAGTAACACCGTCAAGTGGAAAGATCAAGCTGTCGTGTTTCCGGGATTGTGAAGCTATCATCATGACTAACTAGAAAGTGGAAAAACAGTCACAGGAGACTACTACTCGGGTTTGCTGATAAAATTGCAGTCCGAATTGGTGAGAAAAAGGCGTGGAAAACTCCGTGATGGGGGTCCTCCTGCTGTATGACAACGCCCCTGCGCACAAGGCACTTAACAAACAGTCCAGGCAGCAGAACAGTACGGCTTTGAAATCCTGCCACACCCAGCTTATTCACCAGACCTAGCCCCTTCAGATTTTTTCTGTTTCTTAATATATCTAAAATAAATCACCCAAAGGACATCGTTTCCATGACAACAAGGATGTCGTTGAAGCTGTTGAAAACTGGCAAGGGGCCCATTCTGGGTCATTTTTCTCTCAAGGACTTTTGAAGTTCAAAGAGAGGTGGCAGAAATGTGTTACTCAGCATGGTGACTATGCAGAGAAATAAAAGTAGGTGTGCCAAGTAATAAAACTCTATCTTTATTCCTTCATATTTAGACCAAAGACATCTTGAACCCCCCCTCGTAAAACATTTACAACAACAACAACAAAAAAAGACCCACCAACTGCGCCCTCCAACCACCTGCGAACTACTCTAACCGCTTCTAAAAATGTGGTAGATAGTGTTGCGATCCAAAGCAGGTCTCATGGCCCATAAAGATTTGTTTGTTTGTTTGAGTAAAGAGAAACACAAGGACACAATAAAGGTAATTAAGTGCGAGGTGGGGGGGGGGGGGGGGGTAAGAAAGACAGATAGAGAAAAACCAGAGGGGAAGTAAAGAAATAGGAATTACCAATGGCGCCCTCCAACCACCCATCCATAAACGTTTTGTCTGGCTTTATACTAGCAATTTATAATCATCATCGATATTGATTGACAACCCAAGGAAGGAACTCTGTGGACACACGCAGCAATAACAAAACGGAGATTAAAACCACTTCAGTCATATATTGGTTAATTAATAACAGATTTTTATCTAAAGCAACATACGTGTCAGTCTTGATGAATAATTTTGATAAGGGTCGCCCTCTTTACTCTCTAAAGTAGCAAAAAGCTTTCAAACCCCAACACTTTGCTCTTCCCAATTGAAGGGTGAACACTTGACTAGAAGAGTGAAGATGATTAAGTTCACTCCAGCCACTTATGTCTAGTCGTTTAATTGACAAGATACAAAAATAGAAACATTTTTTGTCAAATATAGCGTACAAGCTGTCTCTTCAAAACCCACGTAGTTCTTTAACTACTATTCGTTAGTTGCTTTCAGCGTTAAAAGCGAATTGTTTATGCTATTTATCTAATCAAAATTTTTATTGCTATTACATGTCAAAGACAATTAACTAAGTAGATCTAGATCTAAATATATTTAAAAATTTAAAATCAAAATGACAGTACAGAGTTCGTTTGAGTTGAAAGAAGCACATTAACACAATACTTGTAATGGTCATTTTGTGCAGAGAAACGTGTGACAGACAGAAAGAAACAACAGAGGGAAAGTAAAGAAGTAGGGCCTACACCCACAAGTGACATCCTCCCCCCTCCCGATGAGAGAGTGCCTGTGGGTATATTCGCACATAATAATTAATATTATTCTTTGTTCGGTTGTGTGTGTGTGTGTGTGTGTGTGTGTGTGTGTGTGTGTGTGTGTGTGTGCGTGTGTGTGTGA
>NW_004797282.1:668814-720478 GCF_000002075.1 Aplysia californica | reverse complement strand
TCGCAAGAGAGTGACCAACATACAAAAGAAGTAGAGGAAAAATGACGATAGTAAGGAAGAGGAAAGAAAAAGTAGTTTCCCCCTATGTTGTTGTTCTGGCACAGTATGACCATAACATTGATAAACCAGCCCATTACAATTATACTGTGAATAAGAACATGTTTTAGTTTTTTGTTTTAGTAGAGGTTTCACGGCGCTCGCAACTGCATAAGGCCATATGAGCTCCAAGGGGTGGAAGTCAACAGAGAAGTCTTTGCAGGGAATCAGGCTTACTCTGCTCACCTCTCCAGCTTCAACAGCACAGTCTGCTTCGACTATCAAGGCACCCCGGAAATAACGGATCACAAGAGTGTGACAAACATACAAAAGAAGTAGAGGAAATGATGATAGTAAGGATGAGGAAAGAAAAAGCAGCAGTTCCCTGTTGCAGTTCAGGCACAGTCATGAACATGACACATCGTTGAATCAGCCCATTTACAATTACAGTACAGTTATACTGTGCATAAGAGCATGTTAATATTCTCCTTTGGAAATGGCCTAAAGACAACTTCAGTCAGTAGCACTACCCTGAGCATGGAAAACGATGAACAGAAAAACAATAAAGCCAGTTTACCATCAGGCAATAGCATTTATTTCACAAGATGTTTGATGAGTACAAGTATCTTTCCACAACATTCAATGTACCCCTGGTCAACTTCCTATTCAAAAGCAACTATGGTCAAAAGAGCGAGAGCGAGACTCCTATCAATTGCTTGTGCAACAATGCATCAAATAACTTTTGAACAACTGCTGAAAGAAATATCCGATTCAAAGTACTGCCAAAAGAAAATGGGGGGAAAAAATGTATTAATAAAAGTGCTCAAACACAAAGATACTGGTACAAACAAGAAAACAGTTCATTGTTCCTGACAACATTCAATCAGTTGTAAAAAATTGTGTCCAGCTCAAAAACAAACTTTGTGAAGCATGGTCTTCAACTTCAAGAGTTCACAATTCACAATAGGTCATGACAAAACATGTGAATAGTTCGCACACTAACAGTAAAGCATTCATACATACATACATACAAAACACAACACTGGGGGCTCCAGTGGCTAAGTGAGCAGTGAGTTCAGACTCAAGTAATGTCAAGAAAGTGTCGGTGACACAGGTTTAGATGGGTGGTCACTGGGGTGTGTCCTTGAGCAAGACACGACAACCCTAGCTCAAAATTCAGGGTGCAGCACAATGGCGACCAGCGATGGCATGTTTGTGAAATTCTTCTGTTTTGGTGTAATATTGTGTATTTATGTATTTGTGCATGTATTTATGTATGTTATGTATAATCAATATATACTTATGTGTGTATTATATATCTTTGCCATTGTAAACCAAATTGCCCTTCTGGGATCAATAAAAGTCATGTGTAATTTATTACTTGTTATATTTTTTTCATTACACCTCCACAAATTAATGTACTGTGCACCGCTGAATCCTTGAATATGATTGGGTATCAAAATCTCAATAAATCCTTGAATCTGATTAGAAATCAAAATCTAACTCACAAAATGCACCCAAATACACGAAGAATTCTTTTAGGCTAAAACAAGAAGCAGCAAAAAAAAGCACCATTTATGAGAACATTTCAAAGTGTCAGAATTCCTCCAAAGGGTTTTCAGATCAAATAATGCTGGGCTCTTGGTCTGGCACTTTTTTCCAATAAAAACAGACACAGGTTCATTAAAAAGAAAAACGAAAACATGAAATGAAATGAATAGTAGTGTGTGATAGAAAAAGTCAAATGTATCAACACTGCACTGTTTATTACCATAAAACAAACAGATAATACATTACATTTTGTCAAAAACTTTGAGATCATCTCCACTGAAAAAAAACTGGGCTCCTATCAAACTTCTAAATCTACATAATCTGTCCACACACACACTCTTTTTCTCACACAAATGGCAATTGGAAAAGTTTTTGTACAGAGTATCTTCATTTCACATTTACACACTTATGTGAGTAAACTCCAAGAGCAGCTCATCAAACCCCCCACCCCCCCAAAAAAAACAACAAAAAACAAACCAGCACACGTTTTTTTTTTCAACGGGCAAGAGTATGAAATGAACAGTAAAACACACATAACAAAATAATATGTATCATTTTTCACTTACTTGCACACTCGTCATTTAGCACTGGGGATAAAGGTTGTGAACCAAAGCAAGCAACAGAAATATTTTGAATACCATGCACACTGCAGTTATTGAGATATTGCAGATAAATGTCATATTGTTATAACCTCAGCATAAAGGCAGTAACTTATTCAGTGCAGTAGATAATTCATATATATACATTGTAGGCTACTTCCAATTCATATATATTGTACTTCCTCTGCCAACACGAACAAAGCCCCAGAAGCCCCTAATGCAGGAGTTCACACATACACCGCGCACACACAAACAAATGCAGTTTACACTGGAATGGTTCTACCCCAGAACCGCACAATGGCCACAGCAAAGAAGAATACTTTTCAACAGCTCTTTAGTTTTAGTTTTAGTAGAGGTTTTATGGCGCTCACAACGGCCTTACTCCTAGCGTTCGGCTCACCACCTCACGTGGCGCACTTAACGTAGCCAAAACGCTGGCACACCACTTCATGTGGCTCTGTAAATCACCTAATATTCTGGGGCTTTGTGTAAAAACTACATCTTGTACGGGAATCTTCTTTTTTATAGCTCACTTTAGTACATAAGTATTTTCAAAAGCAGTTAGTGGTGTATGGAGCGAATTTTCCAGTGAATTTGTGTGACTTTTTCAGTGCGAATTTGTCAACTCAAGTCAGTTCGTTTGTTTATTATGGCTGCTGCCAATACTGGAAGACAGCAAAGGCTTTCTGCAAAAGCCGCCGTAGATTTGTTCCAAACTATGTGTGAGGATGAATCCGAGCAAGATTGTAGCGATAGTGACTCGGATGGGAACGAATTCAACTATGTCATTGGCAGTGACGAGTCTTCAAGAGAATCAGACCTCGATGAACTCGGTCCGTCAAATTCAACTTGTGATTCCAGTACAGGGGCATGTCCTTCACGGGTTAAAGCCAGGGAAGGGGCCTGGTAAAAGAAAGGGAGCAGGTGCTGGGAATACTGAGAGCAGAGATAGGTCAAGATCTCCCCTTCTTAGGCCTAGTACTAGTACTGGAGATGGAAGAGGAGATGCAGAAGTAGGGAACAACTCAAGAAAAGTGAAAGAAGGGGCTACGGCGAAGAGTTTTCGGTTTACGCCCCCGAGAACAGGAGTGGACTTGGAGCTTGTGCCACAAGATTCTTCTCCTATCTACTGCTTTTTGGCACTGTGTACAACAACAATTCTCCGTGACCTGGTGACAACGAGTACGCACAGCATAAATGTGCAGAGCTTCGGGAAACTGTGAGTGTAAGATCTGTTTTTCGAACATGGACAGACATCTCACTTGGTGAGCAGTACAAGTTTTTTGCCGCCGTCGTTATTTCGAAGTGTATAGTACACAAGCCAAGCATTCACAGCTAATGGTCAAATGAGCCATATCAGTGCACACCGTGGTTCAAGAAACTGTTTATGAGCGACAGATTCCAAGCAATTTACCAAATGATGTTACATGTTTGCAGGGTTGGAGCTGAAGGAAAAGCGAAGATTGAACCCTTTGTAAATTGCTTGTTACGACAGTTTCAAGCTGCGTATTACCCAAAGAGGAATCTCTCCCTCAATGAAATGGTTATCAGCTGGAAGGGCAGGTGGGCACATAGAATGTTCAATGCGTCCAAACCAAAGAAATATCACGTGAAGACTTTCGGTTTATGCGAGAGTGAAAGCGGATACGTCCTGAATTTGCTCATTTATTTTGGGGCTAACACTTCGGTTGACCCTCGCCATCAAGATGCTCAACAGGCAGAAAAGGTTTTTAACACTCTGCTGTCACCTCTGCCACCTGGACACAACCTGTTTGCAGACAGGTACTACACCAGCTATCCCTTGCTGAAATATTTATCAAGCGAGAAATTTTATTATACCGGGATGGTAAACATAAATCGACGTGACTTTCCGCCTGAGCTGAAAACAAACAGGCTGGCTTTCAGAGAAACGAGGTGGTACAAGCAGGATACAAAGTACCTGTGTGTAACATTTCGAGACAAAAAAGCAAAGAAACCGTGTGTCTTGGTATCTAGCGAGGCATAAGTACGTGCAACAGAGGTGAAAGGGGTCAAGCCGGTTGTAATTCAAGATTACAATAAAAACATGAACGGCTGTGATAAAATTGGTCAGATGGTCCAGACCTATGGTACCTTCAATAGAAGAACAAGAAAGTGGTGGAAGAAGATTTTCTGTGGATCTTTGAGATCACACAGATCAATGCTTTTGTACTTTACACCAAATCTCAAGGTGCCAAGAAGCTTCCGTTGCTGAAATTCAAAATACGTGCAACCTTGCGACACGACATCTGGCTGAGATACAAGAGAATAATGACAACAGAGGTCATGCCCAGCCAGAAAACCCCTTGAACAGGGTCTGCAACAGTTCACATGTCATTGTGAAGTCAACTGACCCGTGAATGCAGAGTGTGTAGCGCGTGCGAAAAGAGGGTGAGGACTTCATTCTTTTGCAACAGGTGTGACAGCCAGCCATTTCTGCACCTAAATAAATGTTTTCAGCAATTCCATTCATCAATGTAACTGGGGTTGTGAACAGTACATAGAGTAAATCTTTTTTTATAGATTTCTTATCCAGTGGTGTGGTGTTTGTGCTTTTTTTAAAACCTGTATTTGAGTGACTTCTTTCAACGTTACACAAACTTTTTTGTGTGCATCAGAAACCTCTGAAACTTTCAACATGAACTGGGAAATGGACAATTATCTGCCGTGAATACATGCAAGTCGAAAATATGTTGATTTTTTCTTCTTTTTCATCAATTTCCTCCTCCTTCAAGCCACATATCTCTTCTCTCATGCCTGACATATCTTTTTCTTTACCAAGGTTGAATTGCTTGTTCATTTCTGAAAATTTTGATGTGTCATACAGTTACAAGGGTAAAAAAATAAGAAAGTAATCATTATTTTACCACGGCCCCCTAAAAATCACAAAAAATGCCTGCGTAAAAAGGTGGAATAGGCCGGCGTACACTAAGAAATAAGGTCATATGAGCGCCAAAGGGTGGATGTCACCAAAGAAGTCTTTACAGGGAATCAGGCTTACTCTGCTCACCTCTCTAGCTTCAACAGCACAAAGTCTGCTTTGACTATCAAGGCACCCTGAAAATAGCGGGTCACAAGAGTGTGACAAACATGCAAAAGAAGTAGAGGGAAAATGACGATAGTAAGGGTTAGGAAAGAAAAAGCAGCAGTTCCCTGTTGCAGTCCAGGCACAGTTACGAGCATGACATTAATGAATCAGCCCATCTGTGCATAAGAACATATTAATGTACCCCCTTTGGGAATTGCCTAAAGACACTTCAGTCCGCGGGGGGTTTCGACAGCTCACCGGCAGAAACGTATAATAATGAAATAATTTTTGTAGCAAAGCAGTGGATCGGTAAAATCTAGGGCTAAAACAGCAACAACAAAAAAAGAGAGTCTAAAAAAATTTCCTTCCAAGGAAAAACACATTTTCTCAGGTCTCATTTTCAATTAATTATCAAGACATGAGATTTTCTCCAATTTCACAACAAAAAAGATGGAATAAAACAATACATAGGAGAAGAAAAAACCCACAGAACAAGAAGGAGAGAATATAGATCAAAAGTACAAACAAAGTTCCTTTCAAGTGCATCATCCTTTCAACAGCCTATCTCACTCAAGAATCTTCGTTATAAAGCCACTCAAAACTAAACATTATGCCTAAATCATCTAAAACATTGACATCTGAAAAGAACTAAATCAGTACAGAAGTAAAAGAGAAAAAAAATGCCTCTCATATGAAAAATAAGAGACATAAAACACTGTTTACTAAGATCATACTTCTAAGAGCTTATTATTTCACCCAAGTACTCCTCACATGCATCAATGCTTACACGATATATCAATATCGTTTCAAAACTTCTGATACCTGAATCAAACAAGTCCACTTCACTGGCAAGTATGTTTGACCACAAAGAAGATGGGAAAAAATTTCAGAGTGACGAACCTGAGAAAGAAGCAAAAACTTACTGCATTTTTATGAGTGCAAAGTGAATTCCACACACACACACAGATACATGATGCCATAACTACGGTGTAGTCATAAGTTAGGTAGCGTAAACACGGCCTCACGGGCACTCGCAGCCTTCCGACTGCATGGTATCGGTAAAATCATGGTAATTCTGATCGCTGTTTCTTTGCTCTTTCGTTGTAAAACACCAAATGCCGTACACCTTGTAAAAGTTCAGCTTTTCTTCGTTACAATGGTGTAAGTTGTTTATATGTCCGATTTTTAGGAGCTGGAGAATCGCCGACGAAAGCGAAGCCCCTCGCGGTCGGAATACGAGGTCGGCCGGTTGAAAAATTGACACGCGTGCATTCAAATGCTTCGCGGAACGAGGGATGATTAAATACCGTCTTTTCATTGGCGGAGAACTATAGAGCTTTAAACGGGCTTTCCCGTGATATAAGTTAAGCCTTTGGCGTCTTTATAGAAAGCCTTTAAAAATACCGTCAAAATGTTTAAAGATCCCTTTTTACACAAAATATGTATAATACCGACTTATAACAGGTATCAACTAAAAGATCAGTTCATTTTCTATTAGAATAAAGTTATTAACTTGGAATTTTTTTTCATCAATTCTTCCGCGAGACTCGAAAAGCATGTGACCCCGCACGCGGGGTACACTACAGTATAGAGCCGACTCGCTCGCCGCGGGGGCCGGTGCGCGCCGCCGGGTCAACGCTCGGTGTTTTTGTCGAAATAACGACAGATCATCGTGTTTGAGGCGATAAAATACTGATTTGTAAAGATCTCACAGTCTTGAAAAAAATTAGGCTCCATATATTTGTTATAGTGATTGTACTCTGTTAATGTGGAGATGTTTAGTGCACTTGGTACTTTTTTTATTGTCTGTCAAACATGGGGTTGCAGCCAGTGACTGACTTTAACAAATTTGATCAAATTTTTAAAAACTATAATTTTCTAAAAAATTGACGGAGAGGTTAAAGAATGGTACAAAAATGCTCCGTGGATATAGGCCTTTCAAATGGAACAGATAAATTTGGCATACAGCTAGTTTGAAAATTTAGTTTCTGGTACCTACATAAGTCTTTCAAACCGAGGCAAATTTCTATCTCTCTCCCTCTGTCTTTTTATCTACCTACATTAAAATGGGAATGTGCACTAAACAAATGCTATTTGTTATTATTATCATCATTACTTTACTTTTACTGTTGCCGCTTTTTCATTTTGTCCTTACTTCTCTCCCTTAAAATGCAAGTCCACGGAATGCAAAAATATCAAGCTCTTATAATCAATTTGCCATACCATCTTAACAGAATAATTCAACTTACCTGTAAATAACAGGGTTTCCTTTTCTCCTCATTAACCCTCCATATCACTTCCTAACTTTTTCTTTTTCCATAACAATTTCCCAAGTGAAAAAAAACCCCACTAGTCAAGTGAGTACTTACATAACAGTTGTGTTGATGGAAATTTGTAAAACAAAGTGCCTAAAGTATGCCATTAAATTTTACAACACTGGAAGAACACACAAGGAAACAAATATTTGAACACAAAAACAAAACGTAGAAATCAAATGACAGTACACCTACAGGATCAGGGAATACACACGCAGGTCCTCTACATGCAAATACCAGTACCCTTACTTCATTTTTCACTCACATATATCTATCCTTTATAAAGATTATATTTATATATATATATATATTTAAATATTATAACAATTTCATTCTCATCAGTGTCAATGGCTAATATACAAGCTCAAAGCTAGCCCTTTTCACCTTACAAGCCGGTAATAACATCTACACGTTATTCGCATAAGTCAAACAGAGCATTCATCTATATCAGTAGCAGGTTAGTTCGAAAAACTGACTCCATTCATCCTTCAAGCAGGTTTATATATATCCAACATTCGTGCAAACCATATAATAGAAACATTTGTGGTGTCGAAGGCGAATCAACTGAGCTCAAAGCCGGCCCCCGACTCCAGGGCATAGAGCATTTTGCTGCGCATGGTTTTGGCGTCGCGGAAAGCTGGCAGTTTGAGCAGGTTCATGCAGGTGCTGGCGGTGGGCAGGCGGTCGACCTCTGACCCAGCACTGTGAATGCAGAATGCTGGGAACAGATCCTGTAGAACAAGACAAATAGGAGGAATAAATGGTCACTTTTAAGGACAAGCGGGCTAACCCAGATTTTGGGGGTTTCCAGAAATCTTGACCTACTCCAAAAGTGGGCATTTCCCTACCTATAGGAGAAGTTTGGTTTCATCGGAGTCTATATTTGTTTGGGTTATAGGGAAAACTCTCCAGACCTGCCACTCCATGAAACCTCAAAATGAGGATCTCAGTGGGGAAAAATTGGGATTTGGTGAAAAAAATTGGGATCAACAGCAAATCACCAAGGTGACCGTCAAGCTGACTTAAACATTTTTCAGGGGTATCCATAAATAAATAGGCCTATATGCCCTCTGTGTGTTTGTGTGTGTGTGTGTGTGTGTTCGCATGCGTGCGTTATCATTATTTTTTGTAAATCCTGAAGAATCACGTCAAGTACTCCTAGTCCAGATGTGTAACAACACCCCCCCCCCCCCCCTCAACCAATAAGTCCCGAAAGACACTTCAACCAGTGTGAATGAACTTAAGTTGACCCCCGTCAACGGACAGGCCCCGACACGCGGAACTCACACGGCGAAGTCATGTCCCGTGATGTGAGCGCGCAATTGAATTTTAATGACGGGCCCGACTAACTGCGCGTTCACACAAAACACCCGGATGAGCGACGGTCGTTCTACTTCTAGGATACCAACGGCGGCCGACAGACTAAATGTACCAACAAATCTCTTATCCCACAGCGTTCAGACCAAAGCAATGACAACGGCCGTATGTTAGTCTTGTCAGCACAGTTAGTTATGTAAAGGTTAGAACGACTGTCGCTAGTCCGAGTGTTTGATGTGAACGCGCAGTTACCAGACCTCGGACAAGGCTTGTTTTGAAAGTAACAGCGGAACTACGAATATTATTGATTATTTGTATGTCCCAAATTGTAACAGTCATCAGGCTATCATCTGAGAATTCTGAGTGCGGGCAAAGATCACACACAACTTGGGGCGAGTCAACTACTAAACCCGGCATCGAGATTTCGGAAAATAATGCTTCAAGTTCATACTGACAAAAAGTTCAACGGGTGCTTCCCGCGATAAAGAAAAAGGCAAAGAATGTTTTTAGAAAGATCTGGCACAACAGCAGACTGGGACAAAAAATCGGGATACACGAGATCGAAATCCGGAAAACCAGGATGCTTGAGATTTGGGGAAAAAAATCAGGATATCCCGACTAAATCGGGATGAGTGGCAGGTATGTTTACCGTACCTTCGATTTTCTCAAAATGGCATTTTTCCAGATAGCTCCCAAATATAATTACAACATGATTTGTAAAATGTTAGCCGACTATGCTCGTATTGTATCTTTCAATTCAGTATTCAGGGAAATTTCTCACCAATTTTCACATTTCTTTTTCATCTAGAACACCCCCTTGTGCCCATCAAGAAGCAGTTTTCTTTAGCAGATTCTTGCACGCATCCCTCCCTCCCCCTTAATTAAACAACAATAAATGAAGGAATGATTGAATAAATAAATAAAATAACACATGGACCATACATACCCTGAAACCAAGGAGAGGAGGGCGGGAGCAGCTGGTGACAAATTTGAGCAGCTGTCGCTTCTGTTGGTCGGTGAACTCACTGACCACGGCCCAAAACGTCTCAATCACAGGATGGGTGTCGGTGAACTCACCTGGGCACAGACACATTGCAAAATAAAAGATCTGTAAGGGTCAGAAAGAAGGTGGTCTATTCGGATCTAATGAATGTTTAGTGTTCATCAAAGTGTCAACTGTCAGGCGACCAGTATAGATGTAAACTAACAGCAGATACATTGACAGTCCTGTCCCAGCAAGGAGACAAAATCATTGACAATACCAAGGACAAACACATGCTTACAGTAATTCATCTAAAACGTACTTACAGTAATTCATCTAAAACGTACTTACAGTAATTCATCTAAAACGTACTTACAGTAATTCATCTAAAACGTACTCTCGGACTGGGGAATGCCGAACGAACATCACAAACATGACCAGAACCAAATAAAATCAAGAGCCTAATCAGACTTGGTTTCAAGGATTTTGTACATTTTCCCGGGACTTTCTCAGAGCAATTTTTATTTACAGACTTCTTCAAATTTCAAAGGCATTCTCGAGTCTCAGTGATTTGATTTTGTAAAAAAAAATATTTCAAAGAAAAAAGAAAAGAACAGAAAAGTGGACCTATGCGAGTACAAGGTGTTTTGCCTCACATCCTCCAGATCTATGGGCACGGCAGCCCCCGAGACGAGCACAAGGAAAGAAAGAATAAAGAAAGAAGGAAAAGAAGTGGACCTACCCGAGTACTTGGTGTTTTGCCTCAGGTCCTCCAGATCTATGGGCACGGCAGCCCCCGAGACGAGCACAAGGAAAGAAAGAAAGAAGAAAGAAAGAAAAAAGAAAGAAAGAAGGAAAAGAAGTGGACCTACCCGAGTACTTGGTGTTTTGCCTCAGGTCCTCCAGATCTATGGGCACGGCAGCCCCCGAGACGAGCACAAGGAAAGAAAGAATAAAGAAAGAAGGAAAAGAAGTGGACCTACCCGAGTACTTGGTGTTTTGCCTCAGGTCCTCCAGATCTATGGGCACGGCAGCCCCTGAGATGAGCACCTGCAGCTCACCGCTGTTGAACATCTGCAGCCACTCCAGCTGGATCACGTCATTCAGACCACGGCGAAACGCGTTGCAGTGTGGCCGGATCTGAAAATGGTGAAATGGTATGGGTTTGAACTCCCCCTATCAACACTATTAGGTTATTTAAGAAGCGGGACCTCCGGGTTTTAACATCCATCTCTAAAAGAATCGAGTCAAATAAGAAATTCATGTAAAGTGCCTTTTCCAAAGGACACCTCAGACCAAAATGATGCTTGAACTCCTGAAACCGCAATCTCACCATTATAGATCCGGTAGACTAACCACTAGGCTCATCACCATCATCCGGTACCTTGCTGAATGGCGTGG
This sequence comes from Aplysia californica, assembly GCF_000002075.1. Lineage (NCBI taxonomy): Eukaryota > Metazoa > Mollusca > Gastropoda > Aplysiida > Aplysiidae > Aplysia > Aplysia californica. The sequence continues at coordinate 709,231 of NW_004797282.1, read as the reverse complement.
GCTATCATGGACCTCCACTTCACCCTGTCTTGCGTTGCAGCAATGGTGTCTGTTGCTCTTGCTGTTCCTACCCATGTTGTCAACTTGTCCAGTATCTTTTCCCTCTGTCTGCCTCAACCGCTAGGCTACCGTTGCCAAGTGCGGCCAAATCTTAGCACAAGAGATCCTTAGTTAGAGCATCTGCCAACCACCCACACTAATAACTCCTAATATCCTGAAAAAGGGATGGTTTACAGTCCTTCATCCAACCAGTATCAGTTGTTCCTTTTTTCTAATAAATAGAACAAAAACCCTGTAAGAAAGCAGATAAAAATTTCAAAGAATTTTTCTTAACAAACACTACACCTCTTTGGGTTGTTTTTTTTAAATCTAAAAGACAGAGACCTTGCATGAAATTATATGAAATAAATGAGCTCTTGTTTCGCTACACACCCAGTAATGCGGCAATTATGCACAATGTGTGACACACAGCAGTTCAGTACCTGTTTGTTGATTCGGTAATCTGCCATGAGATGCACATACTCAATCTTGTTGGCGTCAGTCACCGGAATGTTACGCCCTCCTGGTTTCAATTCGTCAACCTGCAGGGTAGAGCAAAAAACAAAAACACATATATTCAAGTCATTAAACTTTTTATGTACACATATTATTTTCTTTTTACTACTCTTACATTTTCATCCTCAAAGTCATAATTTTCCTATCTTGCATTAAGACAGCCTACCTAAAAAACCAAATCATAATGCACAGGTCATTTAACTTTTTAATCGATTTATTTTTCAATATTGTGCCAGCCACCTAATGAATTTTTACTTTGAATTCACGAACGACACAGTCAAATTTTTGTGCATTCAACAGGGCAAACAAATGATAATAATAATAATTATAACAATAATGACATAATCTGAATACAGTACAGTTTCAATTATTCATGACAAAGCAAAAAATACAGTCAAAAGTGTTTAGGACGGCCATTCCTTGTAAAAAAAAGTGGCCCCTAAAAGACAGAAGGCTCTCTTACACAGTGTCATTATAATGTTAAAAAAACCACTGCAAAGGTGGGAATGAGAAGTGGCCGTTAGTACAGCTGGTTGTCTTATACAGGAGACCATTAGAGCAGGTTCAACTGTACAAACAGATGCCATGTTCTCTTTATCTCTCACCTTCGTCTCTCCAAACTCGCTGTTCACCACAGTGAAGTCCAGGCCCAAATCAGCAACGTCCCCTTCATAGTGTTTCAAGTACAAAAGGTTTCTGAAACAAAGGAACACACTCATGGTTAGAATTAAGAGTTACAAACCGACACCAACCAATACAGTAACTGTCACATTTCTTCAAGATCGAACCAGTTTAGTATAGTTTAGTAAGGTTTTACGGTGCTCGCAACTGCATAAGGTAATATGAGCGCCAAGGGGTGGATGTTAATAGAAGTAAAAACGGGGAATCAGGATTACTTTGCTCACCTCTCTAGCCTCAACAGCACAAAGTCTGTTTCGACTATCAAGGCACCCCAAAAATAGCAGTTCACAAGAGAGTGACAAACATGCAAAAGAAGTAGAAGGAAAATGACGATAGTAAGGATGAGGAAAGAAAAAGCAGCAGCTCCCCATATGTTGTTCGAGCACAATACGAGTATGACATTGATTTTTTTTCTTTTTTTTTTTTTCCCTTGCCCATTTATATGAGATTGACGCCATCTGATTAGTAGAAAAAAGTGCATATGATTGTGTCCAATAGTGTATTACATGCATACTTAGTATATCAATTAACTGTAATAGCGGATAGAGATTCCAGGATTATAGATGTAAGTCATTGATCTGAGAGAGGTGATGATTTTAACATTAATAGTGGTGATGAGTGATGATGAGGGATTTCGTTTAAGTACTGTTAGCGTTAGTCCTATCTTCCTCTGCTCCAATGAGTCACGAGGGACGTGGGCACCCTCTATCCCGTTCCCTACTGGAACCATCTTTACGGTCACCATGAAGTTCCGAAATGGTGGGCTCAGTCTCTGCTAAGGTGACATCGTTAGTGTTAGCCTATTCTATCGGGCCAAGACAAGTGTAGAGAGGAGCTAAGTGGGAAGACAGTATAGTGGCAGGTATGTTGGGGGTATTTGTAAGCGGGAATATGACATTGATAAATCAGCCCATTTACAATTCAACTGTGTATTAGAACATGTTAATATAAATATCCCCCCTTTGGGAATGGCCTAAAGACATTTCAGTTAGTAGCACTGCCCTGGGGGGGGGGAGGGGGGGCGGCGGCTACCGAGACTTACAGCACTGTATGTGCTTACGACAATATAACACTAACAATTAAAAAAACCCACATGCACAGGAGGAAAAATATAAGCACAAAGGCATCAGATACCAAGAAAACATAAAACGTTTGAGAATAGAGAAGCTCATTGACACAAAAGCAGTAATTTCAAGCTGGGGAAATGCAACAAGAAAAAAAAAAGACAAACATTGGCGGAAGGGGGGGGTGTAATGTGGTAGGGTCTACCACAGGAGCGCCCCCACCCACACTACCCATCATGTGCAGGAGGAAAAATCTAAGAACCATGACAAACGAGTTCATAGAAAACGAGATAAAAAATACTTCCGATGTCCAGCAAAAACTGTCACAAACAAATGAACAAACATACTTGTACATCAGTGGGTCCATGGACTGCAGGTGGTGGATGTCCAAGCTGATGTTGGATGGACTCAGGATCTTAGAGAGGAAGAAGGAAGCAAACGGAATCTCTACCAGTAGGTTCTCCATCAAAGCCTGGAGGGAAAAAACAACAAGCACATGCTGAGAATTCAGGTAAATACAAACGTATCATGCTGTAAATTCAGGTAACTTGTACTCTGGACTCAGCAGAACAAAGTAAAATATTGGTTATTATGAAACTAAACTGCTGATCTGAAGATTGAGAGTCAGCTTAACAGATCCATGTGAGGGAATGACAGTGTCAAAGTTCACCTGATTTGATCATGCAGTCATAACTGAATTTCAACAAATGTTTTTGTTTACTGTATTGCATACTTACTGCAGTGTTGAAAGGAGGGGGTTGGGGGGGCTACAACCCGAAAGTCCCGATTTGGCTCAAAACTATGGATTATAAGTCATAGGCATTTTTTAGCTTCTTCTGCCTCTCTTACAATTATTCCATCGCAATTTCTTCATAAAGTCAATCTTTTATTTTTCTTTATTGCCCGTTTTCTCGAAACATGGTTTTTCTTTATACTTTTCATTTTTTAAAATAGCTTCACCATTTTTTGTCCGATCTTCATGAAATCTTCACAGAATGAAGAAAAGATGTAATGCTAAATATTTCAGTGATGAATTTTTGATTTATTGAATACTTTTTTGTTGGTGGCGTTTAGAGTGTGGATTTTCACAATTTTTTTGCAAACATGAATACTACCACAGGAAAAAATTCATGAAAAATTTTCTAGTATGTTTAGGGAAATTTCATCCCTCAGATTTGCAGATCTATTGTTTGCCAAGATGCATGAAAAAAAATTATTATTTCCATGAAAAATAAGTGAGGTATTAATTACGTAAGACATGTCAACAAAATCCAATATGACTGCCTTATCCATGGAAACTAAATTTTTTTCTCAAATTTGATTGAGGATCTTAAGAGTCCTTACTATGCTTGTTTGATAACATTTGATCCACTAATAAGCGAGAAAGTGTCCCATGTGAAGTTATAAAGTGTATCACAGCTCAATTTAAAGAAGAAATAAACAGTGAATTCTCTTTAGAATGACCAAACCCGCCCCTTTTTAGAAAGGACAGAGTAGTGGCGCTAAAAAAACTGAGGCAGCACATAGACTTCCCCCTGTATGTCAGTCAGTCAGTCTGTCTTTTTCATTCCCCCCCCCCCCCCATCATTACAACCATGGAACATCAGGGTACCGGTAATACTTGAAGGAAGCAAAGGATTCTATTATTTCAACATAGCCTATTCTTCCTCCAAACAATGGAAAGACAACAAGCCAAAATGGTACTGCAAAGAGGCATGAGATCAGACAGGATCGATTATGCATACAAAAGGACGAAAACTTATACTTGTAGATGGGGAGAGAGGAAAAAAAAAGACATAATTACAATTTAAAAAACAACAATTAATGAATGATACCTTGCCCAGCATTCTGCCCAAAAAGTAGAAATGAGAAGAAAAATTTTCCACCAATTTCCCAGAGTCTGGGTTAGGGTACAGCAGGCGGTCAGCCGTGTACTTGAAGAAGCCCCTGTTCGGGTCAAATCCGGTCTTCAACAGTTCAGACAGAAATTCTCTGAAAATTCCACCACCATCAATGCCAGCCTCATCCAGTCCTGCTGCGTTGAGTAAGCTGACGCGCATCTTCTTTTTTAGATTAGGCTCTGATGAAAAAAAAACTATGAAATCATTTGTGCACCGAGAAAAGAAGCCAAAGCCACTTTGAGGGCAAGTAGTTTCATATATAAGAACATGAATTGGAAAGAACGAAAAAAAAATAAAATAGATTAACAATTTCTAAGTAAGAACATAAAACTGCAATCATGTGCTGTAAAAGGAATGTAATTTCTATTTTGTATTTCCCTGAATAAGCATACACACACACACACTCTCTCAAAAACACCTAAAGGAGAAAAAAAAACCCTTAAAATAAAAAAAAATTAACATACCAAACTCTCTAGAGCATTACACCCCCCCCCCTCCAAATGTTTCCTTTCAATGTCACATACATGCACAGCATTATTACCTGATAAAACAAATGGAAAGACATAATAACCGGAATGTTCTTTCCACTACTTAACAAACACACAAAACATGCTTTAGGCAAAAAACTCAAACTGAACTACACATACACATAAACAAAACAACAGGTGTTAGCAACAACTCACTACTCACCATTCTCAGGAGATAATTTCTCAAAAGCATCCTCATAGATGAAGTTTCTCCTGATGCTGATCACAATAGAAGGGCCTATGCCGAAATTGGTGAGCTCCCCTTGGTTGTCCTGCTTGTCCACAACAATCAAGTTCTGAAGGATCTGAAAGCGCAAGAAATCGAAACATTCATGCTATGATCAGCAACTGTCAATGTAAGAGTTTTACGGCACTTGCAACACAATAAGGTCATATAAATGCAGGAGATTAGAGGTGTTACAAGAGAGTAACAAACATAAAAAAAGAAGGAGAGATCAGGACCATAGATGTTTGACAGAAAAGAAGGAGCAAACCACACCAGAGCACCCGCCAACCACCCACCTACTGTCAATGCTCATGCGCAACTTTTAAAAATTCACAGGACCAGAATTCCAGGAAAGACATTATTAAACTTCAGAAAGATGGCAGTAACTTCAGTGAAATGAACAATCCAATAATGGTAGCTAAATTTTTTGTTTGTTCCATTCCATTCCCTTTTCTTTTTACGGGGGCTTGATACTTATGGGACAACATCTTAAACTAAATACACACTGAAACAACTTTAGACAAAAGATTCATGTTCAACCGCTGACACACTTGATTATGTAAGTCGTAGCCATAGAAACGGGGACCATCTTGAAATTTGGATAGAAATTATTTTTTCTCCACCATTCCTACAGTTTTTAACTTTTTCAAATTCTGTAACTTGCAAAATGTCACAAATAATTAGGTGCCTGCAGCTGGGTATTTTTGATTTTTGATACTATACTTAGAAAGTATCCAAAATTGAGCTCAAAGTTGGGGATATGGAATTTGATTTTTTTTAAAATATTTTTGGGGTGGAAAAAAAATTGTAAAAATAATTCTAAAGCAAAATGTAAAAAACTAACCAGCCCACTACAAGTACAAACCATACCTCTAACTATAAAGCCAAATTTCAAGTCTCTGTGTTGTAAAATTTAAAAATGGAGGAGAAAAACAACCAGCATACGCAAGCAAAAAGTGGTGAAAAAGTGTGTTTTGAGAAAAACAAGGATAAACGTCGAACATGTAAGTACACAACGTAGAACCCAATAAAATATGAATTCTGTTTATGTTAATCACTTAGTGACTAGTGTCAATATAATCTAGACTGAATGAGGGATCGTAAACAAACAAAAGTAAAAAGCGCTCAGAGTGAGTGAAAATCAGTCTCTGAGGCCCTAGACCAGACCCGCGAGCCCCGTTAAATATTTTTACAGCAAGTTTTGAAGACGCTTCAATTCTCTAAGGCATTAATTTATGTAAGTTTTTTGCTTTAAAAAGACTGTCTTATTTTTCAAGGTGTATATAGGTTCTTTGCTTTGTCTTTTTATTTTTCTGGTGTATATAAATCCTTTGTTAAAAGACTTTTATTTTTCTAGGCGTATTTCATTAGCAAGAATGACTGACCTTGACTCTCTCCAGGAAGGGAACAACAAAGGGGAGCTCTGTCAATATCACTAGGTTCCTTACATCTCTGTTGGCAAGGGGCGGAGCATCAGTGTCTGCGAGAGAAAAGAGATCGGAATCAGAGACCAAGGCCATAGATGAAAAGATGGAAAATTCAAAATGATCACCACTTTGTTCTAGGCTTTCAAAAAAAAAAGAAAGACAATAATGAAATTAAACATCAAAACAGTGCCAGAAGCTCTTTAGACTTTGTCTGAAATGGAATATATTTAGAAATTAGATACATTTTCATTATGCAACCGTTTCTAAAAAAAAATTGAATGCTCACTTGATTATGCTGTAACAATAAACAGCCAACAATACCTTTTTGGAAAAGCTTCTTTGGAAACATTAAAAAGAGAGGAGTGTCCTGACATTATGCTTACATCATGAAAAAGAGAAGACGGCTTTTTAGCTGTTTTGTTCATCAACAAAGAGTAGAATGTGCTCTTGATTACATTTTGGGCATGAACAGAAACTTATTCGTCCTATTGGATTAGTTTTGGCAATAATCTAATAGCAGAAAGTGCTCTTAATAAAATCCTTGGTCATATATACAAAGAGTAGGATATGCTCTAACCTGTATTTGCTTTGGTGAGAGAACTTAGGGTACCAAAGTCTCTCCGAACAAAAATGGCATTCTGAGCAGAGTAGATCTGGGATGGCTGTAACAGAGAAGACAAAAAATGAGATAATAGATCATACAGTAATCTTTCAATACTACATAGGCAATGGGAGTGTATCTGATATACTACAAATAGACTTAAATGAAGCAATGAAAAGAAAACACACATTCATTTCAAGACTCTTATAAATAGAATTCTATCAAAGTAACAATAGGCAACATGGTAATAGTGTTATGCTCTATGTAAATGTTCCTTTAAAATTTTCCAAATGGCGAAAAAAAAAAAACCCTTAAAAAAATCACCTTTTTATTTTAATGATCAGAGAAGACATTTAAGTTAGAGCCTACAGAATTCTTATACTTTTCATAATTGCCCGCAAACTCCTGTGGGGGTGGGGGTGGGGTGGGGGGGGGTTGTAATGGAAAACCAGCAGATCAACCTCAGCAAATAATAATAATCCCCCCCAAAAAATATCACATTATTCTTCCAGTTAGTGTTAAACCAAAACACCATCAATATGTTAAGGCTGAACAAGCTTACCCTATCTGTGCGAATGTTGACGTTGGGGGCGAGCCAGTGGCCGTAGGGACAAAAAGGACGACGACTGTCTCGGCTGTGCAGCTGTCTAACCAAAGTCGATATCACCTGGGCAGTGTGAACAAAGGAATAAGTGGCATTAAAGATATATTATAATAGAATACAATAGCAACAGGAATTACAAAAACTGAGACGGGTCAAACAGAAAAAACAAAAACAGTTGTTGGAGGACAAAAAATTAACTCATACAGTCAGACCTGCTCTAGCGGCCACCTGTCCAAGACAATCACCTGTACAAACAACCACTCCCCACTTGCGTTTAAAAAAAAATATTATAATGACATGGTGCAGGGAATACACCTGTCTTCAATGACCACTTTTCTCCTCAACAACAGGAGGCTGCCTTAGGCAATTTCAACTGTACTATGCTTACACGAACTGCACTATGATGGTTTCACACAAAAAACAATCCTTCTAGGAACACATGAACACATATGCTGAGGTAGCACAGTAAATCATGTCCTATTCAAAAACATGGTTAGTGCTATCTGAGGTCATACCCAACGTCGAAAATACAATTTGTATAGGAAAAGTTGTGAAGTGCATTATAGGCCTACATGTTAAAGGATCCATGAAATGAAAACAATTATTCAGCTTTTAGTACTAGTTTTAGTAGAGGTTTTACGGTGCTCACAACTGCATTAGGTCATATGAGCACCAGAAGATAAGAGGTGTTACAAGAGAGTAACAAACATAAAAAAAGAAGAAGGGGAGATAAGGACGACAGATGTTTGATAGGAAAAAAGAAGCAAACCACACCAGAGCACCCACCAACCAGCAACGTTCAGCTTTTGATTACTGTTATAGCTACAAGTGACAAGACCGGATAATTTGTATTCATTCGTCTCATTACAGCACACTTTCACAGGCAACAAGGAAAATCAATAGACAACATCATGTTATTGTGTAAAGAAGCCACAAACCTTGAAAAGGTACGCCCAAAGACGAGTCTGCTCTACAACTTCCTCATCCTTGTTGCTCTTGTTCAGAACTCCAGTCTTCTGAAGGGCCTGCATCAAGAAAGCAATTATGAAAAAAATAAAAACAATCTTCATAAAGTACTAAGGCTTACATCAAATTAGAAACCAGTCTACTCATATTCCATTACTATTCTCAAGTTTACAAAAAAGGAAACCACCTAATGATAAAAATTGTTTAGTCTTGGACAAAAGGATACTTTTTACCTGCTTCAAAAACTATTTTTTTAAAATAATAAAATCGACCTTATTAGCATCAATTAAACGATTTTGGTACTTTATTGTTATCATTTAGTATGCCTGGAAATTTCTATTAGGGCCTTATAACCACAGACTCTGCCATGAAAAAACCCCCACAGAATGGCTTCAAACAACTATAAGAATAAAGATGTGAAAAAATTAACAAATCATAAAGAATTTAAAGTTTCCCAAACTTAAATGTGACTGACCTGGATGTAATCATCGCTCATGGCAACTCTGGAATCTGGATGTGCCAACTCGATTATGCCCAAGCAACAATCTCTTAGAGCACGACACATTGGGACGACTTCATCCAAAGTGAACGGCATGCTAGACAAAGATGCTGAAAAGCAAAGGGACATCTAAAATGCACACAACAAAAAGCTTTCAAAAGTCATGAAAATAAGTTGTTTAACTAAATTTCACATAAAATTAAGAAATATCTATATTAGACCTGCATGTGAGCCTCAACCATAATGTCTGAAAATTTTGAGCAACCCCCCCCCCAAAAAAGACTTTGTGGGTGTCATAAGGAAGGACATCCGAGTAACGAGCGACCACCCCAACAAACACAATAAAGAAGAGACCTAACCCTAACCCGACCCCCAAAAAGAACCTGCAACGGGCCTTATGTAAAAAGGCCAAAACAAGTCCTAAATGAAAAAAAAATATTTTAAATTAAAAAACCACACTCCAAAACAAACAAGGAGCATATAGAATCTAGATCTAGATCTAGATTCTAGATCTATATGGCTTACATCTACATTGCTATAGGGTTTGATACAATAACACAATAAAATTGGAATATGAATCCTCCATATAGATCTAGTAATCTAAATAAATCTAGATCTAGATCTAGATCTTGTAGAACAAGTGAATAGGAATAGGCCTTGAACTAGAAATCTGCATCCGATTCCGAACAGAGGGACTCAGCTGAGTCTAGATTCTAGATCTAGATCTAGATAGATCTAAATAAATAAATAATTCACGCACCTGATGAAATGCTTATTTTTACCAATATTAATATTACAGCACAACCTATGATAGGGTTTGACACAATAGAATTGGAATATGAATCCTCCATTGAGGTCTATAATGATCTATATAAATCTAGATCTAGATTCTATTAGAACAAGAGAGTCGGACTTGAATGAATCCACACGATCTGAACAATTGAATTAGTCAACAAACGAAATTCAAAATGGCCGCTCGAGCACGAAACTGAAAGTAGATAATTTAAGTTGTCCTCCTTTTTCGTATTCGCATTTCTACTTAAATCTAGGTTCCGACAATTATGTCGGAAACGCCGACGTCGGAAGTCGGCGGTGCACGCGTCGGCGGTCGGCACGAAAACGAAAGTGCCGACGAGAGAAAAAGGGGTCGCCGGCAGTCGGCCAGGCCTCGCACTACGCACATTGACTGATACAGGCGGGCCTAGCGATAGCATCGGCCGGTTCGCGGGTCGGGTCGCGATTGTCGGATTTCAGACGATTGTCGGCAAACATGCAGTTCTACTATATCTGTAACAAAATAATAAAATTTTACAACAAATGGTGCGGACCCATCGACACAATGTGAAGCTTATGCAATGATCTTATAACCAGATCGGATCAATCTTGAAAAAAGGACATATCCCACTCATTCTCAAAAAATAGACAGTAAGTCTTTTCCATGTCCATTAGAAATTATCATTGGATGTAGTACATTCTGATAATGCCCCCCAAGTCATTTTCACAGATTTGAGCAAAAGAAAACCTCATGTCTTTTTCTGGCTCACATCACACTTTCTTTGACAAAACTTGAAATTTTAGGTATATAAACATTGTTTTATGGCATGGTGGTAGGCCATAATAAAAGGAAAGTCTCGGTTATTCTGACCAAATTCCTAGTTGGGCCTTAACATAGCGCTTTGAAGATATCCAAAATCTCTAAAAATTGTAGGAGAAAAGGCAAATTGATATTATATCCATATGTCGGGGCATGTACTGTTAAACACAAAATGACATCTTAGGAATGAGAACAATGACAGTAGTTTTGAAACTCTTCAGAGAAGCATCATTCGTACACTATCATTAACTCACTTTCTGTTTCACCGTAGAAGTCTGCGTCATGAATGGTGAGAAGAGAGTGGTTGAAGAGACAGCAGAATGTGGAGAGCAGCGGCACAATCCGCTGGATGTTCTCCTGTGACATGGGCACTCCCTTGGACAGCATGTTCAGCAATGATGTGCTTGACCTGTAAACAATATTGTAACTTTAAAGTAAGCATTTGGAACAGGAGCTACAGACATCATTATAAGGGGGGGAAAAGCCAAAAGATTCAATCAACACATATCAATGAATCAGAATGAATTTTAGTTTTTTCCAAAACACTCCCAACCTCCAAACCCTGGATATAGTCACTCCTCAAGAATGTTACTCCATAACCTACATAAAAAGATTTTTATTCTCGCACAATTCTGAACCTTGACAGAATGAGAATTTCAAATACTTATAAGCACTGTAACATGGAAAGGGATACTCATTCCATTTGAGTAGCACAATAGGTTACTAAAAAATCAGCACAGCAACAATCAAATCCCAGGCGGTCAGGGGGTGCCACTGTAAGTCTTACTTTTTTCTTTCCTTCTGCTGTTTCTGTCTTTTAAACTTTTCCCCCAGTTAATGACAACAATCATGTTGCTGATGCGCTTCTTTTTACTAAAACCTACACCGCCACATTAAGCTTGAAAATAGACTTCAATAATAGTAAAATATATACATATATAAAAAAGGAGAAATCTACACCACAGGAACAACAACCCGTTCACTCATTCCAGATATGATTCATAGTACTGAAACCCAGGGTGTCCAGCAGTTTTGCCTGAAAAAATTTACTACCTGGAAAAGAAATTTACTACCCAGCAAATCAAGTCCCACACCGGCTCGAAAGCTTCATTTGCGCCATCAATAACATATAGTATTTTTTTAATTACAGACCGTTACAAGACAGTAAACAAAAGATTTCTCACCTCAAATTCTGTCGTAACTTCAATCCAGGTGACTTTTAGTTCTTGACAAGGGAAGGCTCAACTGTAAATAATCCAGTATAGGCTCCAGAGTTTGGTTTTCTTGTCTTTACACTCAACTGTAATAATCCAATAGGCGCCAGAGTTTGGTTTTCTTGTGGAGTGGGCTGATAATCCAATACAGGGTCTTAGAATTTGTACTAGTAATGGCATGATCCAACAGTAGCTTATCCAGTTCAAGGTCCATGAATTTGGGTGCCTTCACCATTCCACTTCCAATGTAATTTGTCTTCCTCAGGAAACCTCTCAGTATCTCCAAGGGATTCTCAAGTATTAGTATTCATTATAGTCATTTCTTTCTATACATGGGTGGGCTCAACAGTGAATAATAGTCCTATGGGTGAGATGGCTTCAATGTGTTTATAATCTTAACTCACAGAAATTTGCTTGAATAATCAATACCCTGATAAACAATATAGGATCCACGTAGTAACAACAGCTAATATATACACTATATACAAAACTGATTCTACTCGACTTGCACCTTTATAGTTCAAGCTCACACTCCAAGGCTTTGATGGAAGTGTTGAGTTCAGAGAGCTCCATTTTCTTAGCCTTTGACTCCTTACGAATTGCATTGCTTTGAACAATGAGCTCATGAGCCTTGGTTGCACGACATGTTTCTGCTTCTTCTGCCATTTCATCTGCTTTTCTGACCAACATGTCAATGTTCAGTTCCAATTTCTTCCTCTTACAGTTCATTTTCTTCAAGTCTTCTGCTTTTCTCTTCTTTCCGTTGGTCTTTTCTCCCATTTTTTTCATTTCTCTTTGCTCATCCAGGGCTGCTTTGTATGTCTTATATGCCCCACTGCAGGAAGTCAACAGAGCTTTATTCAGTGGCACAGTTGCAGGAGAACCATGACTCTTGATGAATTGGCAGACGACTCGTCTTGCTATGATTGTTTTCTCTGCCATGTTCTCTACCGAGACCTCTTTGTTGACAGAAAATCCTCTTTCAACTTCCGCATTTCCATGGCTCAGGGTAAGAATGATGTTAATTACTTTTCTCAGAGCAGGCATGCTTGTCAAGTCAATCCTTTTGAAAACTTCATCGAGTCTGACTACTTCACCATCATCTTCATACAACTTTCTCAATTCCTGAAACTGGAAGATGGCATCGTCCACTTCCTCAGCTGAGAGCCACCTTTTTACATGCAGATATTTTGCAACATCAGCAAATCTCTCTGAAGCGCCTGTGCATGTAAAATTTCTCGGGTTGAGACAGGTCAAGTCACAAGCAAACTTGTAGGCGATTGGACTTTTGTCAACTATCTTGGCAATCACATGAGTGCACATTTTCTTGAAATCTAGTCTAACTGTTAATACATCCCTGTCAGACACGCTTTTGGACTTAATTGTTGTGAATGAACAGATGGTCTTGTATGACTTGCATAGGGGCTCTGATGCTTGACCATCTTTACAGGCGTTTATGTACTTCTTTATCTGTGGGAGGACAGACAACAAACGTTCAACTGTCCCTTTATTTTCAAGCCACCTGTGGCCACAAAATGGAAGTGGCAAGGTTGCCGAGCCAGTTATTTTGAAAAAGTCTTCCCGTCGTGCAGGGGACTCCTGAAACAGGTAATACACGGACCTGAGCAGGGAGTCCAGTTCCCAGCCCGACGCTTTCATCCCATCCTTACATGCATTGTGGAGGACGTGGAGACCGCATGTTCCTATGTTCACCAACTGACACTTCTTAGTTTTCTCTAGTTCAACAGAAAGATCTTTGAATACTTTTAAATTCACGTTGGGTCCATCCATGGAAATTTGAAGCAATCTCTCATTTCCAAGTTTCCCAACTGCATCCTTAATGTTCTTTTCAATGTCCACTGCTTTGGCGTGGCCCATGAAAAAAGATGTGTAGTATTTTGATTGCACCACATGGTCCAAAACAAACCTCACATGAACATCCATTTGTTTTTTCTGAAGTTCAGAATTAAAGCTTTCGTCAAACAGAATGGTGTAACAGTGAACACCTCTGATCTGTTTTTCAATTTCCTCGAGAAGAACTGGTGCGAGTCCAAACGCAGCTAGGTACCCTGCTTTTGTTCGCCCACATTGAAACTGCTGTGCAATCCTTGAGTCACTGAACATGACAGGAAAAAGTTCTGACACATCATCCGAACTCCTCGCGCTGGAATGAGAGCCAACAAGATGAAGGACCCATCTCACTTCTGCCATCAGAGTTTTTTCATCACATATGTGTGCATCTAAGGTGCCAGATTTTGCAACGGTCTCAGTTGTGGAGGTTTTAGTTGTGGATTTTTGGGGCTGGGAAGGTTGTTGAGTTGTGTCATCAGTTGATTGAGCTTGAGTCTGTGACTTACTGTTCGTGAACACATCCTTGCTTTTCACAAAACTGAACATGACATGGGATTCATTGGCTGCTTGCAAGGAGGATCTATGCTTCGCTGCTTTTGAATGTGACAATAAGGCTTTAACGCCATTTGTGCCTATCGAACCCTGCTGTTTGCAAACTCTGTAGAAAAACAGACCAGGGTTGTTTGGAACTTGGCCCAGCCACTCGGCAAAACGATCATCTTTCAGCCACTCGCGGTTGAAATAGCACTTTCCCATTAGTGAAATTGACTGCAACACCGTATAAACAAAAATAAGGAATCCTTTTGATTCAGTCCTAAACTTGAACTAGATCAAAGTTGTCCTGGCCGGTTGAAACGAAAATAACGAAGTCCAGTCTTCACAATGGAGGATAGGCAGGCAATCGCGTGCTCGCTCGCCACTAGATTAAAAAGTGAAACTAAAAGGCTGTGCTAATGTGCTATTCCTATTTTTCTTCTGGAAAAACGAAAGAGAGCTTCAAAATAAAGACTGCAGCGCCATCTGAAACAATGCGCAGACACATGCGCGGACTACAAAGATGGACTTGGTTATCGCCGAGTCCCGCGGCAATGACTCCGTTCACTGGAGAGTGATTCCGTTCACTGAAAAGTCTTACCGGAATTTACGACCGGACTGCCGGCCGTATTTACGACCGGACCACCGGCAGTTTACTACCACCACGGCAAATTTACGACCGTTTACGACCTTTAAGACCAGGGCGCCGAATTTACGACTTTTTTACGACTTTACGACTTTGCTGGACACCCTGGAAACCACATATCTGTAAATATTATACAGTGGGAGAAAACAAAACACACTGACCTTGTGACAGTGGGGATAGAGACCCTCATGCATGCATCCCACAGACCTCTCATGAAGTGAGAGTTGAATGCCAGGACATACAACAATCTGAAAATAAATTATCATTGGAAGACGCTCACTATACTTTGAACAGCAAAAACGAAAACCGTTTTTGAAAAAGCTGCTAAACATTGGGCTGAGAATGTCTATATTTTCTAAATTAAAGTTTTTCTCTGCAAGAGGAGTTGCATAATGTCCAAGTTCTCACAAGACTTCATATTCCATTTTCAAAGTCACAAGCAATATATTTGATTATCCAATGACACTGTAGCCATTGCTTAGTTTTATGTATTATATGAATATATGTTGAAACATCAAAATAAAGGCCAACTCTCTTTCAATATGAAATGAATTCAGAGACAAGTAAAATACCATTTGTTGTTAAACTTTTAATATCAACAACTCACCTCACTTTATGGAGAGCCATTTTTTGATGAGCCAGCAGACAGTGCGAGAGAGAGGCCAAAGATTCAATGTAGTCCGAGGCAGGCAGGCTCATGAGGCAGCCAAAGATGCACTTGAGGTGAGCCTCCGAGTCCAACATTCGCAGACACTCCATGTGCAGGTTTGCCAGGCTCGTCATGCCAATATCCTGACGGCAAGGACAAGGGCAGTAAGACAGAGTGGCAAACCGCTGGTCAAAAAAAGCAATCTAAAGAAAATTAATTTGTGGTTCTCTGCATTAAAATCAACTGATGGGTCAAAGGTCATTTAAGAACAAAACAACAGAACAAGACTTGAGCCTTCTGCAGACTAGTTTTGTGTAACTTTACACAAACAGGCCAAGAAATGAGTATAAATTTTTCAAAAATACATAGTTTGTAATTTTTATCAAGGATACAAAATGAAAAAAAATTGGAAAGACAATTCCCATCGCCTACACACACCCAGATAAAACTATAACATAAAGCCATTCACAGGTTAAAAATATTACAAAATAAACAAATATCCATACCATATCTTCCTCAAGATCATCTTCAGAGTCTGACGTGTCTTTGGAGCCAGAGAGAAAAGAGTTCTTGGCAGGGGGCAGCTGAAGAAGTAATCTCTGTAACAGTCTCAGGTACAGAGCACACGTTTTCACATCCAGGTTGTCTGGGGAACACAATTTTTATGAGGCCACATCAGCATGTTATCTGAAGGTGTTTTAGTTTTAGTAAAAGTTTTACGGCACTTGCAACACAATAATAAGGTCATATAAGTGCCGAAGATTTGAGATGTTACAAGAGAGTAACAAACACAAAAAAGCAGGAGAGATCAGGACAGCAGATGTTTGATAGAAAAAAAGAAGCAAACCACACCAGAGCACTCGCCAACCACCCACTTGAAGTCACTTGATTGGACACTTGAAGGTACAAGATGAAAAAACATCCTTTAAACCTTTAAACATGACAACATCCTATTTGGGAAAACAATGAGTGAAACTTTTCCCATACCCCACACATCTTAAAGTGAAATAGCTTTGAGCAAAACACACAAAAGCCACAGGGAGTACATAAATAATATTTTTGTTTTTAGTAGGAGTTTGATAGCACTTGCAACACAATTAGTTCATATAAGTGCCAAAGATTAGAGGTGCTACAAGAGAGCACCTAAAAAGAATTAGGAGAAATAAGGAAAATAGATGTTTGACACTAAAGAAGGAGCAAACCACACCAGAGCACCCGCCAAAAAATAAATCATCACATAATTGAGGCAGCGATGATAAAATTAACCAGAGTAGTGTGACCCTAATGGGCTCTCTTAAAAAACTCTGTGCCCTCCCTAAATAGACACTCATAACAGAAACGCATGTCTGTCTTCAAATTGACACATGTAACACAAATGCAGCCCTATGCTTGAAAAGGATGAGGAAAGAGAAAGCAGCAGTTCCCCCTATGTTGTTCCTGTGTATAAGAACATGTTACTTTTCCGATTCAGCGGCCATTTGGGTTCTAGCCCTTCGGTCTGATAAGAACATGTTAATATCACCACTTTGGGAATGGTTTAAAGACAACTTCAGTCAGTGGCGACAATTTCACAGTAAAATGATTACTTCAAAAGCACAAGAACACCATGAGCAAAGAAAAAGGAAAACTATTACTTCAAGACCAAAAGAACATTTTGTACAGAGACCATAGCTGCCACTCAGGAATTTCAAAAAAGGAGGAAAATTACGCAAAGGCGAGCGCGCACTCTCCGAAGGCCGGAGTAACACCAGTGAGATCCAGACGCAATAACTATGAACATCTATGTTGTTGGAAAAGAAAAGTGTCATATTTGTTAACATTACTGTAATAAAATGAATTTGAATAATAACCAAGACACTAACAAGCATTTCACCAGTTTGGTGACAAAAAACCCACTGTTTGTTGCCAGCAAGTGTCTCATAAAAAGATTCCTTTCACTTTCGACTTGTGCAACGATGTAGAGCAGTATTGGATTAAGGGGGCTCAATATTTACCGGACAACATTTTTAACTAAAGACAAACTGAAACAAATTTTGTCACAGGCAGTAAGTACGAGACAAAATATTCAGGTTCAACTGTTGACACACTCGATTACGTAAGCCGTTGCCATGGAAACAGCAGCCATCATGAAAATTGGATAGAAATTTTTTTCTCCACCATTTCTAGTTTTTAACTTTTAAAAATTGTGCAACTTGCAAAATGTCACAAATAATAGGTACTTGCAGCTGGCTATTTTGATTTTTGATACTATACTTAGAAAGTAATCAAAAATCGTTCTGTACTTTGGGAATATGGAATTTGATCTTTTAAAAAAAATTTCGGCATGAAAAAAATCTGTAAAAAATATTCAAAAACAAAACGTAAAAAACTAACAAGCCCACTACAAGTACAAACCATATCTTTAACTACATGCCAATTTTCAAGTCTCTCTGTAAGTAAATTTTAAAAATGGTGGAAAAAAAATCGGCGTATGCAAGCAAAAACTGGTGAAAAAGTGTGTTTTGAGAAAAACAAGGTTAAACATGAGTGAAAATCACTCCCAGAGGCCCAAGACACTGCCCACGAGCCCCCTTAAGAAGGCAACACATTTGCGACGGTACGAGATTTCTTTATCGCACCAAACGCAAAGTGCAGCACCCGGCTTGTTCAATTTTCTAATAAACTTTTGAAGTCGCACACCATCTGCTTCTTCCTCAATCCAGATCTATTTATTTCTAGCATTCTGTATCAATTTTTTCTCTCGAATGTCCGCAGTTTTCAATGGCAATTCGGCTTGCCATCGTCCCATTGCTCGATCGACAGTTGACACTGTCGCCCCACAATAAACAATATGAAACTTAGCGCTAGGCACTGAACGGAAGTAGGAAGCTAAGGGCTGGCAAGCGCAAGCCACGTTTTCATCTCACTCTCCGATCTGTGTTTTCCGTGTGTAAAAAAAAAAGTACCTAAATTTGCTACCGAGAGTGGTCCAGCAGTGAAAGGAGGAAAGTAGCGGGAAAAGCTAGATGAAGCGGAGGTAGTGGAGTTTCTTCTATTTAACGGAAAAGTGCCAGCTATGAGAGACAACACCACAGCAACTCTCTTACCCAGTTCTTTATTCGCCAGCATAAGGACAGAAGCCAGTAGCCACGGGGAGTCTCCATCACTCACACTCCCTCCCAGTTCTGCCGACGCTTGTGGTGGACTGCCAGCAGAGCTGCCTGCAGGAGTTGTTCCCTGGATCAAAGTTTGGATGAGCTCCACAAAAGGGAACGGATACTTCCCATAGGCCATTGCCGGAAGCAGAAACAGAGCAATCTGGTCCGAGTAACGCTCACACAAAAACGTCTTGGTGACCTTGAGCAGGACGTCTTGCCTGGAAAAATATCGTCATCCAAACAATTTACTTGCCTTTTTGTTTCATTAATACACCTTCAAAAGCTTATCAAAGTTGTTTTTTTCTGATGTGTTCTATGCTTATGAGAATGAAAATTAGCTTTACAGGAAAGGTTCAACCTTGGTGGTCTATCTCTTGACCCCACAAAGACAAATGTCTGCATAAACATGTTTGAATAAAACATCATAAATGGCATATGGCTTCAGAAAGGCAAAGACCATATGCTCTGTAAGAAGAAATTCATCATAGACGTCAAAAATAGTTGTACTATGGCTATGGGCTGAAAAATCTCCAATAGTCGGATTTTGCTCTTACATTAAAAAAGGATTTAGTTTTCTTCCGTCATCAATTTTTAATTGTGTCTTATCTACCAGGAAATAATTTTTTAAAAATAAATCAAACAATTCTCAATGTCAGAGTTTCCTTAACTTACAGAGAAACAATATCAACATACTGCACACGATGCCACAAGGGGTATTTTTGGCTTTTTCCTTTATCCAGTGTCTCTGACTAGAGCCATCTAACATGACCTTTTTCTTCCATTTAAGCACAAAACTCAAACCCAACATTTCAAACAATTTCATCCTCAACAACTATGGTTTTCAAAACTTTTGCAAAACCCATTAGGGATACAAAAGTTATTACATGAGATTACAGAAAAGAACAAACATAATCACATCAAGTGGGACTGATTTTGGTGTGCGGTATGTGAAAAGACTGTCCAACGACCTTCATGACCAGGGCCCTGAATTTACAACTTTTTAACGACTTTACAACCTAGCTGGACACCCTGAACTTTATTGACCCCAACAACCGCTGACACTCACAAAATGTTTGTGATGTGAACACGCACAGGTTCAATGACCGGTCACAATGGCAAGCCCGACAATCTAAAAATCGGACAATGCCCGTATTATCTTTTCTTTTTTTCGCAAGTGACACAACAGTGATGAATATTGACTTTTTATTCGCATGACAACACAGTACTTATACTATACTGCACAACCAGGAGGTAACAAAGTTGCGTTATCAGACCATCGTAAGGAAATTTCTGGGAGGTGTAACGAAAGCGAAAGTAAATCTAGATTTTCTTGAACGAGTCTCGGTGTCACACATACACTCCCCCCTGCCGCCTGTTCGTGCGAAATGTGCTCTCCGACAGAGAAAAGCTGAACGAATATCACAATGGCGACCAGGAAAATGAACTTACTGACTCAATCGGATTTTTTTTTCCAAATATTCAAGAACTACATATTTTCATGGGTCTTTCATGAGGCAATTTACAAATTACCGTAAAATTCTCAGGGCATTCCTGGGTCTCTGCGATTTTGTTTCAAATTCTCAGGTAATTCCCAGGGCCTAGCAGTCACCCTGAGTCCCTGAAAAATCCGGTCAGTCTGCAAGTCTGTTTCAAGGCACTTACCGAAAGTATTTATCAGAAGACGCAACTGCAAAGCTAACTGGGCTCATTATCAGGTCAAAAATGGACTCAGCAACAGGGGTAGGTGGCACTGATGTCTTTTCCAAACTGGCAGGAACACGAAAATTCAAAAGCTTCCTCAGACAGCCAAAATACCCTGCAATAAATATGAAAAAGGTAAACTCTCCTCATTCACATAAAACTGATTTTCAAAAGTTTTATTTCCAAGGTTGAACATTTCCTTTAAAGCCAGTTTTCATTAACTTAAGCACAGAACACATCAGAAAATATTAACTTTGATAAGCTTTAGAAGGCGTATTGAAACAAAATGTAAGATAAGATTAGCTATAGAGGCAGTGGAAGAACACAAGTTCCCACTTTTAGGCTTTCAGCAATGCACACTGTAGAGACGAGGACATATTTGTTACAAGAAAGCGATCTCCTGAGGTACTAAAATGCCAGCATAGAGGAACCTAGACTCAATATTCATGAACTCAAGAGAGCGAGAACAGACAGAAACAGATATTAGCAAAAGGAGAGGGAAAATGAAGACTGGCCTTAAAATCAAAGATGCAGTGATCACTTGACATTGAAGGAGGACCAATTCAGCGCTTAACACTTTCCTCTACAGTTATGCAACAGCCCTACACTCACATAACAGAACAATGAAGCCTATTCTGCCTATTAAAGGGAGAAAACCACACTAACTAAGCCCTGAGCAGACAAATAGATGTTCTCAAAACATCTTAGAATCAGGCCAACACATTAGCAAAATCTAACTGTAAACATACCAAACACACAATGATGTAGACAACTAATCAAAAGAACATTTTGGAACAAAGGAACAAAATGAGGCAACAAATGCACACAAAATAATACAAGAAGTACTTATACACATATACACAGAAAATAAGACTGCCAGTCCAGCTCCTTTACTAACCTCTATTGATAAGGGTTTGCAAGAGATTTGAGGCTATTTTCTGATCCGCAACCTTGTCATTTCCACTGAAAACATTGTAAGTGGCAGGGGCCAGAAAGATCTCCAGCATCCGCATTGGGATGGCAATTGGGGCATTCGTGTCTGCAATACTGTTCAAATACCTGAACACAAACAAATGAAAAAACAAAAGTATGAAATAACCAAAATTTACGAAATATGGACAAGACATAAAATTTGAAAAGTTCACATGAATTCAACATTAGTCAGAATTTTCAAATGGCAGCAGACAACTTAACTCATTGACCCCGTGTCGGGTCCCGCGACCCGACGAGGTCAACAAACGCTGAAGACGCGCCGGGTCCCGGGACCCACAAATTGCACCCTTTTTAAAAAAAACTAAAAACTAATTGAATCTTAAGGGGAAAGACTCGCGGAGTCAGTTAAACCATTTAAATTTATTGTGGTTGTATCCCTTTGACAATTGGTCATCCGAATTGTCTGCTATAAGCAATCTGCTGAATCACGCTGACCTGACCTACTTTTTACATAAACAAGAAAAGGGAGCTACATTATGCTCCTTTCACTACCAACGAAGCGATGGGGAATATTGATTCAGGAGACAACAATGCTCCTGTCAATGTCACTATTCTTATTGATAATATCACTTTGTATTACTTGTTCGAAACTATTCTAATTGACTACAATCAATTCTGAGATCCATGTGCTTAGCTAAAAAAAAAAGTTTTTGTTCCACGTTTAGATATAATTTTTTTTTTCACAGAAAACATAATTTTGTAAAAATAAATACATTTTATGTAAGTATACATGATGATTTAACTTTGTGTCAAATTCTATACATGTACAGTAAGTAGGTTTATCAGAGTGATTTTTTGAAAATAGGTAAGAATCGTGGGTTTCCAGGGAAATTCTTGGTGAAAAACTTGCGTCTTCAATGAGTTCAACACTGTGTTTCAGTGAACAGCAAAAAGCTCACACAGATCCAAACTCTTTGGTTTTAAGAATTTCACTTAAATTTCTTCTTTTTTTTTTAACTATAAAACAAATAAGCAAAATCTCCCAATAGGCAAAAGTTTATGTGTTGCAACGCGGTGGAATCGGGCGCTTGTCAATCTTTTAATATATGGAGTTATTAGTACCATTATAAAGCATGTTCATTTGTCTTGCTTGTGATAAAAGAAAATACCCATCTATCTTCAATAGATGTCAAGATATTTGCAATTGAAAGAGGTGGGGGGGGGGGCGCCTGATTTCGGAGGTAAAATAAGCGAGAAAATGGCTGCCAAAGCCTGGTGTTTTACATAGTTTGAGAGACTTTAGAAACAAATAAATAATATTTTTTTGTGCCTTTCTCAACCTTTTTTCACCTAAATCTTCACAGATATGTGTTTTTCAATAGATATAAAAAGTGTTGAACCAAAAAACAAAAATTCGAAAAAGATCTCCAAATGGGCTAGAAAAGGCTGATTTCTTGGATTTCATTTTATTTTGACGAGCGCCTGATTTCACCACGCTGCCCCATATATCAGGAAATCTTACTGAACTATGACCCGCAAGAGCGAGCGCATCTGAGTCAGCAAACAAGACATGTCTGACCGAAGGCTTGCCAGGTACTCCTCTCTTTGCTTGATAACCACCTGACATGTTGTGATCTGTGAAGTAAAGGGACAAAAATGTGTGTCACTTTCATCTCTGACATGACTTTTAAAATCAAACGGCATAATTCAGTCAACATCAATGTACTACAACATGAGACACAAAAGAGTATGCAGCCACAAAGGTAAACTGACTGCATTATATAATACATCTCAACATATGACAAACTCATCAACCCGTAGAAAGAAAATAAACCTGACCAGTCAAGAGCAGTTCTCATAATGGTCAAAATTTTCTTGGAGACTGCTACCAACCTTTATTTTTTTTTGTATGCAGCCCAAGACATTTGGGAGCACAGACGAACTAAATAATGGTCTTCATATACTTTATACAGATCTGTGAGAGAGCAACACTGACGACAAAACAGACATCAGCCTGCCTGGAATATCCGTACAGCTGTATTTCCACTAATTATCCACACCCTGATGTTATCCATACTCAAATCCATCACAAAAGACAACGCAATTAAATACTGAAAAACTAAAATAATTCAGACACTTATATTTTGTCGCTTTTAAGCACAAGAGGGCTATCCGGAAAAATGCTGTTCTGGGAAAATCAAAGGTAAAGTCTTTGCCCCTTGTTCAGTTTCTTTAAAAGACAGAGAATTTCCCCATAGCCAAACAAATATACACATCAATGAACCAAACTTTTTCTATTGGTAGGGCAATACCCACTTTTGGTGTAGGTCAAGATTTCTGGAAACCCCCGAAATTTGGTTTAGCCCGCTTGTCCTTAAAA
Organism: Aplysia californica; assembly: GCF_000002075.1. Classification (NCBI taxonomy): domain Eukaryota; kingdom Metazoa; phylum Mollusca; class Gastropoda; order Aplysiida; family Aplysiidae; genus Aplysia; species Aplysia californica. Next base: position 685,541 of record NW_004797282.1, on the reverse strand, counting down.
GCCACCATTTACTACTAGAAATTAGTCCAACATTCTCAGCACATCATAAAACAGCTCAGTTATGAAGAAAGAGGCCTCAATATAGAAATGTGCGTGGGCAATACAACAGCAGCAAGCACAAATGTAGTTTCTTACCAGTCTCTGACCATCCAAATGTTCATTGAAGAACAAACAGAGCTTTGAGATGCACCACTGCAGATTCAGCGGGTCAGTCAGGGTCTTGTCCGACTGAGTCCTACGATCAAACTCAGAACGCAGCTGGGCCCTCTGAGGGTGGATTAGAAGATAGAAATTTCAACAATAGAATAATGAACACACTAGTATTGTGGGAAACCAATACTAAGTTTGCCGAGCAAAATTTTTGTACATGAGCAGACCCGCCAACTTTTCAAAGACTGAAATTGGGAAAATAAGGGCACAGATCATGTTTGAAAGTCAAACGTCCACAAGCTTTAACTTGTTCTCACACTGATGTTGAAAAATCCCGCCAAACATTTAAAGAGGTTGATATTGTGGGTATCGTTTGACAGATGATTACAGCAAGAAAGGCACAAATTGTTCACCAGCACAATAATATGTCAGAATAATCAATAAAAAGGACGAAGAAGCAAACCCCACACCCGGAAAAAAACCACCACTACTGTCAAAGTAGGGCAGCAACATTTTTGTATTCATAAAGTATGACATATATCAAATTTTCACAAGAATATTGCAACTAAGCACAAAAGTCAAAAGAAACAATTACAGTATGCTGTACAACAACATTGGTTCTAAAAGCAGCAATACAGTGAATCTATTCATTTCATGCATAATTTAACATGACTCAAACAATGTGACGAATATGAAAAATGATACCGTAAAAAGCAAAATCAAGTAATGTATTCTAATATATACAATATGAATCTAAAGTACGTGAAATATTAAAGCTTTGCTTGCGGAATCCTAATCAATTACCAAAATTTTCCTGTTATAAAATCCTCTGTAGTAAGACTGTATCTTAGTTGCACTGGCCACCCTTCGACGAGCATCCTGGAAATAGAAACATTTAGTCAGTACACATATTTTCACTCATCACAATTAAAAAAACATAACTGGGTCTGTCATTAGCACAGTAAACGGTCTTCTACTTCTTTTCCTCTCAAATCTTAATGTGGAAATATATTTTCACGTCAGTAACCCACACTAAAAGGTCTATTCTATACTACTGTAATACTGAGGCAACATACTTTTTTTCAAAATAATTTAGACAAAACAACTTTCTGTGAAAGGGTAAAAAAAAAATATTCTAAATAAAGGAGTATGATCTCTTTATCACTTGCCTCTCTTTTAAGTCTTTCTTCCTGTGCTCTTCTCAGGAGTGTCTCTTTTTGTTCCTGAAAAAAAAAAAATTGTCATTTCAAATAATCAAAAAAACACTTTGACTGGGTAAAACACACATATATACACACAAAAATAACTATACCTAATTCATCGACCACATATTTAAGCAACTAAATAAACAAAAAAACATACATTTCTATAGCTTAAAAAGTTTTAGTAAGAGTAAGACAAATCACTTAGGTCACTGCCAAGCTGGCTTAAAAAATTATTTCCAGGAGTGTACCGTGTCCATTATTATCCAGTATATTCCCTACCTATTTGACATAGGTCTTTTAAAGACAAACCAAGAACCGAAAGAACGTTTCTCCATAGATGTAAGCAATAAATTTCAAGCTTTGGAAAACATGACTTAATCGGAAGAACTATGGAGCACAAAGAAAGACTCAATAATGGAAGCTGTGGAAGAAAATATTCCCCCAAAAGCTAAAAAAGCTAATAAAAAATGGATGACCCAGGACATATTAAATTAAAACTAATGGAAGAGACAAGAAAAGCTTGGAAAAGTACAACATCTTAAACAGGGACATAAAGAAAAAAGCCGGCTCTATTTCTCCGAACGTTCGGGAAAATAAAGTGGAACTCTATTTTTCCAAACAGTTTCCGTCCTCGAGATTTGTTGATTATAAGCGAATGGAGTGGGGAGGGATTTTTTTTTTTTTACATGAAGAGTATTTAGTTTTTGCTTGGTGACTAAATGCAAAATAGGTTACTGCCAAGGTCAAGCAGTCTTGTTTTCTCGCTGTACCTTTTGAAGGTATGTTCAAATGAAGTATAGTCGGGAACGTTGCCCCAACCACAACTGAAGTATCTGAATATTCAGACATTTAAAAATCTCTAGCTCTAGAAATTGAATTTGATGCAAATAATGCTTCTTCCCAGTCCTCTCAGAATGGCAGAATGAAAGGATGACGCCTAAATCTCGCAAATAACCCAAAAAATCTAGAGATCGGACACCATTCGGAGAAATAGAGTTCAGCTTTATTTTCCAGAACGTTCGGAGATATTTAAATTTAGAGATAGAGTCTAGTAGTAGATCTAGATGGGAAGATTGAAGGGTGATCTTGTAGCTCCGTTCGTTAAAGTCCACGATCCATTTGTTTACATCCAGAGAAGAAATCCAGAAGTCTTGATGACCAAATACTAGATCTAGATTCTATTTGAAATAAGGCTACACAAAGAGTAGGGATGCAACCTAACTGCAAAAAAATCAAATTAGGATAAAATTCCCCCCACCTCCATATTTTTATTAAGTCAGAGGGGCGAGCCCCCCTGAAACCCCCCTACTCTTGACTTTAACGAACGAAACTACAAAATCGTCGACTGAAAAATACCGGACCACTCGTATCATTTCTCGAGAACGGGTGGGGGGGTTCAGGGGGGACTGCCCCCCTGACAAATTTTTAGTACCGGCCTGTAGTGACTCTCCGAACACTCAGTTAACTCACAACACAGCAGCTGACATGATCATGACTTTGCACGGACTTGCGAAGTGCTCACACGAAAAACACCACCTGACACGACTGTCCTACACGGCCACGGCCAGTCGAGTAGAAAACTCCGGTGAGTAAAGACCTACCACATTGGTGACCCCGACATTGAAACGCAATTTCGACTTTGTGTGTTCTGTTTTGGATTATATTTTGAATCATATTTGAGCAGACTTGCATTTTCGTCACAACCCTTATCATCCCTTCAAAATATGCGAAAAGGATCGTCAAGTAAGTGCAGTTTCTATTAAACTACCAACATTTTGGACAGCCGGGCCGGAAGCTTGGTCTTGGTTCGCCCAAACTGAAGCGCAATTCGCTTTGCGAAATATTACCCAAGACGAAACTAGATACTACCATGTTGTCGCCGCCCTCGACAACAGCACAGCAACTCAGGCACTTTCAATATTAATCTACAGGGGTTAGGAGACCGTAAGCCATCAGAGCCAATGGACTCCATGTTAGGCCTACTGGGAGCGCACGAACCGTGCTTCCTTTTCAGACACTTATTCCTACAACAGTAGCCTGAATACGTGAGAGCCCCCCTGGCAACATTCTACCATCTCGACTGCCGCACGTTAGCACAAGAGGCCGACAAATTATTCCTTGCCGTTGCTCCACCCGTGACACTACTGGCCGTAGATAGCACAACGGCTGCTAGCAAGCCCAGACCTTGCAACTCGACAGGTGTATGCTTTTAACACCACAGATTCGGATCAAACGCCAAAAAATGAGTTCCCCCATGCAGTTACAAAGCCTCCAAAAAAGCATCTGCAGTTCAGGGAAACGAGTAGGTCGGCCAGCAGAATTCAGTCTGGCTTCAGAACCTTCTGTTGGCCCACAAAAAGCTCAATTGATTACCATGGACTATGTCTCTGGCCGCCGTTACATCATCGATACGGGAGCCCAAGTTTTGGTTCTTCCTGCTACATGGCGGGACAAACAGGCGAACACTTCAGGCTCTCCACTTTTAGCTGCAAATGGTAGCACAATCAATATATATGGAGCGCTCAACACCACCATTCGTTTCCAAAACAATGCTTTCGACGCCAGGCTTGTCATCGGCGATGTAAAGCGGGCCCTACTTGGTGCTGACTTTCTTTGTCGCCACAACCTACTGGTAGACATTCGTGGTCAGAAACTGATAGCGGCTCAATCTTTCAAAGTATACCTGCCATGTACTATCAGTTAGATTTCAGATTCTCAGCTAGCCATCATGGACCCAGAAAGCAACAAATTTAGGAAGATATTAACAGAGTTTCCTGAAATCCTCGAGCCAACCTTTTCAGCCTCCGAAGTGAAGCACGGTGTTTCCCATTTCATCTCCACCACTGGTCCACCCGTACATGCCTAAGCACGTCGACTACCCCCCGACAAACTACCCATCGCCAAAGCTGAATTCCCGAAAATGGAGGAAATGGGAATTATTAGACGATCTAGCAGTCCCTGGTCTTCACCTCTTCACATGGCTCCGAAAGGTAATGGAGACTGGCGACCTTGTGGCAACTACCGTGGACTCAACAATAGAACGACCCCAGATCGTTATCCAATTCCCCACATTCAAGACTTCTCAGCATGACTCGCTGGCAAAAGCATTTTCTCCAAAATCAACCTCGTTCGAGGTTACCACCAAATCCCAGTTGCGCAGGACATTCCGAAAACTGCTGTCATTACACCATTCGGCCCTATACGAATTTCTACGCATGCCATTCGGCCTTAGAAACGCCGCACAGGCATTCCAGCGTCTTATGGATTCCGTACTGCAGGACATTTCGTGCGCATTCATCTATCTGGATGATATACTCATTGCCAGCTCATCAGCAGCTCAACACATTAAAGATCTCCTATGGCAAGTTTGCAAAAGACTCGAAGAAGCGGGCCTAGTTGTTAGGTTAGAAAAATGTGTGTTTGGAGTGACCGAAATCGAATTTCTAGGCCATCGAGTCACACGAGATGGATCTACCCCACTCCCTTCTAAAGTCAAAGTTATAGAAGAATTCCCGAGGCCAACCACCTACAAAGCACTCCAAGAATTTCTGGGAATGCTTAACTTCTACCATCGCTTTTTTCTGCCTCGAGCTGCCTCAGTAATACTACGCCCTCTCTACGAAGCTCTGAAGGGAGAAAAGAAAAAAACAAAACTTTGCTGGACGGAACAGATGACTACAGCCTTCCAGGTCAGCAAACGCATGCTTGCCGACTGCACTCTCCTCTCGCATCCCAGAACAAACGTTCCCATTGCCTTAACCACCGACGCGTCAGATCACGCAGTTAGCTCTGTCTTCGAACAATATGTCGATGAGGCCTGGCAACCTTCAGCATTTTTCAGCAGACAACTTCGAGAGCCAGAACAACGGTACAGCACATATGATCGGGAGTTATTAGGACTCTATCTTGCAGTCCGTCACTTCCGATTTTTGCTTGAGGGTAGGTGCCTCACAGCATTCATCGATCATAAACCTCTGGTGGACGCTATGTCCAAGTTATCCCCACCCTGGTCAGCTCGCCAGCAACGTCACCTGACATTCATCTCAGAATTTACCACGGACATACGGCACATTTCAGGGAAGGAGAACCATGTTGCAGACTGTTTGTCCCGAGCCATTTTCCAGACCACAATAGGACTGGACTACAAAGCAATGGCTGAAGCCCAATGCACTGACATCTTTCTCTAGACGACAGCGCTTCTTTCCCAGGATTGCGCAGTTTCAATGGCTATCGAATCTGGAGGACCAGAACTGCGGTGTGACATTTCGACCTGACATCCTAGACCAATTGTACCTCCAGCATTTCGTCTACAGGTCTTCGATTTGTTTCATAGCCTCTCCCACCCAGGAAGGAAGGCTACAGTCCGCCTGATATCCCAGAGATTTGTTTGGCATGGGGTAAGGAAAGAAGTCAGCAAGTGGGTCAAGAAATGTACGGACTGCCAAGCTTCTAAAGTACAAAAGCATACTAAGGCACCCATCGAGAAGATTTCAGTGCCCGAAAAGAGGTTCAGTCACGTTCATGTCGATTTTGTAGGTCCTTTACCCCCATCACAGGGCTTCACTCACCTCTTCACAATCATCGACAGAACGTCACGATGGCCAGAGGCTGTCCCACTCAAGGACACATCAACAACAGAATGTGGCCGTGCGCTAATCAATCACTGGACCGCCCGTTTTGGCATCCCCATCCACATCACATCCGACAGAGGCCCTCAGTTTACTTCTGCCTTGTGGAGAGAGATGGCCGAGCGCCTTGGTACCAATCTTCATCATACAACAGCCTATCACCCTCAATCCAATAGACTGATAGAGCGATTCCACCGGTCCCTTAAGAGTGAGCCTACTCTCAAAGCAAGACTCCAAAGCACGAACTGGCTCGATGAACTGGGATGGGTACTGCTCAGTTTGAGGACTGCCCCAAAAGAGGACCTGGGAACTTCTGTCGCTGAGCTAGTTTATGGAGAACCACTCAGAGTACCGGGCAAATTTTTTATCAGTGACACTTCACCATTCGACCAGTCACACAGCCTCGCCAACTTACGATCCCAAATATGCAGTCACAACTAGCCAAGGCGACATCACTGCACTGTGTACCTACCTCCAACATCCCCTCGTCACTAGACACAGCCAAGTTCGTCTTCATCCGCTGCGACGCTCACCAAAAACCCCTACAGCGCCCGTATACTGGTCCGTACAAGGTTTCAGAAAGGCATGACAAAACCTTTCTTGTCGATCTAAGTGGTCACACGGAACACATCTCCGTCGACCGACTCAAACCAGCTTTAGTGGATCTGTCGCAACCAGTACGCGTTGCTCAGGCACCAAGACGTGGGCGACCTCCGTCTTCATCGCTTGTTAATCCAAGTGCAAAAATACTAACAATTCAACCCTGTCGACCCAACAAGCTGTACAATCCGCTCCTGTTACTCTACAGGAACCACAACAAGCATGCTGGAAGGTCTCACGTTCAGGACGTATCGTGAGACCACCTCCCCGGTTCTAGAACCTCCTGTCATGTCAGCGCTGGAGGGGGGCCATGTAGTGACTCTCCGAACACTCAATGAACTCACAACACAGCACTTTGCACGGACTTGCGAATTGATCACACGAAAAACACCACCTGACAGCCTGACACGACTGTCCTACACGGCCAGTCGAGTAGAAAACTCCGGTGAGTAAAGACCTACCACAGGTCTGAGATTCTTCATTGAGAGAAATTAATGAAAATCATGTATTCCTAAGGTAGTCGAGAACTACTGGAGAGCAAAAGGCATGCCTTCCCAAGACTGGCTCAGAAGAGTAGAAGAGACTGGCCAGAGAATCCCACATGGAAAATAAGTACAAAAAAAGGACCATGATCAACACCTGGAAATGTAGATCTAGATCTAGACTTAGATCTAGAATAGTTGTCTAAAAAATAAACGGTTCACAATGAACCCGAATACCGTCCAGGACATTCATAATTTGGAAAAAAGTGAAGGATCCAAAATCCTGAAATCAAAATGTCAACAGACACAACAAACAACAAGCAAGCGTGTCGCACAAGTCGGAACTAAAACTTACATTCTTACTCGCTCCTCTCAAAGACTGTATCGGTTTTTGTCGGAAATCTCCATTGAAACTGTACATTGTGAACAACAAACTTGGAAATTCCGCTATCCCAAACTGTTTTTAATTCCACACTTCACTTTACTGTCGAGTAGCCTACTGTGTATACACTTACTCCACTTTAACTCCACTACAGCAAGCAACTTAGCTGTGTCATTTTATTACGTCTTTGACACATGAATTGTGATTGGTGTTGATATAAATAGACAGCCAATGGATAAATCGTTGATAGAATTCGACGGATTTCGACAGGAAGTACTTCTTTTCTGATTAGGCCTATGTAATGCAGGCTACTTTTACTTTCGTGTTACAACTTCCGGTCTGACTTCCTCGCTGTACACTGTACACAGCACAGTCTGTCTTCAGCTGTTGTAAACTGTTTCTTTCGGCTAGATAAGATAAGATGTTCTATCTTATTGGAATAGGACTAGGTGATGCTAAAGATATCACCGTTAAAGGCTTGGAAGTTGTTAAAAGTTCCAAACGGGTATACCTTGAAGCGTACACTTCAATCCTAACCGTCGGCAAAGAAGCCTTGGTAAGAAGGTGTCTGTTATTATTAAAGAAGACAGTAGATAGGATTCTTAAGATCTAGATCTAGATCTAATCTAAATTTAAATCTAGAGCTGTACTAACAAGAATCTAGATCTAGTCCTAGAGTCTACTAAGTCTTGCACTTGTGTCTGGGCCAGTAGGCCTGAAACCCCTCATGGGTCTCAATAATATAGTCCGCTAAAGACACACTCGGGGATAGGGGGAGGGCTGGACGCAATACCAGAGGACAAAAAAACTGAAACTGTAAATAAATGTTTTATGTATAAAATTTTGATTACTAGATCTAGATCTACTTCACAGCTGTCTGCAAAGTAAATTGTGCGTTGGTGCAGGCCTTGTGTGAAATCGGGAACCTTCATATAACTTGTAAGCGTGTTATGGAACTTACTATTCGCGTGTCATTGGATTGGTGACAGTAAATTAGATATCTCTATATTTTAGCTTTCTGTTCAAGATTCGCTGATTTTCAGTATCACTGCAGCTGCATCTTGCCCTCCCACAGTTCTTACACCTCTCACACTGAATAGGTCTACTTGGGCTATTGTACTCTACTTTGAGTTTGAGCATTAATTTTTATCTTTCACGTTTTTATTATATAGGCCTATATATATATATATATATGAATCATCATAGTCGATATTCTGGTTCTAGGCTCAAAACAAGATTCATTTTTATATAGTTTATATATACAGGCAAATATATGATGAAGGGAAAATGTAAATAAGTCGCACAAGACCCCTGGCGCCACCATTTTCTGTACGTAATCAAGAATGTAAATATTTGGTACGTGACTCTTACTTGAAATTATCTCCCAAACCCTCAAATTGGTGTGAAATAACATTGCTTTGATAAATTGATGGTTTTTATTTCAGCATTCTAGAGTTCAACAGTATAATAATATAATAATAATGGGTGTTTCGCGAAAATGGGCTTCTGTGGCGATCACCCGGAAAGTTCCTCCTTTTTTAGAATTCTGAGTTGAGACCCATGAAAACCTCTCTTTGTTGTTAATGAAATATTACTAATACTGCTCATTTTGTACTGAAAAATAGCAGACGGCGTTGCCTTCAGCTCTTCCACTTCCACTTCCTGCGTCCCCAGTCCGGGTTCGGCCCGTAATTATTTCGATTGCCTGATTTGCGGCGAAAGCGCTGCAGACAGCGCATCTCTCGCTCTCTTTCGGATAAAACATTGATATCGAGTTTTAAAGTAAAGTCAATATCAATACTCCAGTACTCCTGGCATGAGTCCGGCCAAAACCGGAGATTGCATAAAACTATACAGTCTATGCCGGCTTTAAGCAGGGTCATCGGAAGAAAGCTTGAGCGTGCTTAATGCCGAAGCGTGCTTGAGTGTGAAGTAGACATACTCCAAAGATTTTCATGTAGAAAGTTTCCTGTGCTATTTCCCTTTGTTTGTAAGTAGGTCTATAGTGGTCCTGCAAAAGTGTGCACTGTAATTTTTACCCGCCGTGGTAGTTTTTTTAGTTTGTTTGTTTTGTTTTTTGGTCAAATGGGAAATGAAAACTTAATTGAGACAGCCAGTCACAATACAGCACACTAGGCCTACACACTGCCTTTGTGTACCACTGCCCGCTGTGACACATTCATACTACCGCCTTCATACTTCATATCCCACCTCGCATGTGATACATAATCAGTATTAATGGATAGCAAGGAGCAAAGGTGAAATCGCAACCAACCTCCCTTTCTCGTCTCCCCAACTCTCTTTGTATTTATTTCGTCTGTGGTGTAGCTTTGCCCTAGGCTAGATCCTATGTCCACGAGCGTGGCTGTATGTACATCCCTCTGCCTTCCTCTCCGCGTGTGTGTGTCTATCACTTGCGTTCTTTGTGCTTCTCTTAACACACTCACTGCTGCGGTGTAGACTGCGTTCAAACTTCGATGGGTCATCATGAAAGTATTGACTGTCTTATAAATGAAGCGTGCCCGAAGCCGAAGTTACCGTGCTTATAGGCGTGTAATTTATATAGTAGCAAAAATTTGGTAAGAGCCGTTTTGCGTGCTTGAGTCCAAGATGGGTGTTATGCCAGCGTGCTTAAAGCTGACACGGACTGTATTATAAAATGTGTCTCGACATAGTGGAATCAGGCGCTCGTCAATTTTGGGGCTTATTGGGAAATTGGTATCATCTTAAAAAATTATCCATGTTGAACAGTAGTCAAATTATTTGTGATTGAAGAAGGTCAGGGTCATCTGGTTTCAGAGGTAAAATTTGCGAGAAAATGGCAGCCAAAGTTTGTTAACTTCCATTGCCTGAAAGTCATAGGAAACTATAAATTTACATTGTTTTATGCCTTTAATCAATGTTTTTAAGTAAATCCACATAGAAACATAGAAATGTGTTTTTAAAAGGACATAAAAGGTGATGACCAAAAAAAGAAAATAAGAAAAAAATTGCCCATCAGCCAAAAAAATGCAGATTTCTTAGATTTCACTACTTTGACGAGCACCTGATTTCACTATGACGCGTCACAAATTAATAATTAAATTAATAGTAGTAGTGTACAACTCCGATCAAACCTGAGGTGAGTGCACTGTCGGAGTCTCACTGTCACACAGCAGTATGCTCAGAATGAATTCTTGATACTCTTATCATCTTTGTCTTGTTGATTAGATTTCAAATGCTCCAAACTTTGATATTTTACTCAGTCATGGAAGGTTTTTACAGTTTAACACGGATAGGTCGAACACAGCAGACTCGAAGTCACGCATCCTTCGAACTGTGCCTACGGTCCCGGTTTGTTTGTTTTTTGTGGCGTCGGTGGCCTAGTGGTTAGGCTTTCGGACTCGCAACCGTAAGGTCGTGGGTTCGAATCCCGTCAAGGGCCCGACGTTGTGTCCTTGGGAAAGGCACTTTACACGAATTTTCCTCACTTCACCCAGGTGGGAATGGGTACCCGGCTATAGACAGCGAAAGATCTTGTCAGTTTGTTAGTGTTTGAGCGCTTAATCGGCTGCTCGCACTGTATGCTTCCCGGGAAGCTGAGAATGTTTCTGAGTGTTCTATGGTCTGCTGGGGTAATAATATAGTGTAAAGCGCATAGAGCCTGCTGCTGAGCGGGGATATGAGCTATACAAATGCTATCTATTATTTATTATTATTATTATTTTCCTCTTTATCTTTGTAAGACATCCCTCGAACTACCGACGAATTCGAGCTATCCGTGTTATACTGTATTTACCTTTTGATCAAGTGCCCGTTTACTGTTTATAGTGGAGCCTCCTTGTGAAGAGATCTATGACTTTTAGATTTTCGTTTTCAATAATAATTGCGAGGTAAGAGTGAGGATTAAGATTACAGTGAGTACTTTTGTTTTGTCTTACTTACAAAAATTTCAGTCTTTTAACCATTTTAGTCTGATGGAGTTCCTGACCAATCCTTTTCGTCTGCCTGTGCATAAAGTTATAAATAGCTTATAGATAGGCATCATGGTCAGTTTGATTCTTGGGTTATTACCTATAACGTGAATGAAAATAAGAGAGAGTGATATCTTCAAATAGCTGATAAACCATGGTTCGTTTACACCTAGCATCAAGCAACAATGTTAGTACATCTATTGAAAATATTATAATCTGTTATTTTGCAGGAGTCATTCTATGGCAGAGAAGTAATACTGGCAGACCGGGATATGGTGGAGCAGGCCTCCGGTGAGTACCTTTTCAGAACGATGAAAGAAGAAGATCTAATACTTATACACTTAAGCATTTTAAAAACAGTTTTATGAACTTTTTAATACTCACTGTTAGCTGTGAAGGCGTATAACAGGTTCAATGAAACGTAATACTCAAAGGGGTGGAAAGCCTTTTTTTTTTGTTTTGTTATATTAATCTGTTGAGCAAACTTCTTGTGATTATATTTGAACATAGCACTCTTGGTTTTTTTATGGTTGTTGTTGTTTTTTTTTATTTGTAAAAAAATGAACGTAATCTATAAACCAAATTAGTCTTTGTGTGTTATAACAAAGTGTTTAAATTGTTATCTTTTATGAATCCTTCAGATGAGCTCATGGAAGGGGCTGATACTGAGGACATATCGTTCCTTGTTGTTGGAGACCCTTTAGGGTGAGTTTTGTACTGTTGTCCTTGACCTTGACCATCAATTATTTATTTATAGAGGCACCAGCCATCTATGTTGTGTGCACTTTCTTCTTGTTCCTTTTACCTTTGTGCTTGTTTAATATGCTGTTTCATTTGTAATTAACTTTGATGATAAGAAGCATGATGGAACCTCCTCAGATTTAAAACTCTCTCTCTCACTCTCTCTCTCTCTCTCTCTCTCTCTTTCTCTCTCTCTCTCTCTTTCTCTCTCACAATCACTCACTCACTCTCACTCCTCTCTCTCTCTGCTTTCCTCTTCTTCCCCTCTCTCTCTGCTTTCCTCTTCTTCCCCTCTCTCTTCTGACTGGTAAAGTAAAGATGCTGCTTTGTTTCTTAAATGTTAGTAATTGAATTTACTGCAGTACCATATGTACACATATAGATATGTGTTTTCTTGCTTTTACAGGGTAAATCTCCCCTGGTCTATTATGAGGAAATGATGAATGAAGTCTGCTATAAGGGATGCCCTTATTGTGACACCGGAATATTAGTACCTAACTTTAAGAATTAGACTTCATTCAAGCAAAGGACCAGCCAGGGAATTGGTATCCAGTACATGTTGTTGTAGTCTTATTATGATGCTCACACCGTTTTTAAGTTCTGTGATTGAAATGAAAATAAATTAGGAATACTATTAAAATTATGACTTTTACCATTTTTGCAGAGCAACTACCCACACAGACCTGATCCTTCGTGCTGTAGAGAAGAATATCCCATACTTTGTCATCCACAATGCTTCCATCATGAATGCTATTGGATGTTGTGGACTGCAAGTAAGAAATTGTTGTGCTGAGTTTTGCAGAGAAAATACAGTGTTGTATATTACTCTCTGTATCTTGCCAAGCAAATCAAATCACAAATGAAACTGTCTAAAGGGGCCACACATTGTTCAGAGAAAAAGTGGCTGTCTGAGACAGGTGACCGTCTTACACAACGTCATTAAAGTGTGAAAAATATGCGAAAGAGAGGGAATGGGAAGTGGCTGTTTGTACTGTCATTTAAAGGTGGCCATTAAAGTTGGTTCAACTGTATTTAAATCACTCTCAATACTTTGCATGGTCTCTTTGTGTTTATTCAAGAGATTATTTATGTGTCTGTGCCCTTTAGGTTGCCAATGTTTTTATTGCAGATAAAGAACCTCCTTATTGCAGATTGATGCTTAAACTTATATTAATACCCCAGTTTAATACTGGTTTTTCAGAAGTTTCCTTTAAAAAAAAAAAATTTTTTTAGCTTTTCACTTGATGTCAATGTTCTGTAACTTTTTGATGATGGAACACATGTGTTGATATAAATATGTTGTCTTGAATGAGGAATGAGCTTGATTTGTTATTTGTAATGTTTTGGGGGGAAATGACTTTATTTACCAGACTGTGGTGCTTTTTTTTTTAACAGTTCACCTCAGTATAGCATCTCGTCTTCAGACCACAAAATGTTCCTGTTACTTTGCTAAGCTGCATATGACCTATACCTGAAAATGGGGATGGTGAGGCTCAGGGTATAGAAGACTGTATGTTGCAGCTGAGTGCTGGTTATACCTGGAGAAAATAGCTTTACTGTATTTTAACAGATGCTTTTTAAAACATAATCTTCTTCCAAAAGTTGTATTGGTTGTGGCTAGTGAAATTTTTATCACAACCGCTGAAAATGTAGGAAAATGTTTTACTGTGTGTAGTACAGCCGACTTCGCTTGAGTTGATCTTCAGTTAAGTTGATCTTTTTCTCGGGTCCCAGCGCCTCTTTTTATTCTATTTACAGTTCTCAAAAGTTAAATTTGACTTCGGATGAGTTGATCAGTTTTTTTTACTCCCCTGACGACATCTACTCATCCATAGTCGACTGTAGCATTTTTACCATTATGTTGTTTTCCCTTTTGTTTCAGCTGTACAACTATGGTGAGACAGTTTCCATTGTATTCTGGACTGAAGATTGGCAGCCAGAGAGTTTTTACGATAAAATCCTTGTCAACAGAGAGAGAGGCATGCACACTTTGTGTTTGCTCGGTATGTGTTATTTATTTTTTTATTTTTTTTTTTTTTAAGTGGGTTTTTTAATACTTTACTTTTTGTAAACACTGTTTTCATGTACGTACCTCAAATCTTACGTTGACCTAATGCAGTTGCGAATGCAGAAAAACTCTTACTAAACTAAACTAAATCTTATTTGTCTTTTGGTTTTATTCAATGCGATCCACCTGTTTGTTATTTTTCATTCAATGTATCACCACCTTTTTATATATATACAAACCAGCTCTTTCCATCTATCAGTTATATGGAGAAAGATGTGGGCATGGAGTTTGTGACATTTTTTTTCACCTGGTTAAATCAGTAGGGGTCATTCTCTTGTTTATGATAATTAATTGTTAATCAAATTATTTTTTAAAAAGTCGTCTTCAAATATAGACATATATGATGCAGCGTGGTGGAATCAGCTCTCGTCAATTTTTGGGCATATTGAGTTATTGGTATCATCTTAAAGCTTGTTCATTTGTCTTGCTTTTTATGAAAAAATTACCCACCCATCTTCAATAGAAGTGGAGATATTTTGGATTGAAGGAGGTGGGGGTCACCTGGTTTAAGAGGAGAAATTAGGGAGAAAATAGCTGCCAAAGCTTTGTAAATTCCAAAGCTGGAGAGTCCATGGAAACTAAATTTATATTTTTGTGCCTTTAATAAGCGTTTTCGATGAAATCCTCATGGGAATGTGTTTGTAAATGGTCATAAAAGGAGTTGAGCCAAAAAACAAAAATTTGATAAAAATTGCTAAGCAGGGAGAAAACTGCTGTTTTCCTCTGTTTCATTTTTTTGACGAGAGCCTGATTCCACCACGCTGCCTCACATATGCATTAAATGATGTACCCTCATGTGAAACAAACAGAGCACAGGTTTCTTTTATCTTTTATTTATGCAGCTGATTTTATTTCTGTCTTAAAGTTGAAATGTACAATTGTCCCTGTCTTTTACTTTTAGCTTAAATTTATTAACAAGCAAGAAGGATAATTATTGTTTTTAGTACAATGCAAAATATTTATTTGGAAAGCGTTTTCATCTGGGAGTGTATTTCAGGTTTAAAGTATCCTGTGCTTATTTTTTTCATTTGGTCAGATATCAAGATGAAAGAACAGACAATCGAGAACTTGATGAAGTAAGTTTTGATGATCATTATGATGACTTTTCCAGTGAAGTGTATTTAATTGTATTGTGTTAGCTTTTGTATGCGAGAGAAAAATGGACCTTTTTAAAAAAAAGTGTTGGTGCCGTATACTCTAATCTGTACAATTCAGACAATGTGGGCATCAACCCTGTCTGTCAGATCCAACCCACGCTGAGAGGGATACAATCATGTTCAAGCAGATTACGATAGAGGTACTCATAAAAATTCTTACCATTCTGAAATCAAATTCAGGTATTGTGCATGTGATGGTGGAGTGCCTAACTTCCACATGACAGACCCTGTTAACAATGGCTCTCATAGGAGTACTTTGGTAACGGACACAGCGAACTTACAAATTCTTCATTTAGAAGCCTGTCTTGGTATTTGCTGAGTCAGACACTGTCAAGTGGAATCACAAAATTTGTCTGAGCGAAATGTAAGAATATTTTTACAGAGGAAATTCTATTAAGAGACAAAAGTTGGGGGCTCTCCCTTCAAGTTTTACGTAACCCGATGAAGGGAAAACAGCATCACAATAATGGCATCTTAGTAAAAAGAAAGAATAATCATATTTCAACGGTACTCATATGATAGAAAAGATCTCAAGTCTGTTGGCTCCAGGTTGTTGAGACATTCATATCATTACGCCAAACATATGAGAGGCAGCGTGGTGAAATCAGGCGCTCATCAAAATACAGAAATCGGAGAAACAGGCATTTTCCCAAAAGTTACGAAACTTTTATAAAATTTTAATTTTTTTGCTCTACCCCTCTTATTTCCATATATAAAAACACATTTCCAGGTGAATTTTACTGAAAAATATATACGTCATTTTTCAGTTTTCAAGGACTCTTTAGCTATTGGAGTTACCAAACTGTGACGGTCATATTCTGGATAATTTCACCACTGAAACCAAGCAACCTCACCTCCTTCAAATACAAATGTCTTGACTTCTGTTCAAGGTATACGGGTATTTACACACAAGTGGTCCACAATTAATAAACGGGGGTTGGACAAGTGGTCCATCCAAAATAGTAAAAGGGGGGGGGGGGGGGATAAAAAGGGGGGGGGGACACATTCATCCTCATACCCCTGTACTAGTAGGAACAAATCTGTGTTATTTTTCCTTCAGTGAATAAAAGGTCAAGAGATCATGAAATTTTAGTAAGTTACTGTGACATCTTTTCCCAATTACGAACAAATTTTACAAACCAGTTTCATTTTTTTTCAAATATACACCAATGTACAAGTTTTAAAAATGCACAGAAAATTGAGATATCCAACCTGGCCGGTACTAATACTGATGGTAATTTGCCATCTACAAAAAAATAAAGAAGTTTTATTCAGATATCTAGATTCTATATATAATGTTTCATATGACCATCGGTCGGGGCAAGCTGGAAAAAAATAATAAACGGGGGGTGTGGAATAAG